>NC_084480.1:268823566-269156066 GCF_030035675.1 Rhineura floridana | reverse complement strand
CTCACTGGTGTACCACAGTGCAAACCGGGCTCCACAGTGCCAGAGAGGGCATTCAGGCAACCGTATCAAGAGCCTGATGCACCTCACTGTTCCACAGCATGACAAGGTCTTCAACAGGGTCACCTGCTATATCTACTGGCAACTCCCCCAGAGCATTCAGGAATCCTGTGGATTCCATTAATATCTGAGGGCGAATCATCTTAATCTGCCCACCCGCCCTGCAGGGAAGGATCAGAGCCATAAGTCTAAACTTCCCCAAGAAGTGATCTGACCATGACAAAGGGGTGACATTCACCCCACCATCTCTAGATCACCCCTTCTTCCATCTGGAGCAAAAACCAAGTCAAAGGTCTGCCCTGCCTTAAGTGTTGGGCTGGTGACAACTTGGGACAACCCCATGGTCATCATGGAGGCCATGAAGTCCCGAGCTGGAACACTAGAGGCAGCCTCAGCATGGACATTGAAATCACCTGGGACTATCATTCTGGACTCCTCCAATACCACAGCCGAGATGGCCTCCGCCAGCTTGGTCAGAGAAGCTGCCAGGCAGCAGGGTGGACAAGACACCAGCAGCAACCCTAGTTTCCTGTCTCCTTGGCCTGACACCAGGTGCAGCCCTAAGACATTGGTTTCCTGGTGACAGAGATGGAAGTTCTGTAGACCACAGCAACTCCCCCCCCCATCCCTGCAGCCTGTGCTGGTGTTGTACCGAGTATCCAGGTGGGCAAAGCTGGGTCAGATCAACTCCTCCCAGCTCACCCACCCAGGTCTTGGTAATGCACACCAAATCGGCACTTTTATCCACAATCAAGTCACGGATGAGTGTGGTCTTATTGTGTACCAACCTGGCGTTAAACGACACACACAGGCCAGTGGGCACAGCAGATGAGCAACAAGGAACCCATCCTTGAGAGGAGTGGCAGCAAGGAACAAGGTGTAGAAAGCCTTTCCCTCGTCTTCTATGGTAATTCACCACCTCCCCATGGCTATACTTCCCTCTACCTGTGATCACTGAAATTGTGATGGTATCAACCATGTTCTTCTTTACTAAGACTCCTTCGAAACACCTGATATGGACCCAACAAACAAAACCTATGGGCCCACCAACAAAACCTATCTGAGCCAATTATCCCAGTAGGCCTCTGCGAGAATTGGGAACAGTCATACCCATTCAAACTTTTTCACACGGACACATCTATTTCCCCTCCTGTCTCACACCCAGGGAGGGCCAGCCTTCTGCCAGTTACAGACTCTCATTCTGAAGGCATCTGGCAACGTTCTCATATCATTCACTTCACTGCACAGGCTCTCACCCTGTGCAGGAACTACACATGAGCCACATGTCCTCCCCACTGCCAACCCCGCCCCCCAAGATTGGTTGGGAAAAAAGAAAAAAATAGAAGAGGGTAGCACCCTCGCCCTTGGGGCTCCTCAAGGGCAGCCAAGCTTTTATGCCTCCTGATGCAGCCAGGAGCTAATGCAAGAGGCTGCTCAATTAACTGCAGCCTCTTTCTGGAGCCAGGGTCAGGCAGGGGGTCCCAGTCCTTTCAGCACTTAACAGGGACTTCAGCTGTCTCAAAATACAGCCACCCAAAGGAGCAAGCGGCAAGTACCCAGATGCTCAGATACTCACTCCCAGGGCAGGTCTTCTTCAGTCCCCCTAGTGTTGCAGCTGTTCCACTTTAGCCGGATATATGCCTACTTTGCCTCTCTGCTATAAGGCCAACTTGGTGTTCAGTCCTAGAGCCTTCATTATCTCCAGTACAACTATAAAATTGCTAAGCACACAGAAATTATCAATTATTTCTTGAAATCTGTGTGCATTCAGATGCACCTTCAAAGCTCTCCCCACCTGCAGTGGTCCCATTAGTTTTGACGGAAGGCCTCAACCCGTCCATAAAGGGGTGGGGGGAGTATATGCACATGGAACAACTCCTTCAGTTGAAATGAATGTGGAAGCCATTTGAGGCTGGAAAGCTTCATGCGCTTTTCTGAATCCTCAGAGATGACAGAAGTGTGTCAAAACTATGCCAGAGCTCCACCACCTTGTTTGCTGCTAGAATGACTCTGTGGATGTGCCAGAAAGGGCAATTAATAGACCATGCTTGAAAAAGAAGGCGGTTTTTTGGCCCACACCACCCTAATGTGTCATATCTGCCTCTGTACTACTTACAGCCTTTATTTCAATCAGTGGATTGTATTCTGGTGAGATGCTGTAATAAGATGTTAACATCTGGTCTCTTTTCTCTAGGTTTTCACTCTGGGCAGTTCTTTTTGTTTTGGGAAGACTTCTGACCTTGATTCTTTCTGTCCTTACTGTTGGATTTGGCCTTGCTAGAGCAGAGAATCAAACATTGGATTTTAGTACTGGGAACTTCAATGTGCTGCCAATCAGGTATATTTAAGATTCATGGAGGATATGTGATTAGCCATGATAGCTAAACAGAAACTTCATATTCAGAGGCAGTGAAACTTTGAATGTGAGTTACTGGGAGACCTCTACTTGTGGGCTCCCCAAAAGTACCTGATGGGCTTCTGTTTGAAAGAAATGCTGCATTAGATGAACGACTGACTCTTTCATTGTTACGATGCTTTAAAATCGGAGCTTCATGTGAACTAGACTTATTTGAATAGTCTGCTTCAGCATGAACTTGCTTTACGTAGAACTTGTACAATGCCCAGTTAATGGGCATTTGTGTAAACCAGGGGTGGGAAACCTTTTTTCCAGCCGAAGAGCCACATTCCCTCACAGGCAAACTTCCAGGGGCTGCAGAGGCAAAAGTGGGCAGAACAATTGATGTGCTCTTACATTTTGTATTTCTCACACACGCACCCTGTATTTTCACAGTTTAGAGACACATGCCAGCTAGACCAAAGCATTTGTGGGGGACACAGAGCAGGGCTAGGGCCTGGTAGAGGGCTGGAGGACCACATTCAGTTCCTGGTATAAACCGTTCCTTCTGTGCTGCATTAAGATATGTAAGGATGGATTTAGATAATAAGTTGACTTGTATAACTACAACAATATTAAATAAGAGCTTCCCTTTCGTTCATGTGTCGCTCACGTGTTTGCATTTTAGTGTTTGTGCCCAAGTGTTTGCATTTTAGAAGCTCAGAAATTTTGAGCTACCCCCCAGAAAAACATGCTATTAAAGTCTGGTATGTGCTGCCTATCTTGTCAGGAAAAGTTTCTTTTTTTGTAGCTCAAACGTCAGTCCTTAAATTCAACACTTGAACACTTTGTCCACCTGATATTGTTGGTGTCACTCCTTCACATTGAGGGTGGCTGTTTAGGTCTATCTGTGATGACGAGAAACTTTCAAAAGCATCCCACAAGCATTTGGGCTCACTTTCAGGATGAGTTTGTCTGTGGATCAACTTCTGGTTACACAATACTATGGCTATATTTATAGTTCTTGGAAGGATGCTGTTACAGTGGTCAGCAGATCATGATCTATCTAGCCACATAGTGCATGTCACTGATAACTAAAAACAAATTATCTTCACTTTATCTAGATTGAAGTACAAAATGTACAGTGAGAAGTTGCCCTCAGAATACAAGACTAAATGTGTCATCTTCCCAGTCAGAGAATTACATGTTATCTTCTCTGTCATAATAGCATAGTTTGGTTATTGCATAGGAAAGGGAGGGTTTGCCAGTATGGTGCTTTCGGAACATACTTTTCAGTCGATGCATTCCTGTTGTATTATTATCATGGTAAATTCCTGAAGCTTTGCTGTGCTACCATTAAACCTAATCTCTCTGGGCTTCTAATGTACTTTCCCAAACAACAAGGAAATTAAAGGCTTAATAAATGGCCAAGAAACATCTGCCCAGTGGGAACTGTGCTTGTCATTTCTGGATCTTCAGGAATCCTAATAATCTGTCTTCTATTTGTAGAATCAGTGTGCTGGCATCCATCTGTTTGACACAAGCCTTTATGATGTGGAAGTTCATCAATTTCCAGCTGAGAAGGTGGAGAGAACATTCTTTACCTCCCCAACCAGTGAAAAAGAAGTTCATAACAACGAAAAGCAAGCCCTCCAAAAAAGAAAGAGGTTTGTATTTCAAATGCGTAATTCCGTACATTTTTGGTAGAAAAGAAAACAAGTTGCAGAATGCATTTAGGAAGCTGGTAACCAGTGAGGTTTAACCTGATACCAAGTTCCCTGAATTCAAGGAAGGTGGTATTAATTCATTATGTAACCAAATATTGGTGAGACAGATTTATAGGAAGATAAAATTAGCTCTAAATGTAACATCAGATGTATATGCTATGTTTGGCCTAGTTAGATTCGTAACTGGCTGCAGCAAAACTAAGAGTTATATTGACCAAAGTATTTTTTTACTAGTGAAATGTCTAGATTAATCTAGCATCCTGCTTTTTGACTGGAATCCCTAGGCAGTTCACAACATTTTGTGAAATAAAACGTTTCCGTTAAAAATCTTGGCGGGACTAACTAAAACAATGAAAGAAAAGGTATCCATAAGAAAAGAGATTGGGTTGGAAAGACGAGGAGAGAACAGGTTGAAAAACAGAACTTTGAAACACTGAATTAAATGGACAGAAAACACCAACACAAACCAACAAGTCCAGATGAAGACTATTTAAGTCCTCTGAACATGCAGAGGACAGCAGTAGAAGGAGCAATTCTAAGCTGATGCCCTCCCTCTTAATATCTTGCTTCGCTTTAGCCCATTGTACCTGTGGGTACTTTTATCTTAATTTTAGAATGAACAAAATATGTTCCTGAAGTTTATTTGCAAAGAGACTACAGTATATATTATTGTTACTGGAGAGCTTTATTGTTTAGAATTTTTATAATTGCATTGTAAACTGACTTGGGATGAAAATTTATGAAGAGCAAAACACAGAAAATGTTTTGAAGGGCAGTAAAAGGGTAACCAAGAAGTGCCCTCCAGATTTTACAAATCTTATCAGGAAACGTTTCTTTTTTTGTAGCTCAAATGTCAGTCCTTGTAGCTGGTGTTTTGTTTTGTTTTGGAAGACTAAACTAAAATTATCTCCTTCCCTTCTCATTTTAATCTGAACCAGCATTATTTACTGCCAGAGCCCAGCCCAAGAACATGTGAAAAAGTGCTTTTTGACCATTTGCAGTCTTGAATAGATGTCAGCCTCTATGCAAAAGCCATTGCAGGCTATTTTCTGTTAAGACAGCTGCAGTTTCTGCAGCAAATACAAACAGCTTACTGGATTTCATGGTGACATCCACACGGTACATTTAAAGCAGTCTTATACCATTTGAACAGTCATGGTTGCCTCCAAAGAATTCTGGGAATTGCAGTTAGTTAATGCTCTCCTAACAACTCTCAGCATCCTTTACAAACTGCAGTTCCTGGGATGGGGTGGGGACATTTGGCGGGAAGCTTTAGATGTATAGTGTGAGTGTGACCAACATCTCATATTTTCCTAGTACTCTGTCTGTGGAAGGAGCTCTTCTCTTGTTTTTTCTTTTCATTTATCTTCCCCTTCCCCTGTGTGAGTGACTATATTTGCAGAGTGTAGACAATCCACTAACCTGAGCAGTGATCTGAATTTACTGAGTCTTGTTTCAGTGCAAAACGGATGCAAACAGAGCTCTCTACAAACAAAGCAAGACATTTCAGACTTTCTGGTTATTTGGGTTTTTTAGCACTGGTTTTGTTGGAAGACTTTCATTGCTCTTTTCTTTGACTCTGAAATTTACATTATATATTATTGTTACTGGAGGGTTTTATTGTTTAGAATTTTTATAATTGCATTGTAAACTGGCTTGGGATGAAAATTTATGAAAAGCAAAAAACGGAAAATGTTGTGAAGGGCAGTAAAAAGTAACCAAGATGTGCCCTCCAGATTTTACAAATCCCATTATCTCTGACGGTTGAGCAAAGTGGCTGGGGTTGATGGGAGTTGCACCACAGTGGCTAATCCCTGCTGTAAATAGCTGCTACATTGTAGGGCTTTACCTATTTAGCAATCCAGGTTTATTTTTTATTTATTATATTTATATTCCACTTTTCCTACCAGGAGCTCATGGTAACATACAGGGACCCCCTTCTTTTATCCTCACAACAACTTTGTGAAGTAGGATAAAAGTGACTGGCTCACAGTCACCCACTAAACCTCATGGCTGACTAGGGATTTGAACCTCTAAGCCTCCTTAATTGTAGGCTAACATGCCAATCATTGTAGGAGCCCTCTGTAACTGTTTTCACATAGTATGGCATTCCTACCAAGCACAGGATAAAATTGTAACTATTTGTCCTAAGCCACTCTGAGAAATGTTAATTATATACCTATATGACCAGGAAGAAAGTGGTCTGTCTGGACATAATCTTACTAGATGTATTCTAGAGCTATCGGAAATGGGATGCTGAACAAGAGCGTACTTTTGCTTTTGTCTAGCAGGGGTTGTCTTTAAGTTTTGCTTTTTACTAAATGAATAAAAATAAGTTTTCTATATACAGTACCTTTAAAAGAGCTAACTACATGTGTGTTCTTATTTTTAGAAAATGGAATAAATGGAACATTAACCTCAAATGGAGCAGACTCTCCTCGCAGCAGGAAAGAAAAATCCTCTTAAAACTGAACTTTATTAAGTTAATTGACTAATATCCCCAAAGAGAACTGCTTTTTACTTTGGAAAGTCCTTCAGCACCAGAGTTCCTATTGTTAACAAAAAATAAATAAAATTAATGCTTTTTGGTTATTGCTACCATAATTTTTTGTGCAACTTTTTAAACTGTTTTAACTGCAAAAGGGGGCCACAATATTTTTTTAATATCTCTGAAAATGTTTTAAGTAGTCGTTGGAATCCGGTTGCCAAAAATCAGTGATACAATCTGCCATTCCTTCCAGCTTTACAGTGATGAATTGTCCATTCCAAAATGATAGTAGGAGGTTCCTATTGAAAGAAAACGAACATTTCAGTAAAGAAAAAGTAATGCCGTATCTTTTTTTAGATATTCTCTAACGCTTAGCTGTATATTATCTTGATTTTACAGTTCAGAAAATAATTTGTAAAGCACCAAAGTAATAATTGTTGTTTTGTAGATAATCTCTACAATGATTCAAGAAATTCCCTTATTAAAACACTGATGGACTGATTGAAATGTTGCTGTGTATGTATGTTGACCAGGAAGGTTCTGTGTATATTGAGATCAAAACTTCATCAATGTGTCTTGATAGCCAGTGACAAAGCAGTGTTAGTGCTTATGTACATATTGATTGCAGCTGAACAGTTCTTCACTTGTCATCAGCCTGGTTCACATGTCACACTAAGCCAAACAGTGGCTTAGCACAAATTACAAATGCGCAGGCTCCCAACAAAGATTGTGGTCATTTTACTCCTCCCTGGTTGTTTTTATACTGCGTTATTCTGAGCTAATCCATAGTTTGGCTTAGTGTGTCATCTGAATCTGGGCTCAGAGTTTCTCTCTCTCAAGACTAACCATGAGCCTGGATTTAGACAACACACTAAGCCGAACTGATTGGGGGAGAGGGGGAACAGTTGTGACTCCTTTCCAACCATCATGTCTTTCTTCCAAGCCCTATTCAAGTGTTCACCTGAATGCATGCTGAAAAAGGAGTGGGGATGCACACACTAGGCCCATTCTCCCCCCGCCCCCAGCTGCAGCCTCAAACCTTTGCACTTTGGGTAGAAGGTCTGAAGAGGAATTCTTGTGTGTTCAGCTGTGAATATGCTTCAAATTCTTGCCCGATTGTGGGAATGCTTCTAAACATGTTCAGCTGAACATGATTAGAATCCTTCAATACAAAGGGGGGATAGGACTGGCAGAGGCAAGAATGTTGGGGCAGGGCTAGCACATGGGCCCCATGCACACTATCTCCCCACACTTGCACTGCCTGAGTTCTTTGAATGTCCAAATAAGGTTCCAGTGTTGCTCCTTCCTTGCATTCAACCACCCTGTTTTTCTGGGTATCAAATTAACTTCCAGTGCAGCCAGCAAGCGTCTAGTTCCCCTCTGCTGATATTACCAACATAGCATGCAGTTAGAAGCAGGTCATGAAATGCCCAGGTACATGCTGCAAACAAAAGCTAGATGTGTAGGAAGGTGATCAGAGTATATCGCTGCTTAAGAGAGAATTCTAAGTGCAGGGAAAACGGGGGCAGATGAGAGCACAGTGCTGTTCCTGTGTGTTCACTATGTTCAATGTGGTATTTTACTCAAGATTATTCCTGGTCCTTGTACTTTGGGGAGGTAAGCAGAAGGCATCTGTATTTTTACTGTAAGGATGTAGATAAGAGTATGACATGTGAAAAAGCATTTAGAATAAACAACTGTGAGATTCAAACAGCTTTTCTAAGATCAGATTATTAGTGGGCTAAATATATTCCTTCATAAGGAATATGAGGAACATCTTGGCTATATAAAGCTTCTTAACTTTCCATAATGTCCCAGGGTGGGTTACAATAAGATAATTAAAACAGGTTAAACAGTTTATGCAATTACAAAAGCAAAACAATTTCAAACAAAAGCACCGCAGTATGGATTAAACAAAACAGATGAGTTGGGTCCCACAAAAAATGACGGTGGCAGAGGCTGAATAATGATGATGCTAGATACACCTCTCTTGGGAGAGAGTTCCACAATATAGGGGCTGCCACAGAGGGAGGGTTTTCCCAGGCTGCAGTTCCCTGTAATACTGAGGGTGGCAAAGACAGCCCTCTCCCTGCCAGTCTTGATTCCCAGAAAGACCTGTAGAGATGCAGGTGATCTTTCAGATATTTGGAGCCTAAGTAATTTAGGGCAGGGCAGGAGAACCCTTGGCCCTCCAGATGTTGGACTCCAGTTCCCATCAGCTGCAGCCAGCACAGGCTATGATTAGGGAGGATGGGAACTGTAGTACAGCAACATCTGGAGGGCCAAAGGTTCCCAGCCCCGGTTTAGGGCTTTAAACACCAAAGGAAGCACCTTGCATTGGGCCTGGAAACAAACTGAGCCAGTACAACAGTTTTGAAAGGGGGCTATACAATCTCTAAGTGGAACCTGGTCGCCGCATTTTGGACCAGTTATAAGTGTATATACAGGGCAGAACAGACGGAAGCTACCTGGAGCCCAAAAGAGTTTGTACTGACTCTTCATAAAGAAGCATTGTGATTATTGTCATAGTTTTCCTTAATGCAGTCAACTGATGGAACTAGAAGAGGACTACAAATGCATCAATTGAGTGTTTCCATGTCAAATAACAGCACATCTCTAAATACTGTCCATAATTCCATCCTTTTAGCTAACTTCCTTTATTCATAGATTTGTGTAGGGATCAATTCATCCTGAGCAGGATATGTAATGTCTTCCTGTTGAGAATCCTACAATCAGCTTTGATCTTTGGCGGTACGGAGTTGCACTAGGAGCCCTGGAGCAGCTCCTAGCTTTTATCTTTGATTAGGGAACAAGCTCCCATCTCTCACCACAGCCTCTTTGAGTTTTGCTTAGAAGAACCATTTAGGTTTTTAAAAGTGTATCGGTGATAACGGTCAAATTATCTAACATAAAAAAATTCAATCTTCAGAAGTGTTCTGGGTTCCACAGAAAGAACTATCAGCATCCAAAATGTTAAATATTCAGAACAGTGTGGTTGACTCTTGCTCTCTTCTGTGGTTTTACTGTCTTGTTCTTGGCTACAGATGGTGCCAATTAATCCTTTTCCCCATGAGGTGGTGATCAACATGCCCACCGAATGATTGTTTTTTCTGGGACATCTATCTTTCCAAGCACCTTACGCTCCCAAGGTGCTTCCCTTGTGCCAATGTGCTCTTAAAACCGTGCTTCATTCCAGCTGGAATTAGTAGTCTGTGTAGAATGTTTCCTTACATGGAGTTACATTGTACAGTTGAATTACATTGTTCATTTTTGTTGCCTGTAAGCATAAATCTTAGTTGCTTTAAGCTTTGCTTTTCGGCCTGAAGTGGAGCTTTGCAAAGATTCAGATGTTCTCATACCACAAAACGGTTCCAATGCCTTACGGTAGTTTGGTCCTAGAAAATGGAGATCACACCAGATTAAGCTTCTGGAAGACATTTCCAAGATGTATTGGGAATAAGCATTTGCTATTGTTCCTTTGGAACCGTATATGCATAATAAATTGTTAAACAGAGTGCCTCCTTTCAATTTTGCCTTGGAACGGGATGCCTTTGTATAATCAGCAGAAGCTGGCAGTTTCCCATATTTTAGGGAAGCAGGTTTTAAATCAATTTGGGGGTTTAACTTAAATCTACTCTGGTAGCATATGGTATGATAGGATGGCGGGTGCTTGACTGCCAGGGAGTGCAACTGGTAGTAGCATCAACAACTGTCACTTCCTTTCCTTTGAATAATGGGTGAAAAGCTACATATTCTAGCAGTGTCCTTGAATGACTCGTGTCTTCAGAGAAGCTCTTTCTGTAGCAAGCAGCACAGAAAGAGCCTGATCTGATTGCAGGTTTCAAAGAGTGCCCAAAACACAGTTTTGAGCCTCCCCTTGGGCAATTCCCCCCCCCTTATCACCTTCTAGTGTGAGCTCTTCGAAGACTTGTGTGCAGATGAGCAATGGCATGTTTGGAGTGTGATGGACAAAAGGAACATCTTTCAGAATGTACATTTGAGGGTTCAACATGGGCTTCTGCGCTTGGTTACATGTTATACCTGCCAAGTGAAAAGCAGTTAGATGTAGCCAAGCTCTCTTGCTTGAGAATGCAGAGAAAGCTGGAGTCTCCTGTCGGCAAATACATGAAAGCTGGGAGCCACTGGTCATTTTTCTCTGTTGTACAACCCCTCAATGCTTAGCTACTAATTTTCCCTGGAAGGGGAAGGAGCAGAGAAACTTAGCACCTCAGCAGAAATTGAGAGGGAGGGAGAAGGCCATTATGGTCCTTTCTCAGTAGCTCTTCAGAATTCTCAGCAGGCAGAGCTTGGCTACATGTGGCTGCTTTTTATGTGACAAATGCACTGCATATCCATAACTCATCTCTTACACACTCAAAACATATCTCTATGCTGTAGCTGATGTGAAACTAATAGCCTTCATGAATGTTGGGGTGATATTTCAGACGTATGACAACCCTGTAAAGTAGGCTAGGTTAAGATACAGTGATACACCATCCTGCAAATGTTGTCAGTTATCAGGGATTTAAACTTGTGTATCACACTGCCAAATCTTATACTCCAGCGCAGGAATAACCAAAGTGGTGTCCTCCAGATATTGTTAGACTACAATGCATGTCATCTCTGACCCTTGGCCATGCTGGCTGGGGCTGATGGGAAATGGACTCCCAACAGCATCTGGGAGCACCACATTGGCTTCCCACACAATTAAGCTACGCTGTAGGAAGCTGGTGTAAAGCATTCCATCGCTAATTGGGGGTGGGGGACTGGATCGAAATATATGAGAGGCAGCAGATGAGCTGCTATACTAAAAGGAAGCAAGATGAGAAGCTGGTTCTTTCAAACAACGGCTGCTTTGTTTTATACTACTTTCTTTTTTTCTTGCTAACAATTGTCCCAGTGCCTTCCATTCAATCATCAGCCTTTTGCCTCTTTTCAAAATCTATTTTAGGATGCAATATATTTCAGAGATTAGTATATTTGTCAATAGCTATAGAAAGAAGAAAGATAAAAAAATAACTGTAGAAACAAGGAACTTCGCTATAGCTGTGATGGTGTTCACAGGTGGGATCTACAACAAAATGTTGCAGTGTGGATTGCTCCTGTATAGAATTCCAGGCACTCCATTCCATTCCCCCTCCTCCATTCCAGTCTTCTGCTTTTCTCTCCCAACCTGCCTGTCAGCATTCCATGTCTATTGAGTATCCTCTGTCCTCGTTGGGCTGTTCACCTCCTTAGAGTTGTTTTCCTAAATACTTTTTTGTATTTCTGCAAACATGAACATTCACACAAGTATGTTGAAGTTCTCTCTTGTGTATGGATGGTGCTATTTGGCTATTTAAAGATCACTGGGATCTCTGCTAGTATATAAAGGTAAAGGTGTCCCCGCACTTGTAGTGCGAGTCGTTTCCAACTCTTCTTAGGGTGACGTCTTGTGACGTTTACTAGGCAGACCGTATATATGGGGTGGGATTGCCAGTTCTTTCCCCGGCTTTTCTTTACCCCCCAGCATATGCCGGGTACTCATTTTACCGACCATGGATGGATGGAAGGCTGAGTGGACCTCGACCCCTTTTACCGGAGATTCGACTTCCTCCTTCCATTGGAATTGAACTCCGGCCATGACCAGAGCTTCGGCTGCGTTACTGCCACTTACCACTCTGCGCCACGGAGGATCTGCTAGTATATAGGGGTGGTGAAAATATACTTTAAAGATATCTGAAAATGTCTGTCCTGGAGAGAGACTCAAAATCCCCCTCCCCCTTCACTTTCACACAGTGAACGTCTAGTTCAGTTTGGTCTTTATTTTGATAAGCAATCACTAGAGAAAAAGTTGTGATGTCATAAGCATGTTAGCCAATGGAGGGTATTTTTAGTCTACTGTTCCCAGAGAAACTTTTAAATTATATTTTATTTAAAACTGTAACACAACATTCTTGCTCCTCTAGCTATTGAAAAAATAATTGAAGCAATTATGGCACTGACACTGAAATATAAGAGTTAGGAGAGATCCCCACTGGACATTTAAATTCACACTTTCTAAAGTGTGACTTTCTTCAGATCACTGAGCTCTGCTTAATTTACATTTCACTCAAATGTCTGACTAATTTAGCATAGTTAGCATTTCTTGTTAGGAAATATTCACCTTTATATTACGTTAGTTTTATATAAAGCCAGTCAGGATCCATAACTATTGTATGATGAATATTAGGCAGGCGCCATCTCTGCTATCTTTTTGGCGCCTTTTGAAGACTTTCCTCTTTCAACAAGCCTTTTAAGTTGAGACCTATCCCAGTCTGCATCTGTGTCAGAATTGTTTAATATGTTTTTTAATAATGGTTTTAACCCTTTTTATGGTTGTTTTTTAAAATGTTTTTAAAGCTGTTTTGTTTAATGTATTTTAAGATCTGTTTTTATGATGTTTTAAAGTGTTTCAGTGCTTTGTTTGCCGCCCTGGGCTCCTGCTGGGAGGAAGGGCGGGATACAAATTAAATAAATAAATAATAAATATGATAACTTATGCCACTTCTCCAAATGCTTTAGTTATAAAAACAACTGAATAAAAATTCTACAGTTTAAAAATACAAATTATATGGCAATAAGGATAATAGTTACAAGACCACACAGTGCAGGAGCTACACTCATGCAATTAGAATGTCTGACTGACTAAAATCTGTGAGATTTATGAATAAATTGCTAAGTGCTCCTATTGTACAAGAAAGAGAAACAGTTCCTCTTGGAGATTTGCCAAACTGTTTGCTTTCCTTTTTTTAGTAAGTTGAGACAAGACATAAATATAAAAGATCTTGTTTTATTTATGAGTTTGTAATTATTTATTTATTTATTTATTTATTAAATTTATTAGTCGCCCATCCGGCTGGTTGTCCAGCCACTCTGGGCGACGTACAAGATAAAAAAACAACACATTAAAACGTTAAAATTTAAAACCATAACAGTAAAAACCTAACCCACCCCAAAAGCCTGCCTGAAGAGCATTTATTTGTGTGTTCTCTTATGCAATTTTGCTCTATTAAATGTTTAGCGAAGTAAAATTAAGCTGCAATACCTAAGCACCACCAACAGCAGGATTACTAACCTCCAAAGGCCAACCTAAGATGTATGTTTTCCTTTCTTTCTAACAGCTGGGAGCAAAGGACTTCCTGTAGGAAACTTTTCTAGAGTCTCTGAACAGATGCTGTGATATCTATCCTTGTCCTCATAGATGTCTGTGTATTCATGGCTGACTGGAAATTTTTAATGGAAACAAGAATAAGCTCTCTGAATTCATGTTGACCATATTATGCCTCCTAGAACATTTATTTCAGAAGAATTGGTTCGTATAATTCTCCCCCCCAAAAAAAATTTTTTACAGGATCTCAGATGCTTTGATAGTGTTTCCTTCCATTGAAAATGAACCTCTCACCAGTTTAGGCTTGTGCACAGGTATCTGTACATGTATACAGTTTGTTCATGTACTATGCTGTGCTGTAGAGACTGCATATGTGGCATCTGCCTTTCTCATAGTTACAGTATTTGATGTGCTCACAATAAAATTATTTTAAAATGTTATAGTGTTTATCACCACCTGCACTGAAAATCAGTGTTAGCTTTTACCTCCTAAGAGGCAATCATTTTGCCTTTATTCCGGGGCATCATCTTTTTCTCCTTAAGCCACATAATGTAGCAGTACATTAACTGACTAGGGTTAAAATTATTTCAACGACCAGAGCTAAACAAATTAGACAATGGTGATATGTAGTGTTGAGAAATTGCATATTACTGAATCTGCCAAGACTTATTTATTTTAAATACAAACAGGGCCACCCCTACCATTAGGCGGAGTGAGGTGACTGCCTCAGGTGGCAGAAGCTGGGAGGTGGTGGTGGCAGCACCCTGGCTGTTCCTCCTAAGCCCTTCAGCCAGTCCTCTGTTGGAGGACAGAGCTGTGTACATGCTACACTGCCTGCCCTGGCCCCACTAAACTAGCCTGCTGCCTCAGGTGCAGTGTGCACCACTATCCCATCACCATTGTTGAAATCAGATTCAAAATGTCGCCTCAGGCAGCAAAATGTCTTGGGCCAGCTACGAATACAGAGGTAACACCGACCTATAATGCAGAGCACAGGACTCATATAGTGGGACAAACACACTTGTTCACCTGCTTCAATTCTCTTTGATGCTGCAGAATAGCAACCTGAGACTGCAATCCTAAACACCCAAGAAAATAAGCCTTCTTGAAGATAGTGGGCATGGATTCCAAGTTACATAGGTTTGCACTAAAAGCCTCGTTAAAATAATGGGACACAGAGTCTCTCCATTCTTTAGATAGATGGTTGTGAATGAAGCAGAGATTAATCCAATATAGAACTGAGGAGCAGATCACAATTAATTCTGAGTTAAATATGGTGCGGTGGGAGGGAAACTGGATCACCAGTGAGCTAGGTTCTGAAGTGCAATGGCTGCTACATGAACACAGTGGCATAGCCTTCTATGCTGTGCCTCTATCAAAAGTCAAGAACAGCCAATGCACCATCGGCACAGATGAGGAGAAACAGGGTGCAATGGGCAGGATGGTAGATTACCCCTCTTCAGGCCATACTGAAGGTATCTCAGTTACTGTGGTGTCTTTGGGTGGTGCAATCCTATATGCCTAATATTTGGTGGGAAGAAATTCAGAACTGAACCTTCCCACTTTCCCCACACAGCTACCATACTGTAGATACATTGTGAGGCAGCACAACAAAAATTTATTTATTTATTTATTTTGGTTTAACAAAATGCATATGCCACTTACTAGATGAAAAAGACCTCTAAGTGATTTGCAGTAAACAGTCTAAAACAGTCATTTTAATTGTTTTTAACACCAATAAAATCAGTAATTATAAAACACTTATTAAAACCATTTATGAAGCTTATATGTTAAAGTTACATGGTTAGGCAGGCTTGCTGGGGGAAAAAAGTTTTTAGCAGGAGCCAAAAACAGTACAATGAAAGTGCCTGTCTAATATCAATGGGCAAGGAGTTCCAATGCTGCAACATGAAAGGACCAATTTTGGGCAAGTGTGGAAGAAATGTTATCAGGCAACAGTTCTGCACATCTGTGCTGTCAAGTGGGCACATATGTGGTGAGGCAAATGTCTCTGGGACTGGATAGCTGGGCTCAGTTTCTGTGAGTAGGGGCAACACTGGCTCTGTATTCCCTAAGGTCCCCTAGAACCTCTTTTTTTTTAAGGGTGTGTGTAAACTTCAAATTGTCAAAAATAACTTAAGGTAAAATCTCAATACTATTTACTCTTAAATAGTAATTCTCTCTCTATGCTATTGCTATAGGAATACATGAAGTGACCTTAAACCAAGTCAGACCCATAGCTTGGAAAAGTTACGTTTTTGAACTACAACTCCCATCAGCCCCAGCCAGCATGGCCACTGGATTGGGCTGATGGGAGTTGTAGTTCAAAAAAGTAACTTTTCCAAGCTCTGGGACTCAGACCATTGGTGCATCTAGCTCCATAGTGTCTACCCTTGATTAGCAGCAGCTCTCCAGGGTTCCAGAGGGAGATTTTCTTCAGCCCTACATGGTGATGGCAGGGTTTGAACCTGGAACCTTCTACATGCAAAACGTGCTATGCCACTCAGCTACCGCCATTTGTGAACAAATGGTGTCAAGGCCAGAGCTGTGTCCTTGAGAGATTGTGAAAATTCCATCCTCAATGGTGCAAAAGATTTTGACTTTGAAAATGTTACACGTAACGCAGATGTGTGCTTAAAACATGCCTGAACAAATCAAAAGGTTGTTAGCATAGCTACAGCTTTCAGACAAGGTTGTTTCCCCAAAAAATCAGGGATGTGAGGAAACTATTCACTCTCTTTTTCCAGGCTGATTGTAACAGTGACCTTTCACTTTTCTTTTCTTTTTAGTTTGGAACACACACAAAAATGCATCCCTGCTCAGTTGGTGTTTTGACACATATTTCTGAACCTCTGGTCCTGAATGCTCAATATTAAGCTGCCATTCTGGTTAAAAGAAATTCATCCAGTGCAAGATTAGGCAGTTCATCAATCAATCAATAATCTATACTTAATTTGAGCAGGGCCTAGCCTTGGAACCTTGCAAAGTGAGATGAGAACACTTCTTCCTCATTACACCACCATCCACTCTTGATATGGTCTGAAGCTGGTTTCAGATTCTGGATTAAGCAGGAACCCTTACTAGTCCTACCCATGGTTAATACTGCAGTCAATAATTAGAGTTAACAGTTAACTGTGATTATGTTCCAGAAGGAAGGAGAGGAGAGAGGAGAGAGCATGATCCTGTGGCCCACTCTTGCTTGGTTAACCATGGTTAAGCAATTGGCAGAATTGTATCTACACTGACTCCTAGGCTGACCTTGTAAGGGTGCATAGCATTCTGCCCATTAAAATGCTGCTTATGTAATAATAATTACATTGAGCTACATTTGCATTAACATTGTTCTGTCTGCTTGTGTGGCATATTTTATGGTGTATTGACATACTGTCTGAAATTGCCTGTCAAAGTTACATGGATATTATTTTACTAAGCATATGAACTGGTTTGTACTACTTGCTGACTGTGTGTGCAGAAACTTATCTATTTCATGCAGCAGCTGTTTTTCATTCAGCAGATGTTATTAAAAGTTCATTCTATCACTTGCTCAGAATCTTGAAAGACAGAGTAAAAGGGACCACATAGAGTACAGGACCCAAAGGCTGCAGACATCAGGCTTCAAACCAGCAGAAATTGAAATTGATTTTCATTTGATTATGGAATCAGACTTTGCTGCAGAATAATAAACATCATTTGGGGGAAATCTGGATATTTTTAAAACCTGCATGCATTTTAAAAAATGGGTACACCTCTGCTTAACAATAAAATGAGCTGTGAGTGAATTACAACTTGTAATTTACAAGCTAGATAAATGTTGCTAAAACAGCATGGATCACTGAAATAGGCATCAAAATGAACACTAGGGGGGGTCAGAAGTTTAGTTCCAGGGGGAACATAGGTGATGAGGTTATTATGAAGTACTGTAAGGTTATCTTTTCAGGATTAAAAGCAAATCTTTTAATTTCTCAATCTTGAGAGAGACTCATAAAAGTATGTGTGGTGTGAAGAATGTATGGGGGGATATATCTTTGTCCTCCCTCCTCTTATAATACTAGAATTTCAGAGTCATCAGATGAAATTGATTATCAGTACATTCAGGACAGACAGATCTATCAATGGCTATTAGCCATGACAAGTTGGCCACTGTACCAAAATTTTACAGAGTGGAGTGCTTCTAATTCAGGATTCTAGCAACTCCATTCCATTCTCTGTCCCATTTTTGTCCCCACGCCACTCTACCCCCAAGCAGTCATACAGCATCTGTGGCCACTGCACATGTTTAATCCTCAACAGGTTTTGATTTTTTTGGGGGGGTTACCCTTTTAGGTTCTTTTTCATCAAGATTTTTGTATAGTTCTGCAAACCTTGGGGATACCTTCCCCTTGTGTGAGGACAGTTTGACATGAACATCAGAAATAGAAAGGGGGCGTTATGTGCCTTCAAGTCAGTTATGACTTATGGCAACCCTATGAATCAGCGACCTCCAATAGTCAGAACTGGTTTAAATTTCCTACTCTTGGTTTAAATTTACCTTCAGTTTCTCTAATCTTTTGGAATAGGGCTCTTGTTTTACCTTTTTTGTTGTTCTCTTCTATTTCTATACAATAACTATTGTAATTAGGGTTGCCAGGTTCCCCTTGCACAACTTTTAAAGATACAGAAGACCTCTTGGTTGCCAGGCCTGGCCTTCAAGAGGCCTTCTGTATCTTTAAAAGTTGTACAGGGGAAGGGAGAATTCCACCTTGTGGTTTTTCCCATTACAGAGTTGCAACAACACCTGCACTTGGGTGACTTTCTCTTCTCCTAAAGATACAGGATCAGTCTCAGGCCATGAACCTGGCAACCCTAACTGTAATATTTATCTTTGTCCCTATGTACTAGTTTCTGTATTATTGCATTTAGGGTTCCAACTGTGTTTCTATCTCCTTTTGTTTTTGCATGCCTTCTATCTTTAACCATTTAAAGAGTTTCTTCAGTCATCCATTGAGGTCTTTCTCTCTTTTTAACTAGAGATATTGTCTTTGTGCATTATTCCCTGGTTGGCCACTGTGAGAACAGGATGTTGGACTAGATGGGCCACTGGCCTGATCCAGCAGGCTCTTCTTATGTTCCCAGATTATGTCTCTGACTTCAATCCATAGTTGTTCTTGTTCTCTATCAACTAACTTTAATGCCTCAAATCTGTTCCTTATTTGATTTTATATTCTTCTGGGATGTTATTTAAATTGTATTTTGGCATTATGATTGCTTTGTTGTTGTTCTTTAGCTTTACTCTGATTTTTGATACAACCAGTTCATGATCTGTACCACAGTCTGCTCCTGGTCTTGTTTTCACAGAAAGTATGGAACTTCTCCATCTTCTGCTACCAATTATATAATCAATTTGATTCATATATTGACCATTTGGTGATGTCCACGTGTACAGTTCTTTTTGGTTGCTCAAAAAATGTGCGTTTGCAAGAAAAAATTGTTTGCTTCACATAAATAGAGGGATTGCTGGCTAAATGGAACCTCCATGTCAGAGGTAATATGTCACTGAACACCTACTTCACCAGGAGCGGGGTGCTGTTGGGAGTCTAAGACAGGGAGATTGCAAACAGAAATGCTGACTGAGAAGATGATCCCATAGACATAAAGCACCTTAAAACCCGCATTTTGAATTCATGTAATAATTGAAAAGCTGTAGAACACAATATGCAGATGAGTACATTAGTATTGCAGCAAAGGAAACAAGAGCCTTCTTGTGCGAGTCTTGCAGCAAAAGTAACAGGAGTTTTGTTCAAACTTTAAAACTAACACATTTATTGTGGCACAAGTCAGAGCCCATTTTACCAGATGCATGATGGTAAATATATCAGAGTACAGAGAAATATACATTTTTATATGTCTAAAAAGCCAAGCAATGAAAGGAGCAGCAGGAGGATGTCATATTATTGTGCAGGGCACAAATTAATACAAGATCCAATCAAACAGAAGCAACATCCAAACAGTGTGGGTGCAATCTAGTCCCAACTAGAAGCTATTGATAATGAATTAGCAAAACAATATGAACAGTATAAAAAGCAACAGTGTAAAAAAGAGGGAGATTACTTTCTGAAAGGAGCAAGCCACTCCCAGGCTTGATTGAGTCCAAGGCTGAGGGCATACTAGTCACTTCAAAAGCAGCAAGAATGTTTTTTCTGGCTGTGTTTTGAAGTACCTCTGCCCTCGGCTGGACACACCTCCCTTCCCCACTGCTGACTTCAGATCTTTCAGGAGCACCCACAGCAAAGTGTTGGATCAATCACTGCCTCTGCCTGAGCCTACAGCAGATATTTTCCATTGTCCATGTGATGTCCCTGTATTTTAATATCTGTAAATATGGTAAGTGCGGGTTTATTAAGCAATATATGGTAAGTGACTGAGTGAGAGGGGGGAGTACATGGGCTAGAATGCTGGAGAATGTTGGATGATTATTGGCTGAGTGTTTGAATGGCTGAAGGTATAAATGAGAGGATGACAGTTGAGTTGGGGTGGGAGTTGTGGGGGAGTTGTGAGAGTCGTTAGTGGAGAGTTATTTGGATGAGTTGGTTGGCAGAGTTCTGAGGGAGGCTTGGATTGTATTTGGCTGATATTTAGGCAAATTATATATGACCAGAAACATAAAGAGTGACACTGTATGAAACCATACGCTTGTTAAATCTACCTTACATAATCTTGTTATTTCCTGGTGTTTATAAATATTTTATTGGTTTACCAAAAGCCTGATCCTTGGCTGGGGTTGATACAGACCAGAAGGGTAGGCAGGGTAATACCAAAGGCTGGAGAGAAACAGTATCAAATGGTGGCAGCGGTGAAGAGAGAGATATTGTAACATCGTCAAGCATATAGAGCAACCCAGGGCTGTATACTTTATAGACAAAGTACAGGGGGGTTGTGGACGGCAAGGGCACTCAGACACATAGTAACAAGAAGCCAGAAGGAGAATAAAGGTGAAGTCTCAGGCAGTATTGTTTACAGGAAGTGGCTGGTAGTGCTGCCTAGCAGTGGGATCTTGTGAGATCTGTGCTAGAGCATGTGAGAGAACAAATAAAAAACGAGATCCTGACAGGTGGTGGCCCTGGTGGGAGTATCACAAGTAGAGCCAGCTGTGGGATCATCACATGTGGTGGCTGTGGCAGTGGGATACAAACAAAAGGAGAGTCCGGATACGAGCAAAAGAGAGTCCTAAAAAGTGGTGTGACTGTGAAAGGAATAACAAATAAAGATTACTTGTGAGTGTGTGGTAAAAGTGTCTGAGCTCTAAGAAACATGGCTGAGTTCATGAAAATGTCAGTCAATCTACATGTCAGAAGGGCATTGTTGGCAGATGATGGCATACTACACATTAGAAGATATTAAGGAGATCAGCCTTTTGATAGCATAGTTATCAGAGCATGGAGGTTTGGTCCCATTATACCCCTGTTTGAGTAGATAAAGAAAACGAGTTGGAAGGTGTTAGTTCCTGGGTTTGTCTCCTCATTTCATGGCCCATTGTTGCTTGTGCATAGCTGTTTCTGGATAGGGAAGATCTGTGAGAGACAACAAGGCTGATTGGTGTATTCCCCAGCTCTTTCCTGAATCAATCAGCTGGGGAATGGGGAGAGGAAGGACACAATGGGTAGAGTTCCCATCACACACCTTCCCCACCACCGTAACTGGGGCTGGCAATCCTGCTTCCCTCATGGGCGGAGGGATCACAAATGAAGTGGGGCAGAAAGTGCACAGGAAGAGTCATTACCGTGCACCTTCCCCGCCATGTAAATCACTCTCCCCACAGCCTGCTAAATAGATGTGGGGTGAAGTTGGGCAGCCCATGCAGGGGTGCAGGGAAGGCTTGTGGGTCACATGCTCTGGAAGGGTCATGGGTTCCCCACCTTGGAAGTAGAGTCAAATTTTAAAAGGCCTCTATTTTTAAAAGGGTTGTAATTACAGATTAATATGCCCATATCTACAATAAAACCATTGTAAATGCTAACAATGAAATCATGGTAGTAGCTGGGGAAGACACAATACTATAAGAGCTAAACCTCTTCCCAGCAATTTCCTTTTTACTGTGGGATAGGAAAGGAAAACAGAAGCTTAGGTAAGGGAGTTAATCCTCCTCCAGACAATGCTATCTTAGCAGGCATCTAATGAAGTGAAGTGGGCTTTCCCCAGGGTGCTCCCTTTTCCCCAATATATAAAGAGATCTCCTTGGAAAAAGAAGGTGGTAAGTATACCCTCCCTCTTTTGTCTAAAAAATTATCTCCAGTCTGATAATATATCCTGATATCAGCACCTTCCCAATGTTTGCTTGCTTATTCATTTAAAATATTAATATCCCACCTTTCAGTCCCATACAGTTGCAGCATGTGGCTTAATTCAGTTGCTTAAAAAATATATTGTGTTCTAATGAGGATGCCCATTATTCCGTTAGCACCTTTCATAAGGTTAGCTTCATTTGAAGTTGTTGAGTATGGAAGGAAGGGACTGTAGTTTTTTAAAGGATTAGGCAGTAGGTGATGAGAAAGTCTTCTGCCTAAGATCCTGGAGAGGCATTACAATAAAAAATAATGGACTAGAACTAGATGGACAAATAGTGTGACCTGGTATATGTCACTTCCTGTGTTGAGCTTCCTATGCCTGGATCCATGGGGCTGAAGAACTAAGACCAAATCCTTACAAACAGCATAGACCTGTGTCTGGACCAGGGATGGAGAACCTATGGCCCTCCAGATGTTGTTGGACTCCAACTTCCATCAACTCCAGCCAGCATACCCAATGGTTAGGAATGATGAAAGTTGGGGTTGTATTCAGTGTTAGTCCTACCCACAGTAGACATATTGAAATGAATGAACATGACTAACTGAAGTCCATTCATTCCAGTGGGTCTACTCTGAGGAACACTTAGTTGGATGCAGCCCATGGAGTCCAACAGTATTTGGAGGGCCATGGGATCCCAACGCCTTGTCTAGATTGTACAACTTTAGACTAAATAACCTTTCTCCTTAAATTGTAGGATGAATATAAAACTCCTATCAGCCCCAGCCAGCATGGCTACCTTGGGCCATTCAATCACTGTCTGTCAGCCTAACCTATCTCACGGGGTTGTTGTGAGGATAAAATGAAAGGGAAACCATGTATGCCACTTTGAACTCCTTGGAGGAAAGGTGGGCTATAAATTTGGCCCCAGGTTCCCCACCTCCAATATATATTACCGACATAACTTCAAACACGACTTACTGGGTGGTTCCTGCCCTCCACGTTCCTCCTGACTCTAGTAAACTCTGTCTCCCCACCATCTTCATAAGACATTAAGCAGATGTACTTACCAGCAGTTACATCCCTATTTTTTGTTGTCGATTCTGTTTCTCTCTCACACACACACCTCTCACACACACGTGTGCAACCTGCCAACTTCAGTGAGGCTTTCTGCCTTTTTTATTCTTGAAAGTGCCATTTGTGTATGTAAACAGTCACATTTCTTTTCTTTCTTTTGTAAGGAGTGTTTTTTTTTTTCAGAATAAGCTTCAGAACTGCTTCAGTGAGTGGTGAGGGGTTTTATTGTTTCACAAGCACCAGCCAATCAGTGCTGTGCACAGCCAGCTGCGGCTACTTCAGAACTGGTAGAACTGCTTTTTCCTGGTCTCAGCCCTGCAGAGGATTAGATATGCACAACAAGAAGGTGGTGAGAGCAGCAGCTACTTTTTCATATACTTCCATCCTCACCCCTAGTTTTCTTTGTGCAGAAATATTGTGGAGGGTGGGGGGAGAGAGAGAGAGACAGAGGCCTAGTTCTTTTACGCAAACCCCCACCTGCAGTATGACGTGCTATTGTTCCAAAAGTGGTTTGCCACCTGGGACAAAATGAACTGTGGGTTGTTTTATGTGTATTACAAAGGTGAGTATGGATGTGTAAATGGTTGGGATTGTACACTGATGTTTTGTTGTTCTATGGGGAATAATTTGCACTTGAGTGACAGGGATGCTGTAGGCACACTAGTCACTTGAAAAGCAGCCGGAAGTCAATGGTAAACCACCTCTGAATACCGCTTACCATGAAAACCCTATTCATAGGGTCACCATAAGTCGGGATTGACTTGAAGGCACTCCCCCCCCCCATGGTCACACCTCTGTTCTCTACTGCTGACTTCAGACCTTGCAGGGCCGCCCACAGTAAAGTGTTGGGCCAATAACTGTCTCTGCCTGAACCTGCAACTAAGTGTTTCCATTGGCCACACCCAGAAGACAAATGGGTTGATCTACCAATCAATTGCAAAACCTCTCTGAAGCTGAATTGTTTGAAAAAAGCACTCAAGCTGATCCAAGGAGGTTTTAGAGTAAAAAGGGGCAGAGTTTGACTAGCGTCGTGTGCCCCCGTTTTCAGAAGAGAGAGATGGAGATGAACTGGAACCGGCACAAGAGGTGGGCAATCTGTGGCTCTCCAGATATTGTTGGACTCCATCTCCCATCAGCCTGAGCCAGCCTGGCCAATGGTCAGGGATGATGTAGTCCAAAATTATCCGGAGGGCCACAAGTTCTCTGCTTTACACAGAAAGACATATTTATGATAAAGAAAATGTAAACGTGACTGTTCATAGTTTAGATATTGAAACAGTATTGCAAACACTGCTACAGTTGAATATTTTGGAACAGAGAAGAAAATGCATTTTAACTAGTGGCTTTAATTTGAACATCATGCCACTAAGACTGGTTTTGCATTTGGAGTTTTAGATTTTGATTGGCTTTTCTTCTTAAATATTTCATTTTAAATATAATATCAAGAGGATATCTCACACCTAATAACCACCTACCGAGGAGGTGATAGAAACTGAGTTCTATGGCAAATAATTTTATTAAATGAATTGATGACATTAAAACTGTATACAGTAGGGCCCTGCTTTACAGCGCTTCGCTTTACAGCATTCCGCTAATGCAGCGGTTGTCAATTGCAGAAAGGCCCCCCTCTTACAGCGCTTGTTCCGCTTTTACAGCGTTTTTTTGCCATCGGGTGCCATTTTGGTCAATGTTAGTCAGTGGGTTCCGCTTTACAGTGGTTTTCGCTTTACAGCGGGGGTCCGGAACGTAACCCGCTGTATGAGTGGGGCCCTACTGTAGTATTTTTTAAAAGACATAGAGTGGTGGCAACAAAACATATGAGATGATGTTGGCAAGGAAAGGGGGTAGTCACTGAAGTGCCCTACCTGGATTGGCTATCAGGAAAAATAAGGGAGCCAGTGTGGTGTAGTGGTTAGAGTGTTGGACTACGACCTGGAAGACCAGGGTTCGAATCCCCACACAGCCATGAGGCAAACTGGGTGACCTTGGGCCAGTCACTGCCTCTCAACCTCAGAGGAAGGCAATGGTGAACCCCCTCTGAATACCGCTTACCATGAAAACCCTATTCATAGGGATCGACTTGAAGGCAGACCAATAGGCAGTGGATAAGTGAAGGGTTGCTATCAATTTAACCAAACTATGTCATTTTGTTTTCTAAGGACTAGGCCTAAGTGAACTTCAGGTTCTTCTCATTTTTGCATTTCTATGAATCTTTCTGCTAGTCATAAGCCTTCAGTTTGCCAACATACCTGTGTGCTTCATGACATTTTCTGGATTGTGGGTAGCAATACAGTTGATAAAATCAGTAGCATAAAGGCAAATTCAGAAGTGCAGGGTTCCTTCATGATGGTCACAGCCATGTCACCTCACAGCCTGACCCCTTTTAAGATTATACAGCCTTCTAAGATCAGGTTGTTATTAAGTTCTAAGATCTGGCCAGGCTTGAATACTGCTTTCTGCTTCTCTATCACTGTCGCCATCTGACTGTCCTTTCTCACAGTCAGAGATATTGCTTGAATTATGGAAGTCAGTTTGTCTCCTACTGCTACCAAACTACTTGATGATGTACATGAGATGCTATCATTAGCATTCATTGTCTCTTTTGCAATTCTCATTCTTCACAATTTGTTTTGGCTTTTTGAAGAAGGAACTAATAAAGGCTTGCTTGCAATTGACACTCATTGGGGCCTGAATAACTGATTCAGAACACCCTACAGCAATAAAGAAAAACATAAACTTTTCTAAGATTGCTGGGTGCGCAGGCTTCCCCTCCCTCTCTCTTTCTCTGGGGGCTTTTTTTGTTGCTGGGCTAAGACAAAGCCTGTTTTTCCTAAATGAAGAAATTCATACAGCAGAAGATCCCAGACTGAATTCCCAGGTAGGGCTGGGAGAGACACTCTTGTCTGAAACCCTGGAGAGTGGCTGCCAGTCAGTATAGACAATACTGAATTAAGCAGGCCATTTTGCATAGAAATTTGTAACCTTTTGAACTTTTTCCCTTTTTTCCACCCCCTTCTCCTGTCTCCCTGTGTCAGCCTCTCCTCCTTCCACAAATACCTAGAATGTTAGAAAAAGAGTGGTGTTTTAGCCTATTCAGGCATCATTATGCTGTAAGATAAGGAACTTCCCTTGCTGAGTTCCCCGTCTTGGCTGTCATGCTCAAAGTAACTGCATTTGGGCAGAGTTTACGAGTTTTAGGAGGAAATTTAAGCATGGAAATTCCTAATGCTCAACTCTGCACCCACCCACACATTCTTAGGCATATTCATTTGCATTTCACCTTACCATGCATGACACAACACACACACATCAAACATCATTAAAAGCTGAAACAGCATCACACACACAAAATCTCCTCAGGTGTATTTTTTTTCTCTCTTTTCCTCTTCCTGCCTTACTCCTGGCTTTGGGATGGAACAAAACCACACATCTCCCCCCCCTTTTTTTTTGCTGCTAGATTGAGAATGAGATCCTTGTTAATGCCTTCTCCCACAATAACAGATGTCCCTAGAAGCCAGTCAGCATGAAAGTTGATTAGCTACTGAGAAGAGTATTTTTATTCTAATTGACTCCAATCAGCAGAAAAACACAAGGAAGCATGTCAGAAGACTCTTCTCAGTGGTCAACACACTTCCCTTTCATGCTGATTGGCTTGTAGGATGCTAGACACACAGGGACGCTGCTGGGACCTGGCTCCCAAAAAACCAAGGAGGGTTTAGACCCCTCCCCCTGA
This sequence comes from Rhineura floridana, assembly GCF_030035675.1. NCBI lineage: Eukaryota > Metazoa > Chordata > Lepidosauria > Squamata > Rhineuridae > Rhineura > Rhineura floridana. The sequence continues at coordinate 269,129,261 of NC_084480.1, read as the reverse complement.
GACCCTGGGCAACCACATCCTTGGATAAAATGATGTAGCCAACCTTCTGTCTGGACCTTCTGCCATCCTAAAAGGACAAGCTGCTTTTGGGGGTTGGGGTGGAATGAGAGCCCACTTGTCAGTAATAAAAATATGGATGTGCTGCTGGAATATGCTGTTGCTTTTCAGCATGTTTCACTGCAGGTTGAATGGATGTGGAGAATCCCCTTCTAGGAATATTAACCTTGGTTTCCTGTGAGTTTGCTTACATCTTTATTCCTATTGTTCCACATTCCCTATTTTCCCAAATAGTAGGCAATTTTGGAGAAGCTTTTCAGGAGAAGGCTACAGTGGAGATTTATACAGCTTTTATGTTATCTGTTTGTTTACAGATATGCAGGTTGAGCTGGTACTTGCAAGCAACCAGGGGCAGGTGGCACTAGTCCCAAAATAACAACAGCACCTGAGGCCCAGGATAATGTCTGAGAGCCAGCTCCAAGACTTATCTTCTTCTTCCTTCCTTCCCTCCCTTCCACTCGCCCTCCCACTAACCAAAGTCCAAACTGGACTTTGCAGTTCCCATATTAACAGATGGGCATGATGTTCCAAGTTAGCTTTTTAAACAAAAGACAGTTTTATGGCCCACTTAATTACCTGCTGAACTTCTCCCACTGAAATCAATTAGCGATGGGTGAACTTCCCTCAGCTTAATTTGGAACCATCTCACTATTTACAAGCTTTCTTGGCAAGCGTTCAGAAAAAGCTTGTCTTGTTTTCCCAAGGTTCTCTCCCAACTCATAATGCTGGTGCATTCATGCTGATGGTGCAGCATCCATGCACCTTGTTATATTGTTCCCTGGAATTTGGAACTCTCAGAACCAGCCATACATGCCTCCCCCCTTTCCAAAGCAAGCATACCTGGAAATAAGAGAGGGGTTTGGATCTGAAGGAGGGGATAGAAAGACCCTACTATGTTTGTAAGAAACCATGGAGAGATCTGATTTTAAAAGAGCATACTTGTCAAGCAAGACACTGCTTGGTTCACAGCAGTCACTGTTCTATTTAGAAGAACGGGTTAGTATTAAATCACTTCTGTGCATGGCTTTAATCCCATCTACCAAATTCTGATGATGCTTGTGTTTGGCAACATCACCAAAATCAGTAGGCCTAAAAGTGCATAAACTGCAGCTGGATTATGCCCACTTTTTGTAACCGGGTTCTGCTAAGGAAGGTATAATACTAAACTTTGGGCATGATCCAGTTAAGTTAAACACTTTGAGTACTATTGAATTAAATCTCTCCCACTGAAATGAGGAATATGTGGGTTGATCATCAGCATGTTTATTCAGAAACCCTATTTGGTTTAATGGGATTCACTCCCTAATGCTTTATAGCTTCTGAATAGAAACAGATCGATTCAGAAACAAGTCCCATTGAGTTAAATGGGTCTTACTCCCAGGTACGTCTGCATGAGACTGCAATCTAAAATACTTAATTTTAGCTGGATTGTTCCCTTCATTTATTCAATGCATTTATTATGTTAACACCTTTCTATGACCACTCACCTTTTCCTACCTGTTTCTTCCTTAATTCTTTTTCTTCCAGGAAATGTTCATTCACTTTCATTGGTGATCACTCGTGACCAAGTAGTGGGTCTGCAAGTGACTGTGGAGGCCAGTCCTAGTTCCACACAGCCTCCCATAGTGAGGATATAGGTTTGTTCTCAAAATAAAATCCTGCAGTTATTAGGATATAAAAACTTCTTATAATAGCTCTAAACAGTGGTTGGGAACCAGTGAACAAAACAGTGTAAAAGCAAACTTTATGGATGAACAAAGTGTTAATTGTAGATTGTTTTCATTAGCTTTTTTCCCCATAGAGGTATGGTAGCATAACATCTAACTAGTTTTGCAACATGGCATTCATTTCTTTGGTGACATGCAGGAAATGTTTTTTATTCTAGCAGGTGAATCATTGTAAACTAGCATGGTCACTTGTTCAGTTCTTCTTAAACTGACCCAACCATGTTTTAGTTTTTAGTTTTTGTCCAATCAGTGTTAGGTAATGAGCCTATATACAATGATATATTCAAATGAATGGTGCCTGTTCCTGTCCCTGCCATCCCTTGGAAGAAGTTAAAATTATTTCCTAAGTCTTCAGTCCTATACCTAGTTTGCTGATAGTAAGCCCCACTGAATTAAATGGGACTTACCTTTGAGTAGACACATATAGGGCTGCACTGTAAATCCAGAGCAATCCTATCCATATTTGTACCTGATAGTCCTGCTTAAAACTAACATATCACTTGCATTTAACAACCAGATACATAACAATTCCAAACAAACACTGTCTTGATATCTCACCATCTTGTTATATGATTTTTCAGGTCATCATCCAACCCCATGCATATGAAAATGAGATAACACTGTGCCAGCAGTCTGTATGATATGCAAAGCAAATCCACGGCCTGGACTGATCTATTACTACACCGTATAAAAGAAATGGTACTATGAACTGGCCCTTCAAAATATTTTTGTATAGGTTCCCGCCTGCATAGCAAGGCACATTGTTCTAGGGACCTCCTTACAAGGTACACACTTTTGCTAAAGAATCCATCTCCCATCTGAAGGAGCACAACCTTGCTCCTGGGTAAGACTTCTACAAGATATTTAATGGTGCCCCTTGCTGACAAAAGTCCCATTTTATTTTTGTCTTATGTGGTGTAGTGGTTAAGGTGCTGGACTGTGACCTGGGAGACCAGAGTTCAAATCCCCACACAGCCACGAAGCTCACTTGGGCCAGTCACTGCCTCTCAGCCTCAGAGGGAGACAATGGTAAGTCCCCTCTGAATACCACTTAATAAGTCGGGATCACCTTGAAGGTAGTCCATTTCCATTTTGTTCATTTACTTTTCTACAGTTGCCCCAAACTATCTTAGATTGTGCAGCCTACTTGGCCATTAATGAGCATCTGTCCACGTGGATCGCTGTTTTCCAGTCACCAAGAAGACAGAGCTATCAATGTCTTCTAGCTATGATGGCTTTGTTCTACCTCTACTGCCAGAGGCAGCGTGCCTCAGTGGGAATCGCAAGTGGGAAGAGTGCTGTTGTATTCAAGTTCTGCTTGAGGACTTTCCATAGCCATCTGGCTAGCCACTGTGTTTTTTAATAATGTTTTTTAATTATGTTTTAACCCTTTTTTAAAGTTGGTTTTTTAAATGTTTTTAATGCTGTTTTGTTTTAATCTATTTTAAGATCTGTTTTTATGATGTTTTAAAGTGTTTTAGTGCTTGGTTTGCCGCCCTGGGCTCCTGCTGGGAGGAAGGGCAGGATACATATTAAATAAATAAATAAATAAAGTGTCAGTGCCACAACACTAAAGGTCTGCTTCCTATGTTGTGAAGAACAGACCTCCTGATAAGATGGTATCTGCAGGAGGCCCTTGCCTGCAAAGTGTAGTGATTGACTGGGTATGTAAAGAGTAAAGACGATCTTTCAGGTATCCTGGTCCCAAGCTGCATAGGGCATTGTATACCAAAACCAGATTCTTGAAATTGGCCCAGTAGCTAATGGGCAGCCAGTGCAATTCTTTTAGCAGTAGGGTTAACATGTTGGCAATACCCTGCCCCAGTGAGTAGTCATGTGTTTTTCACCAGCTGCAGCTTCTGGACCAACCTCAAGGGCACACCCACATTGAGCGCATTATAGTAATCCAGTCTGGAGGTTACCAGTGCGTGGACAATAGTAGTCAGGCTATCCTGGTCCAGAAATGCCTGCAGTTGTTTTACCAGCCAACTCTGGTAAAAGGCACTCCTAGCCACTGAGGCCACCTGGGCCTCTAGCAACAAAGATGGATCCAGGAACAACCCCAGACTACAAACCTGCTCTTTCAGAGGGAGAATGACCCCATCCAAAGCAGGCAAGTGACCAATATCAGGAACCACCAACCCACAGTGTCTTCATTTTGCTAGGATTCAGACTCAGTTTATTGGCTCCCACCCTAATGAGAAAAGGAGTCGAAGATGGGTGGGAGTTTCTAAAAAAGGAAATTCTAAAAGCGCAATGGCAAGCAATTCCAACAAGGAAAAAAGAGGGGAAACAGCAGAAGAAGCCAATGTGGCTTCACAAAAAGCTTAGAGATGACCTGAAAACAAAAAAGGACACATACAGGAAGTGGAAAGAAGGCCAGGCCACAAAGGAAGAGTGCAGGCAGGTATCATGGAATTGCCGGGATGGTGTCAGGAAGGCTAAAGCTGAGAATGAGCTGAGGCTAGCGAGGGATGCTAAAAGCAACAAAAAAGCTTTCTTCAGGTATGTCCATAGTAAAAGACAGAGAAAAGAAATGGTGGCACAGCTACTCAATGAGGATGGCAAAATGATAACAGATGACAAAAGGCAGAAGTGCTCAATTCCTACTTTGGTTCAGTCTTCTCCCAAAAAAACGGCCTATGACCCTCCCGGGAAACATGAAGTAGAAGGGTCAGGATTGGACCTTGAGATTGATAGACAAATGGTCGAGGAATACCTAATCACTTTGAATGAGTTCAAATTGGCAGGGCCCAATAAACTACATCCTAGAGCAGCCTTTCCCAACCTTTGGGTCCCCAGATGTTGCTGGACTACAGTTCCCATAATTCCTAGCCATTGGCCATGCTGACTGGGGCTGATGGGACTTGCAGTCCAACAACATCTGGGGACGCAAAGGTTGGGAAAGGCTGTCCTAGAGTATTGAAGGAACTGGCTGAAGAACTCTCAGAACTGCTCTCTATTATCTTTGCGAAATCATGGAGGACCGGTGAAGTGCCAGATGACTGGAGGAGAGCTAATGTTGTCCCTATGTTCAAAAAAGGGCAAGAAGGAGGAACCGGGGAACTACAGACCAGTCAGCCTAACATCAATCCCTGGAAAATTTTTGGAGCAGATTATAAAGCAGTCAACCTGTAAGAACCTTGAAAGCAATGCAGTGATTACTAGGAGCCAACATGGATGAAGAACAAATCCTCCCAAACTAATCTCATCTCATTTTTTTATTGGGTAACCTCCCTTGTAGACTGTGAGAATGCTGTGGACATAATATATCTTGACTTCAGCAAAGCTTTTGACAAAGTGCCCCATGATATTCTGATTAGCAAGCTAGCTAAATGTGGGCTGGATGGAACAACTATTAGATGGATCCACAGTTGGCTGCAGAATCGTACTCAAAGAGTGCTTATCAATGGTTCCTTCTCAAACTGGGTGGAAGTAATGAGTGGGGTACCACAGGGCTCGGTTGTGGGCCCAGTGCTCTTTAACATTTTTATTAATGACTTGGATGAGGAGGTACAAAGCATGCTTATCAAATTTGCAAATGATATAAAATTGGGGGGCATAGCTAATACCGTGGAAGACAGAAACAAAATTCAAAGGGACCTTGATAGGCTGGAGCATTGGGCTGAAAACAACCGAATGAAATTCAACAGGGATAAATGCAAAGTTCTACACTTAGGGAAAAGAAACCAAATGCACAGTTATAAAATGGGGGATACTTGGCTCAGCCATACGACATGTGAGAAGGATCTTGGAATTGTCGTTGGTCACAAGCTGAATATGAGCCAACAGTGTGATGGCTTCAGAAAAGACAAATGCTATATTAGCCTGCATTAACAGAAGTATAGTTTCCAAATCACGTGAAGTACTAGTTCCCCTCTGTTCAGCACTGGTTAGGCCTCATCTTGAATACTGCATCCAGTTCTGGTCTCCACACTTCAAGAAGGATGCAGACAAACTGGAACAGGTTCAGAGGAGGGCAACAAAGATGATCGTGGGACTGGAAACAAAGCCCTATGAGGAGAGACTGAAAGAACTGGGCATGTTTAGCCTGGAGAAAAGAAGACTGAGGGGAGATATGATAGCAGTCTTCAAGTACATGAAAGGTTGTCACAGAGAGGAGTGCCGGGATCTCTTCTCGATCGTCCCAGAGTGCAGGACAAGGAATAATGGGCTCAAGTTGCAGGAAGCCAGATTTCGACTGGACATCAGGAAAACCTTCCTAACTGTTAGAGCCATACGATAATGGAACCAATTACCTAGAGAGGTAGTGGGCTCTCCAACACTGGGGGCATTCAAGAGGCAGCTGGACAGCTATCTGTCGGGAATGCTTTGATTTGGATTCCTGCATTGCGCAGGGGGTTGGACTCGATGGCCTTGTAGGCCCCTTCCAACTCTACTATTCTATGATTCTATGATCTAGCCCACCTCTGAGTCCTGGCACTGGTTCAGGGCTTGTATGGCCTCTCCTGATCCAGATATTACAGAGAAATAGAGCTGGGTATCATCAGCATACTGCTGACACTCACATCAAATCTTCTGATGACTGCTCCCAAGGGTGTTATACAGATGTTATAGATGCTAAACAGCATTGGGGACAAGATGGTACCCTACAGCACCCCACAGCACAACTGCAAGGAGGACAAAAAGCAATCACCCAATGCTAATCTCTGAAAATGACCCTGGATATAGGATCTATTGTGTTGGGAGACAGTAATTTTTACAATAAATAAATAGTAATAAATATTTATTTATTTAATTCCATTTATGAATCACAAAATATCAATTCCACAATAAAACATCAGCAATAAAAGCAATAACACAATTTCGTATATAAAAACAATTATAACAATTAAAAATACTTTTGTATGGAAAAACAATTTCAGATGCAGTCAAACAATACTTTCAGTTGCCAAATATTAAGATAAATCAAGTTTCTAAATGTTTTAATTGATTGATAGCTTGTTTTATAATGACTTTAAATGTGATAATGTTTAGGTAATCAGTTGGAGTTATTGTTGGATTGTTATGTCTTGAAATGATTTGAAACCTGTTATGTTTTTGAAATGATTGATGTAGTGATTTGCATTTTTGTGCTATTGTAAGCCACTTTGAGCATATTTATATGGAAAAGTGGGACATAAATTCAAGTAATAAATAATTTTCAGTAGCCTTGCAATATAGTCCACTGGTAATACTGCAGTTAAAAGTCAGACTAATGCTTTTTTTGGATTCAGTAAAAAATCCCCCATACTCAGATTGCAACAAAGGCAATTGCTTCCTCAGGCTTCCTCCCTGGCCAAATCAAGCACTCAGCACTTTTAGATGTTCAAAACCTAAAACAAACACATGAAGTAAGACCCTAGTTAGAGCAGAAATACCTGTCTTTGATGCTAACTTTTGTTGTGTTCATCCCCCCTCAGCCACCAGCTTAGGTAACACACATAAACCAGGGATAAACTGTAACATTTTGCTACAGAGTCCTACTTATTCTTTCTATTTTTGATAGTCAGGCTGTGAGTGCCCTTGCTTATGTAGCCTCCCAAAAGGGGGCTTATGTAGCACCATCTACTTGCACAAGAGGGAGATATCAACAGGCTTGGGCCTGGGGATTCTGAAGATCTGCAAAATAACTAGGCAAAAACCCTAAGGGGAGGAACCTCCAAACAGCCCAAGGAAGGCTGAACACTTTCAGTAGTCATGGAATGCTAACTGACTGATATGGGGGGAAATAGAAAGGATTGTCTGGATTCCTGAACAGAATCACTTTACACTGCCACATTTTTTGTGTGGGTCTCACTTGTAAATTATAATTTCAGATGGCAAAGAAAAGCAGAGAAACAGCATCTCCCAAATAAGATGTCCTGTTGTCATGACTGGCAGCACCCCATTCCAGCACCAGCCCAGTAAGGTAGCCCACTGTAAAGGGTACACAGATGTGTTGCTTTGTCCTTGTCACCACCCACTGAGTTGGCATGTAAGTCAGGGTTTGCAGGACAAACACCAACTTAACTGTTTTCTACTTGGGAGCAGGGGAACTGCTAGCTAAATTCCAAGCCTCCAGCTTGGCAGCTTCAGCCCATCACCTCTCCTGATCTCCCACGCACTTTAACCCTGGAACTAAGTCCAAATGGTCTAAGCAACATGGAGGGATCAACAGCCCTTGAATGCCACTTCAAACCAATACAGCTTGGAGATAATGCAGAAGTTTATTTAAGAGAAATATAACAAAGAAGGAAAAGTAGGAGAAACAGTGGGCATGTGGAATCAAAAGGAAAATAATAATAATAATAATAATTTAATTTATGTGTCGCCTATCTGGCCAATGGCCACTCTAGGCGACGTACAAATCAGTTGCAGTAAATGCAGCACAATAAAATACACATAAAATACAATATAACAAGGAAACTATAAATAGGAATGGTAACAGTTCAGAGTAATAGGCAGTTAGTCCTGAAAATTAACCCTCCCCGGAAGTCCCAAAGGCCTGTCTGAAAAGCCAGGTCTTCAAGGCTTTGCGGAATACATTCAGGGAAGGGGCATGCCGAAGATCGTACGGGAGGGAGTTCCAGAGAGTGGGGGCCACCACTGAAAATGCCCTCTCTCTAGTCCCCACCAACCTAGCTGTTTTAGTTGGTGGGACTGAGAGAAGGCCCTGAGTGGCTGATCTTGTCGGGCGGCATAATTGGTGACGCTGGAGGCGCTCCATCAGGTAAACTGGTCCGAAACCGTGTAGGGATTTAAAGGTTAGTACCAACACCTTGAATTGAACCCGGAAAATAACTGGAAGCCAGTGTAGATCGAATAACACTGGAGTGATGTGTTCCCGACGGCGACAATTTGTAAGTAGTTGAGCCGCAGCATTTTGTATAAGTTGTAATTTCCGGACCGTTTTCAAGGGTAACCCCACGTAGAGCGCATTGCAGTAGTCTAAACGAGAGGTGACCAGGGCATGTACTACCAGTGGGAGCTGATGAACAGGGAGGTAGGGTTGCAGCCTACAAATGAGGTGTAATTGATACCAGGCTGCCTGGCTCACTGCCGAAATCTGAGCCTCCATGGACAGCCTGGAATCAAGAACAACCCCAAGGCTGCGGACCTGGTCCTTTAGGGGCAATTTTACCCCATTGAACATCAGGTCAACATCTCCCAACCTTCCCTTGTCTCCCACAAGCAGCACCTCAGTCTTATCGGGATTCAACTTCAACCTGTTCCTTCCCATCCATCCACTCACGGATTCCAGGCACTTGGACATGGTCTCCACAGCCAACTCTGGCGAAGATTTAAACGAGAGATAGAGCTGAGTGTCATCCGCATATTGGTGACACTGCAGCCCAAATCTCATAATGATTGTCCCCAGCGGCTTCATATAGATATTAAATAGCATGGGAGAGAGGATAGAGCCCTGTGGCACACCACAATTGAGAGGCCAAGGGTCTGAAACCTCATCCCCCAATGCTACCTGTTGATGCCTATCGGAGAGAAAGGAATGGAACCACCATAATACAGTGCCTCCTATTCCCAATCCCTCCAGGCGATGTAAAAGGATACTGTGGTCAACAGTATCAAAAGCCGCTGAAAGATCGAGGAGGACAAGAAAGGTGAATTCTCCCCTATCTAATGCCCTCCTCATATCATCAACCAGAGCGACCAAGGCTGTTTCAGTTCCATGTCCAGTCCTGAAACCCGATTGGTATGGATCCAAATAATCCGTTTCATCCAAGTGTGTCGACAACTGATTAGCCACCACTCGCTCAATGACCTTGCCCAAGAATGGTAAATTCGAAATTGGGCGAAAGTTATTCAAAACCTGGGGATCCAAGGAGGGCTTCTTTAAGATGGGCTTTACAATTGCCTCCTTGAGGGCTAATGGCATTACACCCTCCTTCAAGGATGCATTGACCACCGCCTTGATCCCCTCGCCCAGTTTCTCTTTGCAGCTCACCAGGAGCCACGATGAACAAGGATCATTTAGACAGGTGGTAGGCTTCACAGTCGAGAGCACCTTGTCCACATCCTCAGAAGGGAGAGGCCGAAACCGATCCCACTTGACTGGCTTGCAACTGGCCAACTCTGATTCACTCACTGCATCCATGGCGTACAGGATCGAGCTCCGTAAATGTTTGATTTTGTCAGCAAAGTGCTTTGCTAACTTGTCACAGAAGGTCTTGGACTGCTCCAAGGGTTCCTGAGCAACTGGACCGACCAGGCTTCGGGCCACCTGGAACAACCTCCTGGGAAAATGAAACACTAAAGCAGAATGCCAGACAAGGTGGAGTAAAAAGGGGCTGGTTTGACATGTGACTGGCAGGACACCATGGCTCTATTCCAGACCCCTATATGGAAGATGCAAAATGTCAAGTTTCTCTAGCCCAGGGATTCATGACACCTCTTCATATGAACCACATTCTGCATCTGGAGTAATGCCTTATGAACAGAGACAGGTGCAGAAGAGAGAATCACTATCGAGCAAGCAGTGAACAGTTTAAATAAATAAATATTTATTATTTATTAAATTTATACCCCGCTTAAATAAAACCAATGGGAGGGGGGAGGAGAAAGGAGAGTTGTCTTGTTTGCATCCCAGCACTAAAACCACAGGGTATGAAGTCATGCTACTTCAGATATATTACTACTAACGCATACCTGTCTTTGTAGAATTTCCGGTATTCCCTTTAAGAAAACCTGGTCAGCTTCACATCTGAGGCCCTTCCTTATTACTCATCTTTGTGTACTAGTAATGAGGCCTTGTGTAGACAACTCCCCATGTGTCAGGAAGCAGGCACCCAGGTCTTGCATTATACAACAGTTTCAGTGAGGCTTTGTGCTCCTGTAAATGACATATCCATGCACCCCCAGCCTCACCTTGGCTGCTGCTCTCGGAGTTGCACTGATAAACCTCTATTCAATGCTCAGCTGGGCAGCAGACAAAAGCTTTACTTGTGTGCAGAGTATTTACTTACTTTTCAGCTTGTCATACCTATCATTTAAACTTAATTATGTTATTTTCTAGATTTAAATTTACCCAGCGTGCAAGTTATTGCTTACTAACAAGAAAGATAAGCAAGTCTTGTTTTGACAAGCTTGTTACACGGGGACTTTCATAATCATTTTATTGCAGAAAAAAAGCAAGGATTTTGCGTTTGGGCCACATTTACAGGAATGAAGAGTACTTCTATTTAACAAATCCTTATATTTTAATTTCTGTTCTACTGTTACCGAGGGCTAGTTTTCTCTCTGGCATAGCTACGACATTTGTAAACAGGAGCAATCCCCAGAAGTAGTCTTACTAAACATGACCACCTCAGGCACAGGATTTTGACAGCATTGAGGGGAGCAAAGAAATTCTGGCATAGTGAGCCAATGGTTTGGAGACAGTGGATTGTTGTTGTTGTTATGTGCCTCCAAGTCGACTACGACTTATGGCGACCCTATGAATCAGCAACCTCCAAGAGCATCTGTCATGAACCACCCTGTTCAGATCTTGTAAGTTCAGGTCTATGGCTTCCTTTATAGAATCCCTGTCTCATAGAACCTGGGAACACACAATTGATTGGGATGAAACTGATTGGCAGTAGATCCAGGGCAGACTATTAGAAAGTGTTTCTTCACACAACAAAGAACAACACATAACTGACTCTCTTGAGCAGCGAATGTGACGCTGGAGAGACCCCTTCGTCTAAAGATAGAACGGATGCAAGCGCCGATAGCTGACGTTTGAGGGTGTTAGGACGTAGACCCTGGTGGAGGCCGTCCTGGAGGAACTGCAGGATATGTGGTGCGGATGCCGTCATAGGATTGGTGTCATGCGCTGTACACCAACGCAGGAAAGCTGCCCAAGTGGATTGGTATATCCTGAGCGTAGATGGCCTACGTGACGCCAGGATAGTTGCTGTCGCATCAGGTGAAATATTTAATGCTAACAGCCTGCTCCGTTCAACCTCCAGGCGACTAGCTGAAGCCAGGCTGGGTCTGGGTGGAGGACCGGTCCCTGATGTAACAGGTCGTGTCGATTTGGAAGTGGAAGGGGGGTTCAGACAGACGGCTGGACTAGGTCTGCAAACCACGGTCTTCTCGGCCAGTATGGGGCTATTAGGACCATCTGCGCCTCTTCCCTCCTGATCTTGTTGAGGACTCTGGCGAGGAGAGGAGTTGGTGGGTTATGCGACCCCCGAGCTAGGACAGGGCCTTAAGAGGTATGCTGTATTGCTCACAGTTTTAATTGCACTATTTTTAAATTGTTTTTAAGTATCTTGAGTGTATGTTAATGTATGTTAATGTTTTAATGTTGCAAACAGTTTGATTTTAGCTTAATGCAGATTCTTGTATCTTTTTATTATATGTATCCATTTTTATCTGTAAGCCGCCTAGAGTTCCAATTTTGGAAAAAGGGCGGGGTAAAAATAAAGATAATAAATAAATAATAAATATAAATTATGGAATTCTTATAGGCTGTTTTATTGGTGTTATTAGATATGTATTTTGTTTATGCTGTTTTATTGTTGGTTGTTTTAACATTGTTGCTACATACCCTGGGAATAAATATATCCAACTCCCATCAGCCCCAGCCAGCATAGCCAATTGTCAGGGATGGTGGGAACTGTAATCCAACAATAGGATTACAAAGGTTCCCCATCCCTCCTCTAAATACTATTTTTATTATTATTATTACTGTAGCTGGAGGAAGGCAGTTTGTTTGTTTATTACATTTATATCCCACCTTTCCTCCAAGTTCCTCAAGGAGACACATATGATTCCCCTCCCTCTCCATTTTATCCTCACAACAACCCTGTGAGGTAGGTTAGGCTGAGAGGCTGTGACTGGCCCAAGGTCACCCAGCAAGCTTCACAGCAGAGTGGGGATTTGAACCCTGGTCTCTCAGGTCCTAGTCCAGCACTCTGACTACACCACTACACTTCTTGTCCTGTTTGTGAGTTTCCTGGAAGCATCTGACTTGATCCTGTGAGAAACAGGATGTTGGACTGAATATTCCCTGTCTGTAACCCAGCAGGGTTCTCGTGAGGCTCTTTTGGTCCTCCAGCACAGTGACTGGGGGCAGGGGGCAGTGTTAATGAAGTTAAAAAGGTATAGCTAAGCCCTGAGTATTTAGCCAAATTCTTTCAGCCTCAAACTTGCAGTTATACTGGTTTCATCGTGTCTCCACCTCCGTGTTGTGAATCCAGGGACATATGATGTCAGTCAAACACCACCCTTTTTACTCAAAATCTGGGATTTTTGAGATCCAATACATTTTCCTTTCAAGCCAGCTTCACACCAAATTCAAAACCGTTTGGTCAATCAACCTATTGCAACTCTAAGGTGTGTCCAATGGAAACGCTTTGCTGTGGGTGGTCCTAAAAGGTCTGACATCAGCAGTGGGGCTGGGTGTATTCCAATCAAACAATAAAGATGTGTACAGCTGAGTGCAAATTCATTTCAAACTGCATCCAGACAAAACAGTCTCACTGCTTTTTAAGGAACTAGTGTGAACGTAGCCTGAGATGGTACTTTCCGCACAGAAATTGCCCCAGAGGGAAAAATTTAAAGTGAGAACAAATCAAGTTATTGGCTTCTGTTAAAAGACCAGTAAGTTTGTCTGCTACTGAACTGTTTGTTCACATAAATGTTATTGGAGTACGATCCACTCCACAGGATGCCTCTTACTAGAAAAAAAGCTGAGGTCAATATTTTTTTAGAGAGCAGAGCAGAAGAGAACCCAGGAATGTGCTCCCCATGAGGAGAATGCATTCAGTGGGAAGGTACTACTGTATGTAAGCAATACAGGAATAAGGCATTTTTTCCTGAATAATATGGCTTTGAACCAAAGCAGCTCAGGTTGAACTAGTGCTTGAATAAGACAGAGGGTACCATTGACACTGACATGCTGTGTGTCAAATACATATTTGTACCACTACTGAATCAAAGTACTGGCACAACACAACAGATTGTGTGATGTTATGATGCCAAAGTAGTGATTACACCTAATTATGAACACTTATTTGCTGACACATTGGGTCTTTGGCTTGGGTTGTAAGATAATTTGCCTGCTTTAGAAGGAGAGACTATTGTGCAATCTGTAAGCACTTTTGTATGTAAAAGTAATGTATAAATAATAATTGTAGATCCTGAATAATAATTTTACCAAGTTACCTAGTTATTTAGGATGCCTTGATATTGCGATTCGTGAATGAGATGTATAAAATCAGGACTTGCAACTTTGCGAGAGCCTCGTATTTCTACAGATGACCTGCCAAAGGCACTATGGAAAATATTGAAAGTATTTGGTTAGAAGGTGGTAGTAACCATGAGCACTTTCCATCAGCTTCAACTGGTAGACCAGCTGCACTGTTTCTTGGAAAAGACTAACCTGGTTACAGTTATTCATGTTTTAGTACTTCTGTTCTGATACATGGTCTACATGAGGCTGCTCTTGAATAGCATCCAGGAACTTTAGTTGGTCCAAAAAGCTGCTGCCAATTTTTTGTTTGGGGTTGTCTGGCTACAGCATATTATTTCAGCCCTTTATTACTTTCATTGGTTTCGTATGCATTTCTGGGCTTAATTCAAGGTGCTGGTTCTCACCTTTTAAGTCCTGAAAGGCTTCAAACCTCAGTAATGAAAGGACTATCCCCACAAATGCATGCTCTTTGGTCAGCATTTGAGGTCCTGCTGTGGGTTTCCCCACTATCTGAATTTTGACAAGTGAGGACAATCAGCAATGCCTTTTCAGTGACACCAACACTATGGAATGCCCTTAGGGAAGATGGCCACTGACTTTGTTTCATTTTTGATGCTTGATTAAAACACAGTTATTCAGGCAGCATTTGGGAGAGGCTGATGGTTTTGTTCATTCTGCTGTGTTTTGCTTCGGGTTATTTTGTTTTTATTTTGCTGATTGCTTCCAGGAATCCCATTGCAATATTGGTTCACCTACCTTCACTCCATTTCCAGAGTGTCCCTCCAGGAAAACTAGTTGCTGACCAGGGATTCAGGGATATTGGCCCAATGTTTAAATATTAGCTATTTTGTTAAAAGTAGATTAAAGTAGATATCTTCAGATTAAAGTAGATATCTCCAGAATTAAGATTCACAGAGCGGCAGGCACTTTGAGTACATGTGAGGCGGTCCCAATTTACGCCATGTGAGGCAGTCCCAATTCCTGCTACTCTGGGGGTAGGATTCATGTGAGCAGCATCATAGTCCAAAACTCTACTGCTACATGGTACCTGTTTTTATGGTATATTCACCTCCCCACTCCCTTTCTGGTTTAATACTACATCATAAAACTATATGGGGGAACTTACCTTCTGGAAAAGCCTTTAAAGAACCAACAAAGTAAGTGCAGTGTGGAAAGGGCTGAAGAGAAGCATAAATTGACTGTTTTTCATTTTTCCTTTTCATTTAATAAAAAAATCTCAATTTTTTCCACCACTAACTGTATAATCAATTTGCTCTCCTGCTGGCTTGCTAACTTGCTATTGGCTTTACTTCAATAATATCTAGCCTGTAATGAGGGAAATGGGAGGCTATAATCACACTGAGGAAAATAAGCAATTGTGTTATACCTTGTGCTTTAGCTTTGTAGAATTTTGCTGCCTTTTTTCATTTAAAAGTTCAGTATGTCTTCCCAACTCCCAGTCTACTTATTAATAGAAGAAAAAACTTTCTTCAAGCTTTATTAATCATATTGCAGTGATTAGCTTCATCTAAATACTTAAATCCTTCTGCGTTTTCTGCAGCTATAAGCCCACCAGGTTCTCTCTCACGCTTTGAACAGTTATCGTTAAATTGTTTCGCAATCAAACTGTAGTGAAGATGCATTTCAAGTATGGAAGCTTGTACGAGTAATGTAGCATAATTTTCTTTCATGATGTAAAATTGCTAGCCAGAGTATATTTTAGTTGTTAAATTATCCTACTAGAAGTCTTGGAGAGATTACAGAGAAAATAATATGCCATAATAACTGCTGAGTTTGTTTTTCCTTGCCTTCAGCATGACTAGAAATTATACCTTCTATTATGGGTGTGTTCGTTCACTCAGTACTAATTCCACATTTTCCCCAACACCTTGGATATACTAGATACTAGTTACACATACAAGATAAACAAAGATTATCTTTACCCACAGTGTTGCTAGACAAAAATGTCTTCTTAGGAAGCTGTCCCCACCCCTCCATTTCTATTTCTGCTTCTCTTCAAATCTTACATTTTTAGAAACATACAATATGCCTGGTAGAACTGTATATAAAAATAGATGGGATTTTTGTTGGTGTAAAATTAAATATACCATACACTTGTTTGCTGTGTGCTGTGTTTGATTTCAGAACTGAGTGGGGAAGCAATCTGTTTTTGCAGTCTGCTATTCTATATGTTTTTCCTGGCTTAAAAAAGCAGAAAGGAAGGGACAAACAAGGTTAAACTTCAGATTTTAAATTTTCTGTGTCATTTTCTATTACCCAGAATTGTGGACATTGATCAGGCAATGTTTTGTATAACAGGCAAAGGATTTTGGCAGAGGAGCAACATACCTCAAATATAATGTAATAAACAACAACTAATGTGATGGGTATTATATACATTACATTCTCATCTCTGTGCAAATTAATTATACATAGGTAGATACAATGCATAGTATTCAGAAAAATTAATTGCATCGTTCTAATGCAATGTTTGTCAGCCTTTTGTAACCCATGCCCCTTTTAGCTAACATAAAAATACCATGACCCCCTTCAAATCTGGTTCCCATGATTATTTTATTTGATTTTTCAAAAGGATTGAAATAGCAACTATTTTTTGCTTCCCCATGATGGAATCCCCACCCCCTTCCCTATCTTTTTTCTGGTATTACTGTTGTGATTGTATTAGTTGAATGTTAACACTAATGCTTGTTGCAATTGTCTTTTTCTTGTGAAAATTAAAATGTTTATAAACATAATTTTATAAAATCAAAGGATTGAAATATCCTCACTTTTCATTATAAGTAAAACTTTGAGTTTAACAATAAAAACAAATCAAAGTACTTCTAATTAAAAATATTTTTTTAAATCCACATTAAAATTTCAAAGAGTCAGCTTCAGTTATTACTGTGATCATTGATGCTGCATGCTTGTCACAAGCTTTAAGATTATGAGTACCTATGATGATCAGAAGTGCAGATCACGTAATATGCTGCATACAATCTTCTCACCTTCAGAACAGAACATCTCCTACTTTTATATTTTAATTTTATTAATTGTTTACTTATATTCTACTTCTAAAAAAACACTCACACCCACCCTGAGATCTTTATATGTCCCACTGGTTAAGAAACACTGTTCTAATGAATTAAAAATGTCTCTTAAATTATTGTATTAAACTTTCCTGGGGGACGGGAAACCCAGTTTCATTTGATTCCTACTATTTCAGTTGCATAAATTGAGCTGCCTTTCTTTTGTCACACAAAAGGCTAAAACGTCCAATATCAAACACTGGGAAAGAGGTGAATAAAGGCTCTCTGTGATTGATAAATAAACCATATTAAATAATAGACATACACAGCACACACCTATACATGTCTACTCAAAACTGAGTCGAATGGGACTTATTCCCAGGAAAGAAGATATAGGATTGTAGAATTATTAGTGCAACTTCTGCAGGATGCAAAACTGGGTTATTAGAAATAATTGTAAAGAAAACCCCACCCTTCATTTTAAGGATATAGGTAGGAATCAGAAGGCCAATGTACAGTAGTGCTCTTAGTTGACCAATCCTCCAGGAATGAAGCTTCTTTTAATGAAGACTTTTTTTAAGGTGAAACTGACTAGCTTTGCTTTGCTATAGATAAACTGTCATGCCTTTGCCTTTGTTTTAAGGTGAAACTGATCAGAATATGTCTTTGCTATCAATAAATTGATAAGCCTATGCCTTTGCTGTAAGGTGAAACTGACTAGCCCCCTCTTTGCTTTGCTATGGATAAACTTTCTTGCTTGTGCCTTTGCTTTAAGGTGAAACTTAAGATTGCCCATGAGGCAATGTGACTCTCAGGCTGAAAAAGGTTCCTCACCTCTGCTTTAAAGTCTCTGTAGCCAGGCTGGCAAGACTTTTCACTATACCAAATGGCTGTACTGTATAACCGAAGAGCCTGCATCTTCAGCCTGGATTCTGTTAGCCTCCTTCTTTCTGTTGACCCCTTATTTTAGTATTCCCTTTGCTGAACCGTCAGGTTTCAGCATAACTCCACTATCCATAGAACCCATTGGCTTTTTCTGATGTGCCCTAGCTATATATTTTGCCAGATCAGGACAGCAAAAGTTTAGTTTAGGCCTTGCATATCTAGCTCATTACCTTCTTGCCCTCTGCATTCAGCCTGCTTTGTGCTCTGCCACCACTGGATTCCTGTTTTCTTTGGATGTCTGCATTGACTTCGAGCCTGGCTGGCTGTGACTGACTTTCTTTGAACAACCCCTTTCTAATGAATGCAGAGTCCTGAACCTTTCTGCAGTACTCAAGCTCGCCTCTGCATTGGCTGACTAAGGCTCAGTGTTGACAAACAAGACAAGAAATTGATGAAGACAGAAAGTCAGGGGCAGAACAGTGGTGAATAAACCTCATATTATTGGCTGGTTATCAGGGGGCTTTGTTAGGTACTTAAAGGACTCAGGGCACAGGCCCATGACACAAATTTGCATAAAGCTTGCATATGCTAATGTATAAGTAGATGAGCTGCCTCTAGCCAAATTAAGATGGTGGATGGCTGGGAACTCGCCAATGTACACACCATTGTAGTGTGTGTAGCTGCCCTGTAAGCAAAGATTGGAAAAAAATTAAAGGAAGAGAAATGGGCAGGTGATTCAAGGCCTGGTGCAAAAGACATGTGGCTCAAGCCCTCCCCCAACAATGCCCCTGCTGGTTGTCTTTGCAGCCCCTCCCCACAGCAGTGTTAGCCTACTCTGCCCATAGTGCTGTGCTTTGGAGTAGAATTTATGGTAGAAAGGCCAGAGGCTGGGGGTGGGCAACCTGGCCTAGCCTGCTTTTGTGCCTTTAGCAGTAGCAGCGTGATCTGTAGAAATGAGCCAATTAAATTTTTAACTGTATGGAGAACTGTGGAAATTGCTGACAGCGGTGGATTGCCATGTATGCCTGCTTCATAGATGTGCATGCCCAGGAGGTTGAGTCTACCTGTGTGCAGATAGCACAGAGCAAAATTGTCCAGAATGGTAATTAAAATAGGTTTATCATTTGTTGCTTTCTTTTCAGACTTCTGTGAGATAATCTGTATAGAAAGTTTGGAGTTATGCATAATTTGTGTATTTGCTTTTCCAAGACAAATGCTTTAAACTCTCACCTGAATTAAACAGATTTAATCCATTTGTTATAGATTAATTTTCATGTTGCCTTTTCTTTCTTTTTTTGCAATGGAAAATGGCCATGTGAAGCAACTCGTCCTCTCTGCCTGTTTCTTTTTTTCTGCTTCCTAAACTAACACATGGCAGTCATACAGCTTTTCTACTGAACTGTGGCATCTGGTCCATTAGGGTGTGTGGACATTGCTCCATCAACATTCTGCCCTCAGCCAGCCTTCATCTGCCTCCCTTTGTACTCACAACCAATCCAGGAGATGGTACTGCCTATGGAAGCTTGCTCTTCTTTAGTTGGGGTGTCCTTGTAAAACTCAGCAGGGAGAAGAGGATGAAGGCAAAATTAGAATGAGTTGAATCTGCTTGGCATTGGCTCTGGTGCCACCTACTGTTGGTCTTCCTGCCTTCTGCCCTATCAGTCTGAATGGGCACCGGCCACCACTGCTACTGAATTCACTCATAGCATGTTAGTTCATGCTTGGGAAGTACATGTTCAAAATGCTTTCTCTAAGAAACAAAATTTATTTATTATTATTATTATTATTTTTGTATGCTAGTATGCTCTCAGAGAAAGAAAAAGCCCAACATTCTAAGCGTATATATAAAAATAGAAGGAAAGGTACTTGTTTATTGGGTTTTGTTTTCTGACACATGGAGTTTTATTTGTTCCATAGCAAAATATATGTGCTACCAATATCCAGACTCAATGTTGTTGTTCTTTTAAAAAATCTAATTTGAGTGATGTTGCTTTGCTGCAGTGGTTATAGTGCTGTTCTTCATTTCTTAATGGAGTTTTAAGAGATCTCATGCCATATGGCAATTTCACAATCAATTAGTTTGGTCATCTTTTAAAGATAGTATCTCATTTTTTCCATGTAGAAGTTCCTGTGTTCCTCTACCAACAATTTTATGATGGTGGTGGTGGGGAAAGGAATCCTGTTTACGTTAATAGATTTCTGAGTCTAGGCAGTCTGCAATACAAAGACACAGATCAGTTGGTGTGACAATATTATGCTGCTAGCCCATATATAATTTTTTGCTTGAAATGGGATTATGGCTTGAATATAAAGTATTTCTTATCCATGTAATTTGATGGCAGGAAATATTAAAATAAACTATAAACTCAATTTCCAGATTGTCCTAGAGAGGAAATGAAAGTAGGATTGAATACACTGCAGATTGCAGGTTAGCATTTAAAAATAATGCCCTGAGTTTGCTGAAATAGAATCTATGCCTAAGCTTTTCTGTGCTATTTTCTGTTGTTACACCGAATATAACAGTTTTCCTAGTTATTTTTATACATAACTGTTAAGTTCCTGAGCAGTGGAATTTAAACTCAAGCTCGACTTGCCTCACATAAAAATAGAAGAAAGGCTTGGAGCAAAGGTAGTACTGAGATAAAATCCTGGAATTTAGTCCACATTGCCAATATAATTAAGATCCAGAAGAAATACAGTAAATATATCCTGAAAAATCTCTTCCATAAATAAAATTGATATTTAAATAATATTTTAGAAGCCTTTAAAAAAAGACACTTTAATTCTATGCTTAGTTTGCTTGTGAATTTACTACTTGTGTGACCTGAGTATTTAAGACCTAAGCAAGTTCAAGGGGCATATTCATTATCTTACAGCAAATTTCTAAGCATGTCTATTTAGAAGTGAGTTTAGTGGAACTTGCTCCCAGGTAACTGTGTGTAAGATTACAGTCATATTAGTATCTCAGCCTTACACTGAAATCCTATACTCACTTACGGGAATAAGTCCCACTGGACTCAATAAAACATTTTTCAGGAGTTAGCTAAAAGAAGTCAGGGACAATTTCTGATGCTCCATCTCAATTACTGAAATCTTCCAAAGGGGCACTTTTGGTGGCTCCCTGTGCCTCTGAGATTCAGTCGACCTTTAGCATGGCAGGCCCTGCCCTATGAAACTCCTTGCCAGTAGAAACTCAGCAAGAATCATTCCTGCCTTCTTTTAGATGTCTCCTGAAAACTGTGTTATTCACACAGGCCTTTGAAATGTGTATTTTTTTCCTAACCTGAATTTATTGATGTTTGTATTGTCATGTTGTATATCTCCTTTCTGTATTTTTATTAAAGTGTAATCTATAAATATGAAAGAAAGAAAGAAACTCACTTCCCCTAAAATTTGGACTTTCTGTGATAAGAAAAGTGACTGGAAAGCGTGGGATAACACTGGCTTTGATATATCGGGCTTGTCCACACTGGAGTTACTGTGTGTTTACAGCTGTTGGCACTCCCATTTAATTTGCATAGTCCACATGATGTTATGCTCAAACAACACCAATCTCAATGCTTTTCCCTTGTAAATTTGGGAATAGCCCAAAAGGGGATAATTTGAGGGATATTGATGGGTGGATCATTTGTCACTTTCTGCTACTCCCCTTTCCACGTAACTATTTCCAGTGCCAGCTTAGCCATATGTGTGTGTGTGTATTTCTTTTGAGCTCTCAGATTTGCACATCAGAAAACTGCAGAAGCAAACCACAGTAAACATTTCTTCACCAGATATATTGTGCAGCAATCTGTGTGCTGAGAATTGCTTTTATTTCTTTTCTGGCCATGCTCCTAACTATTTCTGGTGGAGTCTTATATATATTTTTCTTTTGATCCTTCAGATTTCTTTTGATCCCTGAAGCCTTTTGCTCCATCAGATTTACATAAAACCAGTAAACTGCACAAGCAAAATGTTTTACAAATTTCTACACCAGATATAGTAATCTGAAAAGTTCTTTTCCAGCTGTGCTGGTAACTGAGTTGGCCCTGTTGCCTCCTGCAGACATTACTATTGATCTATTATCAGGCAGAAGTCTTTCACACAAATTCTGAACTAATCGACATTTTCAAGTCCTTTTCATGAACAGATTATGCTATAATGCTGGACTCTAACTCCCATCAGTCCCAGCCAGCATGGCCAATGGTCAGGGATGATGGAGTTGTAGTTCAGCACCATCTGCAGGGCTGAAGGTTCACCATCCCTGGTATAGACAGTACTGAGCTACAGGTCTAATCGGTCTAACTAGGTATAAGCCAGCTTGCTGTGTTCCCTAGGAAGCAGAATAGTGTCATCCTGGTATTTCTCTGTAACAAATGTAAAAAGGTACATAGCAAATGACTTTGGGAGCAGGGGGACTGCTGGCTTTGTTAACTATGCAAGTTAGACTATGACCTGGGAGACCAGGGTTTGAATCCCCACATAGCTATGAAGCTCACTGGGTGACCTTGGGCCAGTCACTATTCATAGGGTTGCCATAAGTCAGAATCGACTTGAGGGCAGTACATTTACATTTTTTATATTAATACTCTGAAATAATTTTTTTTTAAATGCCACCCTGGGCTCCTACTGGGAGAAAGAGTGGGATATCAATCTAATAAATAAATAAATAAAATAAAAATAAATAATCTGCTCTACTTTTTACTGAGAGGAAAATTAGCAATATCCAGTTTTTCTCCTTTGCTGTTACAGAAGAGGAGGTAAAAAGTAGAGACTGAGCATCAGAAGCATGTGTTTATGTACATGTGGCAGGGATTCACTGCCAGTTAGGGTTGCCAGGCCAGAAGCATCCCAAACCCTGAGATTTCAGGGGTGGGTCTGAGTGATATCACAGGGGTGGGCTCGAGTGATGTCATTAATACATTAAGCATCAACCACAGTTGCTGGGAGCATACAATTCAAATAATAACATTTCTCTGATTACGAAATCTTAGCTAAAAGATGGACCTGGGGTAGGGAAGATTTAATCTAACCTACTTGCTTCTGGCAAGAAGGGTTTAAGTGCTCTCAGGCCAGGCCAGTCTCCAGAAGGCCATTGTAGGAAGAAAGGAGCCTACTGTTATGGGGATGTTAGATTAGAGCACTCGGGAGTAAACATGGATGCTTACTAAGCCCCATAGAACTCAATAGGGCTTATTTCTGAGTAGATATGGTTTGGTTTGTGCTGTTGGTAAAGCTTGACCAGGGATCCTCTGCAAAGATTCACTAATAGGCAAAAAAACTTGCGGTTTAAGAACTTACCTATAGCCAACAGATATTTCTATCAAACTTTAAAAAGCAGGGAAATTGGGCAGCTATAGTGAATGCACCAGGGGAGCAGGAGACCTGAACTCCTCTCTGAAATACTGTACTGCCCTACAAATTTGTCAAAAGGAAAACACAATTTGGGTTGGTCTTTCATAGTCCAATCCACTTCCTGTGTAGCTTGGAAGAATTTGTAACATGTGCCTCTGAGCATATGGGGAGTGGTGACCTGGGGGAAGGTAGGAGAAGGGGGAGGCTAGGAGATTGGGTGGGTTGGCAGTGGGCAGAGGGGAAGCCCCTTTCATTTTCAAAAGAAAACATTTGAACATGCCCGACATTATCATTGAGTTCCAGCCATATTTTCTTAAATTAATTAAAAATCAGCCAGACATTTTTTTAACTTTTAAACAGCAGAAGATGAAGGTCAGAGTATGGGGCAAGGTCAGTAATAGGATTTCAGGTACTCTGTGAACATGGCTGATTTTTAATGAATTTCAACAGATTATGAGAATTCTGACAGAAAAAAGTCCAAAAGGGCTCTTGGGTTTTTTCCCCTCTGTTTAGACTTTGAACTCTCGATTCTCTCTGACTGTTTTGTGTATGACCATGAAAATTGAGAGGGTTGTTAAGCAAGCATTTCTGAATTCAGGACTATAAGTTTTGTACGGTTTTGTTTTGAAATGAGCTTTTGGGAAGCATCAGAATGGCATGGAGGTATTTTCAATTTAACATTGCAGAATGTGAAAAATCCATGCTGGCTATAGTATACAGCCAGTCTTGTGGCTGTATAATATCCATATCCAAGCAGGGTTGGCAACACCCTGCCTGGAATGCCCTACCTGTACCTTTGAACATGGCTGCTCCAAACTTGTTTACAGATTTGACCCTTCAGAAAGAGGTTTGAGAAATGAGTAAGAGTAAGAAGATTCTCT
The DNA here is from genome assembly GCF_030035675.1 of Rhineura floridana. NCBI lineage: Eukaryota > Metazoa > Chordata > Lepidosauria > Squamata > Rhineuridae > Rhineura > Rhineura floridana. The sequence goes on along the minus strand of NC_084480.1, from coordinate 269,105,170 downwards.
ACCCTTTACTGTCTACCCTGTGGACTGCTATAAACTCACTTTGGCAGCCAACCAAATTCCAGTGAGTAATAATTGACACAGAGAAAACACACATGGTTTGGTCTAGCCTCACAGACAGCAGCTTGGGAACAACAGCAATTGCAGCCACACTTCCCAATATGTGAATTATCTTTTACCACTATTGGGCAAGAAACAAACCGTCATACAAACAACAAGGTGCATCGTCAGTGGGTTTAAGGGGGTTGAGCAGAGCACATGGAACCACTGCTGTTGCTTCTGTGGATGAAAGGGAGTGAGGTTAGCGGTATATGAAATACAAATAGAAAAACAAAAGACAATGATGATTTCCTAAATGCAATAACATATCAACCACAACAAAATTCCTATGAGTAAGGCAGAAAACTCAGCATCCCACACCAATCAGGATTCCTAACCAAAAACCAAAATTAAAAAAATCCTGGCAGCCAGTCAGCCAAGGTTACAGAAATCCCCATGCAGCACAACCTGACCTGGGGGCTGCAGTTAGTGCAGAATGCTGGGGCATGATTGCCGACATGAGTGAGATCCTATCAGCACATAATACCTCTGCTCCAAAATCTGCCCTGGTTGCCAAATTGCTACAAGGCCAAGTTCAAGGTGTGCTTTCCATGTTATGAGTGCCACGTAGTGCTTGTTCTGCTCTTGTAAGAAATCAGTCCTTTAGAACTTTGGACTTTGAACTTTGGAACTTTGGAACTCCCTGCCTATTGACATTAGGCAGACATCTTCATTGTATTCTTTTCAGCACCTGCTAAAAACATTTTTGTTTAGCCAACCCTACCCAGGCAGGTACAAGTGATTGTGGTTAGTATCTGGTTTTTAACTCATTGTTGGTTTTATTATTTTGAATGTTTTAAAATACCTGTTTTTAACTGTTTTGCCAATAATTTTACTGTTTTAATTCTTTCTGTAACTGCTTTGAGATTTTTTACAATAAAGCGGTATATAAATGTTGTAAATAAAATACATAAATAAATGTTGGAGTCACTGTGGCCATTGGGTCTCTTTCCACTGTTAGGAACAAATTATGTTATACCAACTCAGGCCATTTGATATCATCTAGTTCAGCACTGATGACATGAACTAGCATTGGCTCTCCAGGATTCCAGGCAACAGTCTTTTCCAGAAATTGACTTTTGGACCTTTGCATGCAAAGCATATGCTCTGCCACAGAACTACAACCCTTCCCCTGTTTAAAAAAGTATCTTTTAAAATTGTTCTTTTCTATTCATTAATTAATGCATAGCATACCTAGGGCAGATCCACATCATTCATTTATGACCCTTAACAAACTACAGTTCCCAGGATTCTTTGGGGAAAACCATTATCGTTTATAGGGGTATGATAGTGCTTCACATTTATAGTGCATATGGGGCCCTAATCATTCATCAGTCTCATGAGCAGTCAAAGAGAAAACAGTCCCCCCCCTCGCCATTATAAGTTACCCACAAAACTATAGCATTTATTGATTTCATAGAGTAGGGACATTGCATTTTGGGCAAGTTAGGAAAGAAGCAGCCACCACGGATGTTTGCTGAGCTTAGGAACATAAGAAGCCATTCCATAGGAATTCTATGGAATTCAGATTTTAATACACAAAAATGCAATATACAAGATACAAAAGAAGCAATAAAAATACAATTAAAAACCATACATCATCTAACACAGTGCATTACAACAGCTGCAACAGGCAGAAAAATCTTTAAGTGGTCCACCAAGAGCATTGGCAATTTTCATGTGGTCCATGGGGGAAATTTTGGGAACCGTCAATGTGATGGGAGGTGTGGAGAGGTGACCATTTGACATGGTGGGATTTATTTCTGAGTAAACGTGCCCAGGATTTCATGTTGGGTGGAGGGGGGAGGAGGAGGAGAGGATCGATAACCCCAGCTTAGCTCTTCCCTACATTGAATCACAGGAAGCTGCCTTATGCCAAGTCAGATTGTCGGTCCATCTAGTTCAGTAGTGTCTACACTGACTGGCAGCGGCTCTCCAAGGTTTCAGACTTTCTTAGCCTGACCTGGACATGCTGGGGATCGACTCTGGGCCCTTCTGCATGCCAGGCAGGTGCTCTTCCACTGAGCTCTCTTCCCTTCCCCAAATGGTGATCTCCCATTCAAAGGAGTCCCCCCCATGTCCACTGCTGAAATGTATGTAGGGGGTGGGGGAAGGTTGTGAATGGCCTCGCTGTCAAAGAAGTGGCAGAGAAAGGTTGGGCTTTGGCTTCATTGGAGGCAGAAGTTGGGGGAAAGGGATGTTATTGGCACCAGGCTCACAGCCCTCCACCATCTGGTGCTAGCCGTAGACCAATCACCCTCGTAAAGTCAGAGGAGCGAGGAGATCTAGATGGTCCATTTTGAGGCCAAGCAGACACTCCAGTCCGCAAGCAGGACTTGAGGCCCAGAGCAACCGTCTCCCTGCCTGAGGCAGTTACTGACTCTGATGGTTTAGGAAGGAACAGAACCATCATGGCTAGTAGCCATTGAGAGCCCGATCCACCAGCAATGCGTCTAATCCTCTTTGAAAGCCATCCAAGATGGCGTGCACCCAAAAATGCAGCCTCTGTTCCCAGCCACAGCTCCCCATGCCATGCTACTTACTCTGAACCAGGACCGCCCCCTTCCTCTCCCTCTCCCTCTCCCTCCCTGCAATCCAGAGGATGCAGAAAAACCACGCAATGGAGGCAATGGAGTTTGGGCTCTGCTTTGCATGAGATTGGATTGTGCAGAGAAGCCCCAAGGCTCTTCAGAAGGGGATGTTTGGGGGTTTATTCCCTCCCCCTTTCCCCCCTTTCCTTCTTGGCTCCTTTTAGCTCCTTCCTGGAGGAAACTGAACACGCCGATCCCTCCTTTTTCAGACGGGTGGAATTGGGAAGTACTGTACAATGACCATAGAGACTCAGAGAAGGGGGAAACCATGCAGCATGCACTCCCAGTTCTCATGCAGTCGTGTGCAGGCATGAGCACTGTGCCAAAAACAGAAAAAGAAGGGGGAAAAGGCTGGGGCCGTTTTCATGGTTGCCATACCTCTTTGGTGACGTGGCTGCAGAAAGTTCGGGTGAAGGAAGCGTCAAAGCAGCCATGAAGGTGGTGAAACCCAGAGGGGATTTTGCGTATGCGTGGCTGGAAGTCAGAACAAGCATGCGCGGCTGGGCAGGAGTCTAGGAAACCAGGGATCCAGGGATAAGGGGGTGATTTGACCGGAGATCCGGACAGCCCCTCCAAAGCCAGAGTCTACAGCTGGAAGCTGGAGGTCTTGTAACCCTAGTCTCTTACCACTTTTAGGAACAAAGGAATCTGCCCTATACCAACTCAGGCCATTTGGTATCATCTAGTTCAGTACTGATGACATGGACTAGCATTGGATCTTTAGGATTCCAGGCAATAGTCTTTTCCAGAAATTGGCTTTTGGACCTTTGCATGCAAAGCATATGCCCTACCAATGAGCTACAGCCCTTCTCCTGTTTAAAAAAGTATATTTTAAAATAGTTCTTTTCAATTCACTAATGAATGCACATCATACCTAGGGCAGATACACACCATTCATTTAAAGCACATTCAACACACATTTGAAGCACATGAATCACGCCACAGAATTATGGGAACTGTAGTTTGTTAAGTGTGGTGGAAACGATAACTGTGAGGGGAAACTACACTTCCCAGGATTCTTTAGGGGAAGTCATGTGCTTTAAATGAAGAAATATTTATATAAGCACATTTATATTGAAAATGGCTATTGAAATTATTGAACCTAACAGATTCTGATGAGATGGATTAATCGAAATGTTTATTTTGACTATGGTTATGACAATAAGATTATTATAATTATTAATGAGATGGATTAATCGACATGCTTATCTGGAGAAAAATTGATAGATATATTTCTTAAAGAATTGAAACCTCTCTTTGACTTTTTGTGGAAAGAATAAAGTAATGTTTATGAGATTTGATGATTAAGTAAGATAACTACTGGAGGAAAGTGATTTTATAATATGATTTAAGAGACAGGATTGTTATACATTGTAGACCTATAACTGATTTGATCTGTGACAAATGGGAAGTTAATATTTCTATGGTTATGACAGCAAGATTATTACGGAATACTGATAATGGAAGATTGGACACTGAAATTATTGGACTTAACAAGACTATTGAAGATGGAAGATGGAAGATGGAACTAATAGGGATAATAGAATAATGGCTATTGAAATTATTGAACCTAACAGATTCTGATGAGATGGATTAATCGAAATGTTTATTTTGACTATGGTTATGACAATAAGATTATTATAATTATTAATGAGATGGATTAATCGACATGCTTTTCTGGAGAAAAATTGATAGATATATTTCTTAAAGAATTGAAACCTCTCTTTGACTTTTTGTGGAAAGAATAAAGTAATGTTTATGAGATTTGATGATTAAGTAAGATAACTACTGGAGGAAAGTGATTTTATAATATGATTTAAGAGACAGGATTGTTATACATTGTAGACCTATAACTGATTTGATCTGTGACAAATGGGAAGTCAATATTTTACTTTTTATTTTTTTTTGTCTAACTATTTTTGATTTTGTTTTTTGTCTTTGAATGTTTTATGGTTTTGTTTTGTATGTTTTATGAAAATCTGAATAAAAATTATTGTAAAAAAAAAAAAAATAAATGAAGAAATATTTATATAAGCACATTTATATAAGCACATGACAGATATTTATTATTTACACAACCTATAAAGATATTTGTAGTGCAATCCTATGTTTGTTTACTCAAAAGCAAGTCCCAATTTATTCAGTGGGGCTTACTCAAACAGGGAAGTGTGCACAGAACTGCAATCTCAAGTGATAAGAAACTTCACTCACCCACCCCAAAATTCAGAATCATGCCACTTTTAAGCTGTTTTGCAACTGTTTATACTTGTTTTTATGGTTTTCTTGCTGTGAGCTTGCCTTGGTTTCCAATCACCAACCCTACCTCACAAGGTTCTTGGGAAGACTCCATATACACACTGGAGGTGTAAAAATATGTTAGGTCCAAACCCAACACCCAAGTCGCCCTGTCAACCCCAACTCGCTTATTACACCCGGGAAGAGTGCGGAGTTGAGTGCAAATGAACCCACTATCAGAGATCAAGTAACACGAGACAAAAACCTTTGCAAAGGGGACCCAATACTTACAAGCCGAAGCAGGCCAGCATGGGAACCTCGTTTATTGGTGTCCAAGGGTTTATATAGGCTTACCCCGAAGTTTACAATATCGGGTTCATGTCATAAAATACAAAAGAAGCAATTTCTAACTGTTATAGCTTTGGGGCATATGTAAGGAGGTAAGGGGGTACAGGGGGAAGGACAAAAGAGGAAACATCAAGACTATCTCTCAGACTCTATGTCTGCATATTTTGCATGTCCTTGAGATAAGCACTATGCAACAACAGACAAAGGCAACTATTGAGGGGAGGCCCAGCTGCAACCGGGCGCCCCCTAAACTGGAGACAGACATGATATTACTTTGCTTACATATCAAAAGGAGTTTTACAGTCAAGGTTTGTGGGACATTGGAACAGCGTTTGACATATCTATGCAAGGAACACTTGTAACAATAGGCAAGGCCATAAGCATAAATGTGATACAGAAATGCATAGTAGGGGAGTTTCCAGCTTAAACCGGCTTTTATTATGCGAGCCACTGGAATGTAGGTAAGCGTCAGGTCACCAGGAAATAAACCGACATTTTATATCAAAAGTCAAATAAAGGCCACTTTGGTTCTATTTCCCGTGAAGCCCAAGCTGGTTTAGGTAGGACAAGTGAACTATAGTTTTACAAGCACTGGGGGTTTCAATTTATCCCTAACAGTCCCCCCTTTCAGCCCTGAGAGACTAACTAGTCTCTCAGGTAGCTGTATTTCCTTGCTTGGGTTGCCAAATCGGTCTCAAAGCCATTTCCATGTAAGTCAGTTGCGGTTTTCGGGAAAGGGACAGTGTGAGCTTGCCCAAACAGACCGAGGCCAATTGAATCAAATTAGGAATACATTGCAAACAACAGCAAACAGAAATCAACAAAGCAAGTACCATAACAATGTAAAATAAAATTTTGTGCCAGTCAGGCCATGCAGAAAACCAGTCAGAAAACCCAGAGAGCAAAGAGAAATTCCCAATGCGCTCTACCTCATGATAAATATTACCGATATCATTAATGTGTTTAATGACGTCAGCTTTGCTGTCCGTAATATGGGTACAAGATTCGCTCCCTATTAACGAACAGACCCCCCCCCCGTGAGAGCTCAATAAAAAATCCAAGGCGAGCCGATTTTGCAAAACTACAGTTCTAATTTGTCCTTGTTCATTTATAAGGTCTGAAAAGGAAATGGCCGAATCATTCATAAAACGTTCAAAGGCTTGAGAAAGTTCTATGAGTTCCTGGTATGTTTTAGCTGCGCCATACATCGGAAAAAACCCTCTCAGCACTGCCTCCCCTGTGCCTCTCTTGTTACGGCGGCGCAGAGTGGGCAGAGTGGGGGAAACCTGAAGCCCTGGCACCACCCTCCCTAAAGCACAGGTCCAAGAGCCTGATGCTGGTAGTTTCCTTACCGCTGAGTGTCCACAAAGCCACCAGAGTCCAGCTGGGGTTTGGTGGTCCACTAAGTCCGTGAGGAAGGGCACCAGATGATGGTCCGCAAAAGTCAGCCGCAACAAATGCTGCCAGATGGATAACCAAGTTAAGCCCTCTGCTCTGTGCGTCCCATTTAAAAATGTCCAATTACCCGGGTTTGTAGAGTAAATCAAGCCATCACACATCATCCCTCCCGTCGGCTGGCTTCCGCTGCCTACACAGACTGATCTGGCGATGGGCCCGCTTAGAACCAGCCCCCCTTCTAGTTCCTGTGAGCTGGAATGTGAAGCAAAGGAAAGATATTCTTTTAACGGCAAAGGGGCCCCAGTCAAGGGGACTCCAGCCTGTCCATGTGGTGGTGTGTGTGCACAGACATAACAAGTGCCCTTCTTAGGAGCTGTCTCTTCCATTAAGGCAACAAACGTATTTCCATCCCACCCATCGCCTACTTTAGTATTTCTTTGTTTAAACCCACCTAATGTCTTTATGTTATGTGTAGCCTGTGTTACCTGCTTCTGTACGGGTTTCTGAGCGCTCAGTTCATCATTCAGCCACGCATAGCAAGATGGTATACCGATACCCACACAAAACTTCTGTTTCTCTGTTGTCCTGAGCTGAAAAGTAATTCTATTATCTTGTGTCTGAAAAGTAAGCATATTATACTCTGCTCTTATGGACTTTACATCCACATTAGGGGGACAACCATAGTTAGGCATAGGGCGATATTGTCTGCACCGAAGTGCGAGTCTGATGGGCCATTCAATTTCCACACGGATACAATGTACTACCCAGCTGCCTGTATAATTGTGTTGCAATATAACAGCTGCTTTATGACATAACCGTCCCGCAATGTCAGCCTTCACCATCCCTTCCTTTATCTGGTCCACATCGTACAGGAAGCGATCTGGACAGTCCTGGGTTTTCGGAATTGTTCGTCCAAAATCCTTCAGATAATAATAGTCATTGTCACTGCATATTTTCACATTTGGGGGGCAACATAAGGGCCAGGCATGGTGAATCAAAACACCCGCAACCCACAAATAGGCAGGCACCCTCCATTTCTGTTGGAGCATTTCTGCGTTGATGTTTATTTGATGTCTGCGTCCTGGAAAGGGAGTTGGGCCGCTTGCCACTGGCCTGTTTCTTCGTTCCTCTGCAAGCGTACTTTGGGGACCTGGGGAGGTGGAGGTGCCGCTACCACAGCAGGCTTTACGTGGGAATGATGTATCCACGACTTCCGTCCTTCCAGGAAGATGGCTGCTTGTGTAGTTAAAAGGACTTGATGTGGTCCTGTGTATCTTGGCTGCAAACAGTTGCCCCTCACGAATTTCTTTGCCCACACAAAGTCCCCTGGACAGTATGGATGCACCTGGTCCTCAAGGGGCACCGTCTTGGTGGATCCGGCGGCTTTCCACAATTCATGGAGTCTATTCTGCAGGGAAAGATACTGGGATACAGTTATGTGGTCCCCCCCCAATAGTGAAACATCCACATTTGGCAAGCTCCCCCCTTTTGTCGGCAGCCTGCCATACATTAATTCATACGGTGAGAGCCCTAAGGCTCGGGTAGGGCGGGTACGCAAATGGAAAAGAACGAGAGGGAGTACCTGAGGCCACCTTAAACCTGTTTCCTGAGTATACTTAGCCAATGCAGTCTTAATTTCCCGGTCTGTCTCTCCGTCGCCCCGGACGATTGTGGATGGTAAACAGTGTGAAATAGATGTTTGATTCCCAGACCTTCTTCAACTTTTGTCAAAATCTGTCCTGTGAAATGTGTTCCTCGGTCTGAATCTATTACCTCTGGAACCCCGAACCGTGGTATTATCTCTTTCAGTAGTAATTTGGCCACCGTTGTGGCGGTGGCATTTGTGGTTGGGAATGCCTCTATCCATGCTGTTAAAGGACATACCATGACCAAAAGGTGTTTCTTTCCTTCTGCTTTAGGGAGATCAACAAAGTCTATTTGAATATGTAAGAATGGTGCAGCCGGTACGGGTCTACCCCCTTGCGGGGCCCTATTTGGTAAAGCTGGGCCGTTTGCTTAGCAAATGTGACATGCTTTCACTATTGCACCACATACTGGTTGAATACCGGGAGCATACCAGAAGCGCGTTATCAAATCCACTAGCGGATGTTTGCCATAGTGACCCCCATGGTCGTGGAACCATTTTGCTGCCGTGTGGTACAAAGCTCTGGGAAGGCATGCTCGACCATCAGGCATAGTCCATAACTGCTGCTTCAGGATCGCTCCTAGCTCGGTCCATCGCTTCAATTCCTGCGGGAGTATTGAAACAGATACAGGCGGGACAAAAGCAGTGGTTGCCAGCGCCAAAGTTGGCATACTTATAGGAAGCAATGCCGCTTGGCGCGCGGTTTGGTCTGCCAGGGCATTTCCTAGTGTCATAGGATCCTGCTCCTTGGTGTGCGTTTTGCAATGCACCACTGCTAGCTGTAAAGGTTTAAGAATAGTTTGTAACAACTTTTGTACAAGTTCCAGATGTTGGATTGGTTTGCCCCCCGCAGTAGTAAACCCCCTGTACTTCCACAAATGGATATGGCAATGTATGACCCCAAAAGCATACCTGCTATCTGTGAAGATGGTCACCTTTTTACCTGCCGACAACTGGCATGCTCTGGCTAAAGCGTAGATCTCTGCCGCTTGTGCCCCCCATCGTCCTGGGAGCGCCGCTGCCTCTATCACTTCCCATTGTGTTGTGATTGCAAACCCCGTGTATCTTACCCCATCCTGGTAGTAAGAACTGCTGTCAGTGAAGAGAACGACATCCAAATCCGGTAGCGGTTCATCAGACAGGTCCGGTCTGATCTGCAAGGTGGAGTGCAAAACTTGTACGCAGTCATGGTCCGGGAAAGGCGGAGGCACCTGAGGCAGGAGGGTGGCTGGGTTTAACGGCCCGCAACGTTCAAACCGCACATTAGGATCCTCTAACAGCTCTGCTTCCAGTTGTTGCTGTCTCTGCGCTGAAAACACTTGCGTGGTACCTTTTCGCAATAAAGCTGAAAGTGCATGCGAAGTCCAGACAGTAGTGGAATGACCGAGGGTCAATCCCTTTACCTTGGTCAAGAGTAAAGCCGCCGCTGTCAGTGTGCGTGTACATGTGGGAGTCCCGCGAGCCACATTGTCAATTTGCTGTGAATAAAACGCCACCGGGAAGTGACTGGGACCATACAGTTGTGTCAGAACTCCGCTAGCTACCCCTGATCTTTCATGGACAAACAAATGAAAGGGTTTACCGTAATTCGGCAGTTTCAAAGACATAGACGTGGCTACACTCTGTTTTAGTAATTCAAATGCCTTTTCATTGTCCCGGCTCCATTGTATCAAATCAGGAGCTTTACTTGCAGTAAGCGCGTGTAGCGGTTTGCTCAATTCTCCACAGGATGGCAGCCACAGTCTACAAAACCCAATCAGTCCCAGAAACCCTCTGAACTGTCTCTTTGTTTTTGGGAGCGGACAATTCTGTATGGTGGAAACACGCCCGGGATCCATTTGTCGCCCCTCTGGCGTTAGAATGAACCCCAAGTATTTAACTTTCTCTGATAGCCACTGAATTTTCTTTGGGTCGATTTTATGGCCCCTTGAATGCAAGTATAGCAGAAAAGCCTTACCGTCTTCTCGCAGCGCCCCCTGGTGTCCGTTCGCAATCAGGATGTCATCAACGTACAAAACAAGAACTGAACCCCCTTTTGGGGTGAACCCCTCGAGGTCATCCCGTAGACACTGGCTAAACACCCCGGGACTATCGCAGTATCCCTGAGGAATTCGGGTCCAAACGAAAGAGCGCTGGTCCCATTCGAACCCGAACAAATGCTGCGAATCTGGGTGGAGTGGGATGCTGAAAAAGGCATTTTTTAGATCAATGACGGTAAACCACTTCGCGTCCCATGGAATCTGACTGATGATTGTCACCGGATCTGGAACAACAGTGTGTAAAGGGATCACATACCTGTTTACCGCCCTCAAGTCTTGGCAAAATCTCCACCGGACTGGATCTCCGGGTTTCTTTGGGGGTTTCTTTATAGGTAAGATAGGCATGTTGCAGGGGGTTCGTTGCGGCCGGATGACTCCTTTTGCAATAAAAACTTCGATTATGGGGCGTATGCCTTCCCTTGCTTCTAATGACAGAGGATACTGGGCAACATTGGGTGGCGGAAGGAATGGCTTTACCTGTATTCTGACGGGGCTTACCGATCGCAGTAGTCCCACATCCGTGTCCTCTGTACCCCACAAGTCAGGTGGCAAGTCGGCGAGATCTTCTGGTAAGCTGTAATCTAGATGTTTGTGTTTAACTGTGGTCCCCACGGGCACCCCCAATACACTCATCAACAATCCCACCCCGTCAGGGGTGCAGGTTAAGGTAGCCTCCAGTTTACATAACATATCGCGGCCCATTAGAGAAATAGGGCATGAAGCAGAATAAAGAAAAACATGGTTAAACATTTTGTCATTGTATTTTACTTGCAACGGTAACGTTATGCACATAGGTGTGGGGTTTCCGTCTACCCCCATTGTCATTTTCACTTCTTTACTTAACCAACTACCAGATGCAACATTTATTAGGGAGTATGTGGCTCCAGTGTCCACCAGAAAGGTCACCATCTGCCCCTGCACGTTTAAGGACAGTCTGGGTTCTTGGATTGGGAGAGAGAGAGAGAGAAAGAAACCTGCCAGAGACATAAGATTCATTAGCCCCGCTCCCAGCCCCTCCCTATCCACATTTAGTCATTGCTGGTTCACTGGGCGTCCGCCGTACTGGTCCCATGAAGCCAGTGTCTGTTGGGCGGCAGGTGGAGGTGGGGGCGAAAAATCTGCGTTCGTGCCTGTAAAATCTGGGTAAGAAGGGTTGTTAGGAGTGTATTGCGCGTTCCCTGTCCTCCACGGACAGTCTTTCTTGAAATGAGTGTACTCTCCACATTGGAAACAAGCCCTATCTCCCTGCCATGAATGCCTCATCTGTCCCCTTCCTCTCTGGTCTCCGGCTCTCGCCCCCCTGGGAAAACCTCTTCCCCTGCCTCGAAATCCTCTATTTGGTGGCTGGCCTCTTATTGCAAGAGCCAGCATTTCAAAATCCTCCTTCTTCTCCTTCTTTCTACTTTTCTCCTTATCTTTGTCCCACACAAAATCCGCTACTTCCAAAATCACAGTCACAGCCTCCCCCCCCCCATCCGGGTCTGAAATTCAGAAAATAATCCCTCACCACTGGGTGCACTTGATGAACAAAATTGGCAATGAGGGTCGGATGATCCAGCACGTTTTCTGGGTTCAAATTGGTATAACTACGTGCTCCCTCCAACAAGCGCGACCAGAATTTTCTGGGAGGTTCGCTGGCTTCTTGTTTGATTGCCATGAATTTAGCTTGGTTGGGGGGTTTCTGTGACATTCGCTCCAAGTGTGTCAAAATCCTATCCCTATCGGTCTGTAGCTGGGCGCGGCGAGGCTGCGTCCAGTCTCCCGCTGCCCAAGCTGCAGCCGTTTGCGCTCGGTCCGACCAAGCTCTATTTGTTGCCGCCTCCGCAGCCCAAGCAGTCTCCATTGTCCACAACCTGCTACGTTCTTCACCTGTCAGTACCCTTCTCAACAAATGCTCCACATCCGAGTACGTCGGATTGTGGCTTTCAAACAACGTGCCTAACAGTTCTCTAATTCTCCTTGGCTGTTCCCCGAAAGTTCCAGCCATTCTACTCCATTCTTTTAAGTCCCATTCCAACCAACTCTTTAATTCAACCACCTCAGTACGCTGGATACCCCCATGGCCATCCACGTACGGCTGATCATGTACAAGCAAAGGCATCTCCAATGCTTCTGCCTCTTTTCTTTTCCTTTTTTCGCTTGCGCGTGTCCATGCCCCCTGAGGCCCCCTTCTCTTTCCCCTTTTCATCTGTCTCATCGTCTGACACAAATGAAAAGGCCCCTTCCTCCGGATTGGGATCTCCGCCCCCGGGAGCTGGGAGCGGATCCGGAGCAGAGGGTATTATAGAGCGATTCAAGACCGTTCTTTTGCTTGACGTGTCATCATTAAAATAACGAGGAGGGGGTTCCTCAATGGACAGAGTTCTCACTGCCATCAAAGTAAGACTATCCCATTTTTGCGACCCTATTTTCCATAGGAGCCAAAATTCCAATTGATCTGGGTGGGTATCCCCAATCCGTCTCCGCACTCCCAATAGCGGAGCGGTTTCAAAGGACCCACCCCTCGGCCACCGTTCACCCGGCACCGACACTGCAGTCATCCGCGGCCACTCCTCCTCACAGAGCTCTATCATCTTTTTCTTTTTCAGGCCTCTCTTCGCACAGGCAATTCTTCCTCTTGCCACAGCATACACATGATTCCCAAAGGGCTGTCCTTTACCGGCACACTCCCTTTATTTCCCATGACGTCTGATAACGGGTTTTTCCTCAACTGTGCTTTATCCCCAAAGTGTCAAAGCCGCCCGCTTTTATTGATAACCGAGAAAATTCTCTCGTGGCGCCTGCTATCAAATTAAGGGGTGCAATGGCAAAAAGGGGGTCCGCACAAGGGATCCTGGACGAGCCCCCAATTGTTAGGTCCAAACCCAACACGCAAGTCGCCCTGTCAACCCCAACTCGCTTATTACACCCGGGAAGAGTGCGGAGTTGAGTGCAAATGAACCCACTATCAGAGATCAAGTAACACGAGACAAAAACCTTTGCAAAGGGGACCCAATACTTACAAGCCGAAGCAGGCCAGCATGGGAACCTCGTTTATTGGTGTCCAAGGGTTTATATAGGCTTACCCCGAAGTTTACAATATCGGGTTCACGTCATAAAATACAAAAGAAGCAATTTCTAACTGTTATAGCTTTGGGGCATATGTAAGGAGGTAAGGGGGTACAGGGGGAAGGACAAAAGAGGAAACATCAAGACTATCTCTCAGACTCTATGTCTGCATATTTCGCATGTCCTTGAGATAAGCACTATGCAACAACAGACAAAGGCAACTATTGAGGGGAGGCCCAGCTGCAACCGGGCGCCCCCTAAACTGGAGACAGACATGATATTACTTTGCTTACATATCAAAAGGAGTTTTACAGTCAAGGTTTGTGGGACATTGGAACAGCGTTTGACATATCTATGCAAGGAACACTTGTAACAATAGGCAAGGCCATAAGCATAAATGTGATACAGAAATGCATAGTAGGGGAGTTTCCAGCTTAAACCGGCTTTTATTATGCGAGCCACTGGAATGTAGGTAAGCGTCAGGTCACCAGGAAATAAACCGACATTTTATATCAAAAGTCAAATAAAGGCCACTTTGGTTCTATTTCCCGTGAAGCCCAAGCTGGTTTAGGTAGGACAAGTGAACTATAGTTTTACAAGCACTGGGGGTTTCAATTTATCCCTAACAAATACATACACCCCATATACAGTAGGGCCCCACTCATACGGCTGGTTAGGTTCCAGACCCCCATGAAAATCACCAAAAAGTGGAACATAGCATTTTTTTTCACTTGCGAATGCATATAAAAGCCTCTGCTGGCTCCCTCACTCGTCCTCCCCCTCGCTCACTTGCCTTCTCCCCCCGCCCCCTCCGCTCGCTCACTCACTTGCCCTTGTTATGGTGGGGGAGTAGTGCTCCCCTCGGCAGCAGGCTTCCTGCTGCAGATTGCAGGGTGGGAGCTGCCCACCTGCTTGCTGGCCCACCTGCGCCCGCTCGCTCACCCTCTGCCAGCTCCCTTGCTTGTCCTCCCCTCGCCAACTCACCCTCCCCCATGCCTGCTCACTCGCTCGCCCTCTCCCCACACTCACTTGCTCTCCCTCCACCCCCCCGCTCGCTCACTCACTTGCCCTCATTATGGTGGGGGAGTAGTGCTCCCCTTCCATGGCAGGCTCCCTGCTGCGGATCACAGGGAGAGAGCTGCCCACCCACGCCTGCTCACTCTCTCCCTGCTCGATCACTCATTCTCCTGCCCGACTTCCCGCCCCCCACCTGCCTGGAAGGTAGGTAGGTAGGTGGGGCGTGCATGCAGGTGCCAGCACCCAGGGCATGCTGATGCACATGCATTGCTTACCTTAAAATTGCTTACCTCCCCGAGTGGGGAGGGTGTCACTGTTTCCGGCAGCAACAGCTATGAAGGAGGCGAAGGAGCCTTCGGTGATCAGCCTCTGGGCAGAGAAGTGATTGGAGATCTGTCAGGAAGTGCGTCTGGATGTGCGCCCGCAGCGCCCTTTCCCTCTTCCCCAAGAAAACTGCCGTATTAGCGGAATGCTGAGAAGTGGAACGCCGAAAAGCAGGGCCCTACTGTACTTAGTTTACGAAACAACAGTTTTCAGGCCTTGCTATGTGGTCTTGTACTGCCTGGAGATCAATGCTTATCGGCTACAAATCTGAAAGGGCAGGGTTAGAGCAGCCAGCTACAAGCTCATTTAACAGATGTTGTGGGGAGGCAGCTGACGTTTTGGTGGATATTTCGAGAACCAGACCACCTAGAAACTTAATTTTTTTAAATGAAAGCTGAAAGTCTAGAGATTAAGTTGACTTACCCAAAGACCAAGAGAGGACCCCCAAAATCTGGAGTTTCTGGGTAAAAACCGGACACCTGGCAACCCTACTGCCAGTTTACATGCATGTATCTATATGACGCAAATGGATAATTGTTAGATATGCACATTTCTAGGTGTACCTATAAAATGTATCCTTTTAAAACTGGGAGGGACTTTCAGGCCCGGAGAGCAAATGTAACCCTCCAGACTTCTCTGTGTGGCTCTCAGACCTCTCCCCATACCATGCCTTCAGTCCACACTCCACACTGGCCCTGTTTCATGCTCTCCTTGAGTGCTTTTACCGGGCTAGAATTAATTCTTTAACTGTGATAATTCTTCTTGCTTCCCTGGAGGGTGGACAGGTGTGTGTGCCTGTGTAGTAATCACTGACATTTGCATCGCTGAAATATAACCTACTATCAGTGGAGGCTAGTCTAGTAGGACTACTGGTACATAGCTCTCAGAATGAGAATGTCAAGCAATTTTTAAAAATCCCACCACCCCCCATCTCAAAGCCACACACTCTTTCCTTTCTCACACACATTTGAAGCTATTTGAAATATGACAGAAATATTAGTAGAGCTTCTCTGTCTACTGTTCTCTAGCCAATGAATCCTAATCCAAGAATGTAGGTATGGCAAAGTGGTCCCTCCCATGTGTCTCTGAGCAGAAAAACTATGTGAAACTTGAGTCTTAGGACTGCCAGCTTCTCGGCCCCACTTGTGAAGGTTCCTCCTCCCTCCTGTTGTTATGACATTTCCAGCCTCAGTATAGAATGACGTGGAGCTACTTGAAGAGCTGTCAGTGGTGTTTGCTTGAAGGCCACATCTCCAAACTGCTCAAAGTATACTTTTGGTAAGAGAAGGATGTGGTTGCTAGTTTGAGCAGCTTGGTTTTGCTTAATATTTGTTAAGTGAGAGCAATGATAAACACAGTATGAATCACTTTCTATAATAAATATTGTTGTGTGCACCCCAGGCTCTGAGCAATGAGAGACTCCAGGGGTTCCAGTGCTTTGGGTTCCTTGGAATGAAGGTGACTGGGGACTGTGGTGTCTTTATGATATATGGTTTGTTTATACATATATGCAACCTGAGTGTAAGATGGAGGAGCTCAGAGCATTAACAGTCCAATAGATCTTGCTTCCCCATTAGGTTCTAGGGTACTTCCCAGAGTCATGGCTTCAGCACACAGAGCAGTCAAGCTTCTCTGTGTCTTTCCAGATTCTAGCTTCACACAAGACTAATCCAAAATCTACCTCCTGCCCCAGGTGAAGGGGGAAGTCTACCCTCATTCCTATGGCAACACATATTCTCTTGACCAAGTCTTTAGGTATGTAGATTGGGCACTCAACAGGCCCATTAACTCAACAAAGAGATTGGCTGGACCAGAATGATTACATCTGATTTTCTTAATGGTATTATGAATTGGCATGTTTTGCTGCTCTGTTCCCCCTGCCACCTTTTATTGTTCACACTTGTTACTTGTCTTATTACAGAAAAAAAGAGCAACCAATGAAGAATGCATTTAACATAATGAAGGACTTTAGCCCCCCCAAAGGTTATGCCCAGTAGGAGCCCAGGGCTAAGACTAAATTTGTTAGTCTTAAGGTGCTAGTATTGTTCTTTTTGTTGTTTTGCTAAAGTTGCACTATGATCTACTTTATAGGGTGGTTGTGGGGATAAAAAGACTATAAAACACTCTGGCAAATTTAAAATGCTTACAAAAAATAGGATGGTTCAGATGAGAATTCAGTGTGCAGACCCTATGTGCAGTATGGGAGCATGGATTGCACACCCCACCCTGGCAAGCTTGTTCCAGCAGATAGCCATACATTGGATATGCTGAGCTCCAATGTTGGTTGGCCTGAATATCCTGGTTGTGTCCCATATTCTGTTTCCTTGATTTTTAGATTAGGCTTTTGTGATTATTCCAGACCCGCCCCCAATTCAAAATTGGAGGCAGAGAGGCTGGAAATAAACTTTTTACTTTGATTATTTCTTATTTATCTGTATTATGTTTATATCTGCTCCATCTTTCCTCCAAGGAGCTCAAGGTGGCATTCATAGGTCTGCTTTTACCTATGTTATCCTCACAAAAACCCCGTGAGGTAATCTTTTCCCACAGACCTCTGCGTCAACTTTGAGACTAACCGATTCAATCCTGTACATACTTATCAGGAAGCAATCTCTATGGAATTCAACGGGGCTTACTTCTGAGTAATGTACAGTTATTATGGCATAAACCCACAATAAAAATTGTGACAGCAGGAACCCTTGTTGAACCAAGGTAAGACCTAAGTGTCCACTGTTTCTTTGTAAAAGAGGAAGATAGGGAGAGAACCAGAACAGGAGTGGGGCAGACAACTTTTCTTCTAGCAGAAAAGCAACTGTGACAGCAGGGACCCCTTCTGAAAGAAAGTAGGACACTTTTCAGTGTATTAGGTGTTAACTGTTTGTAAAACTGCAATAATTAAGTGTCCACAGTATCTTTGCTGTGAGAGGGATGGGTGGGGAGAAAACCAGAACTTGGCCGCAGCCCTGTGACCTCCTAGAAGCCCTGCTAGATCCAGTGGACACCATCTGCCTCTGCCTACCCCACCAATCACATCTATTGCTCCACCCACTTTTGCATCTGATGCTGCCCAACACTGGAATGCAGCCCCTGGAAGTTGACCCATAATGGAATGTGGTGCTCAGACTAAAAAAGATAATATAGTGTCAAAGTAAAAGTTTGATTTTAAAAAAAGAAAACTGGTGGTTTTTTTAATCTAGGTTGACCCATTTTTAATTCGGAATAACATGACAAAATATTAGGGCTGTGTTTGTGCAAGGCAAAAGAAAGTTATGCCCTTCTAAGAGGAACAGTAGACAGAGTGTCATCTGCGTAGAGATGAGTTTATGCCACTTTTCTGTTATCCAGATTCAAGTATCTTAAATGGTCTTTAGCAGACTACAAAAAAGATGTCTAAGAAGAGAGATGACAGAGGTGCATATAAAAATTCCATTAAAAATGATGAAAGAGATGAAGAGAGTGGACAGCAAGAGATTCTTCTCTCGAGTTCAGAGATCACCCAATTAAATTGACTCAGGACAAACAAAAGGGTTTTGCTGCTACAAGATGTGTTGAAGACCAGTAGCTTATAGAGCAATCCAATTGTTTAAAGAGAATATCTCTCTGAAGAGTTGATGTTGGGGACAAAGAACAGATAAAAGTCACTGCTTTCAATCTCTGGCTGTCCACTTTTGGAAACAGGCGCTAAATTAAATCCTTGCTCAGATCCAGCAGCTATTCTATATTTAACACTAAAAAATAAAAGATAGCAACATAAAAAAATCCCACACTCATAAACATAAATGCTGTGATGGCTTAACATTAGCAACAAAGTCAGCACAAACAAAAAGCTGTTCACGGCTCTTCCATTTAATTTTCTAAAACGTTTACCATATCACTCAGCTAAAGATCACCATACCATGTGACATGCAGCATTTGAAAGTTCCTTTAGTTTCAAAAGCAATGTGCCAAAAGGAACTGCATTTCCAGAAACAAATCCAAAGTTCATTTGGCTCTGTGGAACCAGGGCCAGCGCCAGCCTGCCCCAGGACCCCCGCTTCCAGCCCCCCCTACAGACCATGAGGGACCACTCTACCTACTTCTTCTCTCTTTCTGTGAATGCCCTGCACGCTGGGCGTGCAGGTCACTGCCATCAATCAAGATGGCAGTGGAGGCTTCTCTAAAGGCCTGATAGCCCTGCCACCATCTTAGTTGACGGCACGTATGAGTGCTACCCTGTGTGCACATGCCTGCCATCAATCAAGATGGCAGTAGGGGCATGAGCCCCTTAGAGAAGCCTTTGCTGCCATCTTGGTTGATGGCAGCTGTGCATGCAGGGCATTCACAGAAAGGGAGGAGAGGTAGGTGGAGCGGGTGGGTGCTGCGGGCCCACACAGTCTGTGGGGGGGGACCTGGGAGCTCCAACTCAGTGATTTATGGCAGGGTCAGGAGTCAACCCTGCTGAAGATCACTGAAGGGGAGTGCTACACCCATACTCTAAGTAGGGGCCCTTCAGGGGCCCCTCTGGGCTGCAGGGACCCTTGGCCTATGCCCAACCTGGCCGCCTTTTGGCACCAGCCCTGTGTGGAACTATACAACAGTTTTATGGATCCTGGCCTTTGTTTTTGATATATCCAGTGTTGGAGTTTGGAATAATATAATATTGCAGCAGAGGGAAGAAATGAGTAGCCTAATAAGACTGGTGGGAGAAAGAACAAAGAAAATTAAGGTTTATTATTACTGGGAAATAAAGCCATTCTGAGTACAGGCATACAATACATGTGGCCACTAGAGAGTCACAAACCTAACACTCACACACATTACTTTAACAAGATGGAGGAAGGAAGTAAAGCTGGAGAAAAGCAAGCTACTTTTCAACAAGTGGTTTACAAAGGAGGAATCAGTGAGGGAAGAATAGGTTGCCTTTCTGTCTATTGTCTCCCACTAGTTCAGGTTATTTGTTACAATCATTGGCGCTTTACTCCCAACAACCAATACATTTTCCTGCATCATTTCTGAACCTGCAGAGCTTTGTTGTCCTTTTATTTTTGTAAAACACCTATCTGTAGCGGACATTTGGCTTTGTAAGCATAACAGATAAGTTTTAGAGTTTGCTATCACTTCAAAAACAATCTGCGTAATAATGTCTGGCAAGGCGAAGCAATATTACCATAAGCTGCCAATTTAACCAATACACCTTTCATCTTTAGTCCTTTTATCTCATCTGTGTTTTGACTTGTCTCAAGCTGGGATCTATACCAAGCAGAAACAATAAGGGAGAACTCCTCTATCTACATAGAGTACAAGGCTGAGCATATATACTACGGGTAATTAGGGAGCCTTCGGAGACAGCATCTAGCAGAGATAATTAGAGTATGCCCCAAAGTGGAGAGTAGCCTATTTAAATATAAAACACTACTCCACTGTGTCAAAGACATAGTCTGCAAGCAGGAAACCAATTATTGTTTGGCTGCTCTTTCAACATAAATTATATTAACTTACCATCCCTAAAACCTGGGCATCCTAAATTCCCATCTCCTCTGTTTTTGACTATTGTAAACCATTCTATATATAGGCAGGCTGTTTCATACCCATTGAAGTCAATGGGATTTAGGTAAGATAACTGTGCACAGGATTACAGCCATGGTCCAAGGCACCATTGTACTTTTATCTTGCCTGTTGGGGAGTAAACTCAAGGGTTGGTTAGGCTTGGCTCTCTAAATAGTAAATACTATTAACAGTAATATTCGGAGCATCAAAGACTAATTCAATGCCCAAAAAGATTATATTAGAATATAAGTTCAGTTTAAAAAGCAATATGATATATAGCTCAGGATTAATCAGGAAGAACAATTATTCATTTAAAGCTAATGGTCAGTGACAGAAAAAGCATATGCAACACAGTCCAGAAGGAGAGTGTGGTATAAAAAGATCTTCACACACACACTTGGAGATTTCTCCGTAGCTTTCCCCAAAGCAGCTCCCAGCAGTAAACTGAAAATCTGTTTTATAACTTAAGAGTAGTTTGCTGCTGGTAGTTCCATAGGGAGAGTTCAGAAGAAAATCCCTTGTGATTGCACAGGCAAATCTTTTGCGTGTTTACTCTCAGTATTTCTGTGCTATGGCTGTGGCACACCTTACAATAAAATATAACCAATCATAGTTAACTGGAAATGTTTAGAAGTTACATAGAAGAAATCATGGAAGGCATAAAATGGCATATATGTTAATGATTTTTCAAATAACTCATTTATTAAAAAAAAACTTTGAAAGAGCTTTTATCTAAATATATGCCTTATTGTCCACATTAAATCTACAACATGGTGCCTGTTTTCAGAGAAAGTAGATGAAAGTAGTTGGCAGAGGAATTTCTGAGCAACAACTTGGAAACACCTTTAATCAGGGACCAGCAATATCTTCTTCTGTAAATATGAGACAATAATCATGAATGGTTTTATCAGTGGTACATGACAACACATAGATCAAGTAAAACGTGTCCGATGTGATTATAAATGTTGGATGTGTGGATCACCAAGGGCAGATGAAACATCTTTGGAGGTCATGCTCATTAATTAAAAGATCTTCGGGCAAAAGTGAATAAAATAATGTAATTGATGACCTATTATATCTTTAGATTCTTTGACAGTTTTGCTAGGATGTTTGGGTGAACAAATCAAGTACAAAGAGTTGGTATGGAAATTATTAGTTGTTGCCCACACATTTGTGGCACAAAAGTAGAACAGGTTGTCACCAACAATCAAGAATGGTTAGCTAAAATTTGGAAGGTAGCAGTGATGCATAAACGTACAGGGTTGATCCAGTTAAGAAATGGTAGACAAAGAAGGGAAAATTTTGAAGGTAAATAGCTTCCATTAAACTGGATTTATGAAAATCAGATATAATATAAACATTGATGAGTAATATTTTTTCCATGCAGTATAAATGCTGCTACCAAGGTGGCAGTTATAGAGCTTTGAGGATGCTCAGAAGGGCTTCATTTGCAGAAGCTAAGTAATGTTTGCACTGTCCTCCAAGTTAAGGCCATGTGGTGCCAATGTGTCCAGGGAGTATATCCAGAAGTTCTCCCTCTTAGTCAGTGCTGTTGGATCTGTTGACATCTCTATAGCTGTTATAGATACGTCCAACAGGCTGTGGCCTCAGTATTAATTTTTTTTGCAACTGATTGCTCCACTTTTTTAGTGAAGGTTGCTGATTTATGGTTTCTGAAGCATGTGCTCATGTGCATAGGTCAGTTGTAGTTTTTCCTGCATATTGGATGTGACATCCTGGTTTTTGGCATTCAATGACATACATTATTTATTTATTTATTTATTTTGTATCCCGCCCTTCCTCGCAGCAGGAGCCCAGGGCAGCAAACAAAGCACCAAAAAACTTTAAAACTTCATAAAAACAGATCTTAAAATACATTAATAAAAAACAGCATTAAAAACAATTTAAAAAACAACATTAAAAAAGGGTTAGAAACGTTATTAAAAACATATTAAACAATTCTGACACAGATGCAGACTGGGATAGGTCTCAACTTAAAAGGCTTGTTGAAAGAGGAAACTCTTCAAAAGGCACCGGAAAGATAGCAGAGATGGCACCTGCTTAATATTCAAGGGGCGGGAATTCCACAGGGTAGGTGCTGCCACACAAAAGGTCCATTTCCTATATTGTGCAGAACGAACCTCCTGATAAGATGGTATCTGCAGGAGGCCCTCACCAGCACAGCACAGTGATCGGCTGGGCATATAAGGGGTAAGACGGTCTTTTAGGTATCCTGGTCCCGAGCTGTATAGGGCTTTGTACACCAAAACTAGAACCTTGAACTTGGCCCAGTAGCAAATGGGCAGCCAGTCCAATTCTTTCAGCAGCAGGGCAACATGTTGGCGATACCCTGTTCCAGTGAGCAGTCTCGCTGCCGCATTTTGCACCAGCTGCAGCTTCCGGATGAACCTCAAGGGCAGCCCCACATAGAGCGTATTACAGTAATCCAGCCTAGAGGTTACCAGTGCGTGGACAACAGTGGTCAGGCTATCCCAGTCCAGAAACAGCCACAGCTGTCTCACCAGCCGAAGCTGGTAAAAGGCACTCCTAGCCACTGAGGTCACCTGGGTCTCTAGCAACAAAGATGGATCCAGGAGCACCCCCAGGCTATGGACCTGCTCTTTCAGAGGGAGTACGACCCCTTCCAAAGCAGGCAACTGACCAATTATCCGAACTCGGGAACCACCAACCCACAGTGCCTCCGTCTTGCTAGGATTCAGACTCAGTTTATTGGCCCTCATCCATAAGAACATAAGAAGAGCCTGCTGGATCAGGCCAGTGGCCCATCTAGTCCAGCATCCTGTTCTCACAGTGGCCTACCAGGTGCCTGGGGGAAGCCCGCAAGCAGGACCCGAGTGCAAGAACACTCTCCCCTCCTGAGGCTTCCGGCAACTGGTTTTCAGACGCATACTGCCTCTGACTAGGGTGGCAGAGCACAGCCATCATGGCTAGTAGCCATTGATAGCCCTGTCCTCCATGAATTTGTCTAATCTTTTAAAGCCATCCAAGCTGGTGGCCATTACTGCATCTTGTGGGAGCAAATTCCATAGTTTAACTATGCGCTGAGTAAAGAAGTACTTCCTTTTGTCTGTCCTGAATCTTCCAACATTCAGTTTCTTTGAATGTCCACGAGTTCTAGTATTATGAGTATTATTATCCAGCCCACCACAGAGTCCAGGCAGCGGTCCAGGGCTTGCACGGCCTCTCCCGATTCAGATGTTACAGAGAAATAGAGCTGGGTATCATCAGCATACTGCTGACACCTCGCCCCAAAGCTCCTGATGACTGCTCCCAAGGGCTTCATATAGATGTTAAGCAGCATGGGGGACAATATGGTACCCTGTGGCACCCCACAGCACAGCTGCCAGGGGGCCGAAAGACAGTCATCCAATGCTATTCTCTGAGAACGACCCTGGAGATAGGATCGGAACCACTGTAAAACAGTGTCGCCAATACCCATCTCACCAAGTCGGCCCAGAAGGATACCATGGTCAATGGTATCAAAAGCTGCTGAGAGATCAGTTAAGAACAACAGGGTCGCACTCCCCTGTCCTTCTCCCGATAAAGGTCATCCATCAGGGCAACCAAGGCCGATTCAATCCCATAACCAGGCCTGAACCCAGACTGAACCCATTATATTGCAGGACCTGCAGGTGATGCTCTGTTTGATGTAAACAAACACACACACATACATTATACATACATATATATATAGAGAGAGAGAGATAATATTACGTGTATGTGTTGATGTATTTATGTGTATTAACTTATCATAATGAAAAATTAAAAGAAAATGTTTCATTCAGGGGTTGATAACCCCTACCCTTCCCCAAGCAAATTTTTGTGACTTTATCCAAGAATCCACTAATTTGGGCAGCAATGGCAATTCAGAAGAAGAAAAAGAAGACGACACGCTGCCAGGGTGAGCAGAGAGATTTAAACCTGTTTGCCCAGTGCAGTGCCTGATAGGGATGCAAATCGTCTCCTCTCTGGTCATTGGATTTATCATTTTATGACTTGGGAGAAGTGATAACTCCCTTGCTCAGACAATCTGCATGGATCAGTTGCGGGGTGCTGTGTGTGTCTGTATTAGAGGGGATGCTATACCCACTTTTGGCCACACCTATCACTGGCATGTGTTCTCTAGATGGATAGTCAAGGGTGAATTTAGCCATTGGGCCAAAAAAGATTAGCTACCCCTGGTTTTCTGAGTGTGATAGCAAGCGCACAAGTGGATATCTGTAATTTCAAACATTGTGCACTGAGTATGTGTGGATGTGATAGATACAGATGAGGAATCTTTTACTCTCAAGAACCTAAAAAATACATTATTCATTCTTCTGCATTCTGATCTAAGAATAGATCTCTGACAACCAGAGTTGCATGTATAACCATAAATAAAAAGGAAGCAGAAATATTAACCTTTTTTGAATTTCATAGGGAAAAATATTGGTCAGAAAAAAACAGATTTTCACCATACTCAGCCAGCAAACATGCAGAGTATGAGCAAGCCTCCGACATTTGAATATTATTTATAATCCACTTTTCATTTCTAAAACAAACCCAACTAGGGAGAACAGCATCAACAGAGCAATCCTGTCCTCACATTATGCCAGGAAGATATGTTGCTTCTATGCTATATCCAATGTGCTCAGCCAAGGAGGGGAGGGGGAAAAACTAAACTAGAACATACAAAAACATACAAAAACAAAAAAAAAACAGTGGGAAAACATCAGACATGTCCAGTATCTCTGGAGCTCTGAGTGTGCACTACATAGGGCTAGAGAGACCAAGCTCCTGCCATGCACCCTATAATGAGTTTTAGCCTCACAACATTTGTCTACTGGTGGTGATGTGCTGTGACTGGGTGTGGAGCTATACCACATCATACACACTCTCGTGGTGATGCTGATACACGGGTGGCTATTTTTGAATTTCCCAAGAGAAATTTCCAGTGCCAGGTCTCAGGCCTGGTATAAAAATGAAAGTGTGGCAGTGTAACTGCATCTCTTTTGCCATCTATGTCTCCATCCCATTCCAGTGGTTCTGACAACATATCTTCACTGGTGGAATGGCTTTACTGGCAGTGTTCCACCGTCATAGCTGGGATTTTTTTCCTGGTATATCAATCATAGTGGGATTCTATTTTATATAGTGGGGCTTCTTCCAAACGCTATAGCCCCTCAGCTGGTGAATCTTCAGTATAGGATTGCACCCTAGAAGATAAAATACAACTGAAATATAACAGAAACGCAGTCGAACCAACCAACATTAAAGCAGTTGAGTATAGCATATAAAATAGGTATGAAAATAAATCAGGAAATAGGCAAATGAGTTCAAGTAGCAGGAAAAAGAGAGCAAAGTATAAAGACCTTTACTGCACAACGAAAAGAGTGTAAGGAAGGATCCAAGTGCATCTGGTAAGGGAGTGAGTTCCACAGGGGCATTGATAAGGATCTTTCTCAGGCAGATGTTGACATAGCCTCCAATAAAGGTAGAATTCAGTGCAGAGCCCCCTCTGAGGATCTGAATTGGTGGGCAGATTCATATGGAACCAGGCAATTCTTTACAGGTATTGCTAGGGGGTGACCCAGAGGGCCTGAGGCTTAGATTTTTTACAGTAGGCTCCAGACCTCTCTGACCTCCTTATAAATTTTTGTAAACAAAAGTATAAGCGACTTACAGGTCAACTTTCCTTCAGAAAGTTAGCCTGAATTTCTAATCTGTACATATAAATTAGAATATTGAATTTTTTATGCAAAATTATGCCAAGTCTTTTAAGGATCTACCAACACTCAAGCTGTTCGGGACTTTAAAGGGCTTGGAAATGAATGAGGAGCCAATGTAGCTAAAATAATATTTTGGAAAAATATGCTCCAAATAACTGGCTCCTGGCACTACTCTGGCAAGCAGTATTTCACACCATTTGCAGTTTCCATACACTCTTCCAAGGCAGCCCCACATACAGTGCTTTGCAATAGTCTAATCTGGATGAGACCAAAGCAGACCAAAAGCAAAATTTCAAGACAATAAAGATACTTAAGAACAGACTTCTAAGGAGACAAACAGAGATATACTGGCATTCTCCTGATCCCCTCAATGTGCATAGCTGTGTGGGCACACAGAATTGCTTGTACTGGCATTGGCATGGGCATATCCTGGTTTAGGATTTCAGCCTAAATGTTATCAGCACACTGATTTTGCTGACTCTGTGGTGGGCAAAATGCCTTTAGGGTGCTATGTAAGTAACCAGGTCAAATCTTGCAACCATAATTTTGTCGGAACTACTACTCTACAGTTGTCAGGAATGGCTATTGCTGATGTAGCAGCATTACTCATGTTCTTGGTGTCCTTTTAACATATGCAGGTGCATTGAAGCCACTTATTCATGAGCAGATTTCACATGGCTGGGGGCATTGTCTGTACCTGAGGCAAGAATGGCTGTTGCTGATGTAGCAGCATCACCCATGCTATTAGTGTCCTTTAAACATACACAGATGCATTGAAGCCACTTATTCATGAGCAGATTTCACATGGCTAGAGGCACTGGCTAATATCTGAATCAATCACACGGGTGGAGACAATCAAACTCTCTTGCCATTGTGATTGAGTCATTTAGATGCAGCCATCAGCTGTAAGGGATCTGTTTAAAGAACATCATTGTGTTTTCCTTGAAATGACAGTTTGTATCACTAATCCCATTTCTCTGGGAGCAAACCCCATTAAATTCAAGAGGTCTTGCTTCTGAGTAGACATTGTTAGTATTGCAGCCTTAGTCTTTGCTATCAAATATAAAAAAGAAAGAACAAAAACACTGGAAAAGTGGTACTGTGGTAACTTCAGAGGGATGACTGCATATCGAGGGGACCAAAATAATTATTTGGAAAGTGGTAAATCCTGTGTTAAGCAACATGTAATTCTAATCCTAGACAGATTTACTTAATTTCATTTGAACTTCAATGTACAAATCCGCCAAAGCTAAGCACTTTTATCTCCTATTGATTTCAATATTGAGAAGTTAATTGCATGCCTCCACATAGTTCAGGTTGGAATGCACATGGTTTTCCTGTTTTATGCTCATAACACTGTTTGATAGGTTTCACTTAAGTGTAGTTTGGCCAAGACCACATTATAAGTTTCATTGCAGAGCAGAAATATGAATTCTGGTCTTCCTGGTCCAAGGCGCAATACTCTGTCCATTAGACCCCTGACTCTTACTTCCAAATAAGGAATGGGGTTTAAATTATGGATATGAATATGTAGTAGAGACTTTGCAGCTAGAACGTTGCTACCTGATTTTACTGCTGTAGTTTGTGCTTTTAAAATGCAAAGTGGTTTGTCTCTTTGCAGTAGAGCCTCCTGCAGTGAAATCTGGAATCAAAGCTCTTAAAAAATGTCTTTGAATCCCACTAGTGTGTTTAGGATTTGGATATAAGGATGAAACTGGCAGTGACTATTATCTGAAATATTAAATACCTTGATTCAGTGCATATTTAAGCTGATATCCTACACAGGAAACAGCAGAACATCCTGTTTCTGAAAGACCAAAACAAATTTGTAGGCTTTTAAATAGCTCTGCTAAGTCTTAACTTTCAACTTAGAATCAGTTGAAATAAAGTATTAGGGAAGTACTGTGGAAAGTAAATGGACATAAAAAACATGATGATATTTGAAAATAATAAGAAATCATTCTGCTGAATGCAATTCTTTCTAAATTAGAATATGCCTAATAGTCAACAAGTAAAAAATACATCTGGAGAGGATCAGTTCAATAGACTAACTAGTTTTAAATGCAGGACTGGAAGCCTGATCCTAAAAGTTGGTGCCAGTGTATATGGCTACTGGAGTACTCCATCCTAAGCTTTGTGGTTAGTATAGAGAAAACCTGAACATTTCACTCAGGGATGCAGTCCAGCTGTATAAACTGGGCTTAGGACCAGAAAAACCCAAGGCAATTATTTGATTTCCAGCATTATGGAAAATTGTAGTTGCTATTATGCCAAACTGTAAACTTTTACCTCAAAAGCTTTGACTGAAAGGAGGCCTAGAGAGTTTTTAAATAAAAAAATCAGCTGGTTGAAGGGCTGCTGGAAACAGTACAAGTGCCATCCCATTGGTGGAGAGGAAACCACCAGCAGGATGGTACTAAAACCGCTGGAGGCCCTCCCAGTACACCTGTGGAAAGCTCTGCAGGCATAGATGTCCAACTGGCAGTGTACACCAATAGTGGGGCAGAAACATTGCATTCTGAGGGCATGTCATGGGAGTCCCCTCTTTCTCCTGACACACCCTCAAACAGTCCCTGAAACTATACAAGCCCCAGAGCTGGAGTATTAAATTAAAAACAAAACAAAACAGAGAGGGGGAAGTACTAGATGCAAGAAAACAAGAGAAAAGGGGGTTCTCAAGAGAAAAAGGGGTTCTCAAGAGAAAAAGGGGTTCTCCCCAAAAGATTATTTGGTTGTAAATGCCACAATGCATTGGCCAGGAGGAATCCTCAATAGTATTTCTGAGTCTGCATACATAACATACATTAAAAGCACCCCTGCCCAAAACTCTTGGAAACTGTAGTTTGTAAAGGGTGCTGAGAATTGTCGCTCTGTGAGGGGTAAACTACAATGTCCAGAATTCTTTGGATGGGGAAATGTGACAGAGCTTGGAAAAGTTACTTTTTTGAACTACAACTCCCATCAGCCCCAGACAGCATGGCCACTGGATTGGGCTGAAGGGAGTTGTAGTTCAAAAAAGTAACTTTTCCAAGCTCTGGTTGTAAACATAGTGTGTACAAAGAAGGAAAAGTTTTTCGCAATGCATTGGGCATTTACAACCACAATAAACTTTTTTGGACACTTTGAGAACTGCTCTATTTGTCTCTCTCTTTGGTAGTTAATGTCTTCCCACTGCTTGCCCTGGCCACAAGCTAGCTGGATGTAGTAATTGCTCTGCTATGGATTCTCCCCACCAAAGTGTACGCAGTAGGATTGCAATGCTTGCTGCCTTTCCAAAATGCTGAAGACAATGAACAAGCAATACCTGCGATCATTATAGTAAGTAATAATGTAGAAAAAGATTTTACATTTTTTAAAAGAAAACTATGGCTGGGATCTAAAAACCTAGCCAGTTTGTACCCGAAAAGACTTCAAACTTTTATTGAAAAGCAGTGCAGTCATCCCCTCAGCTCTGGATGGCAAATTCCTTTTGAAATTGAGGGGAATTTCAAAAGGAGTATGTCTGTGTATGGTTTTCAAAAGAAGTAAAAAACAATAACTGGATTAAGCAGGCTTTTGAATGTATCCGAGTAGCTATGTGAATACCATTTTATGAAAAGAGTAGCATCATCTATGGCCCCATCTGCACCATACATTTTAAAGCACTATTATTCCACTTTAAACAGTCATGACTTCCCCCAACGAATTCTGGGAATTGTAGTTTGTTAGAGTTCACTGGAGAAGAGGGATTGATTGTTAAACCACTCTGGCAATTGTAGCTCTGTTACCTCAGAGCCCCCCTCCAGTCTCTTACTTCAGAGAAGGAGCTATCTCTGTGAATGGAATTCAGGTGCTCAGCTCATCCTAGGATCTTCCTAGATAACCAGAGCCACAACAAATCCTTTCCCTATTTCCTGTTTGTCAACAAGCATAACCACTGCTTCTTCCCCCCAAGCAGGTTTGCCATTGGCAGTGAAGTCCCAGGTTTCTCCTACTGCTGCTTCTCCTCTGTAAAGGTTTCTTTGCTTCTGGCTTTTCTTCCATTGAGAAAGAGGTTCCCAAGCACCTACTATGCTGTTAGCTTCTCTTTCTTGCATTGGTTCCTCCCACTCTTGATGCAGGGATAAGAGGTGTGAATGTGTCAGACAGCCAGTCACCATGATGCATCACTTTTGGTCTGACCATGCACACTTCCAGTTGGACTGGTCACAATGTGTACCAGCTGGTGCCTCTGCTTCATATAACACATGAAGTAAAACCCAAATAATAAAAGGGACTCCTGTCTTGGATGCTTTGTTTTTCAACCCCCTTACCTGAGTTACAAGCTAAGGTAACACATGTATGCTAGGAATACACTGCAACATTTTGTTGCATAACCCTGCTTGTTCCTTCTAATAGTAAACTCAGATGGAAAGTGCCACCAAGATTGTAGCCTAAATGGAACCACTGATAAACAAGAGGGAAGTATAAGTATGCTAGGTGGAAAACCTGGGGTTTGCAGTAGTATTTTTTAAATAAATGCCAATGGAGCATACCTGCCCTTAACAGCCCAATGAAGACTGAGCATGCTCAGTAGCCACATAATGTAGAATTACAGAAAAGAAAAACAGAATGAAGGGAGGAGTAGAATACCCGTTTGGAGGAAGTGGCTAGCTGGAACCCTGAAACAAAGCATTCCTCTTAAAAGAGAAGATACATTGCAACATTTTGTTTTAGGTGAGGTTTGTAAAAATGTACTGTCCAGTTTAAAGCAATATTGGCTCACTGAGATCCTATGAATACTTTATTGGGAGTAGGTCCAATTGAACTAAGTGGGACTTACTTCTATCTGCTTCTGCTTCTGCTTCATCATCAAATTCCATGAGATCAGGCAGAAAGTCTAAAAGTGTTCACATTGTATTTAAATTGCTGTGACCACTTATGATGAGGGGCAGGATATGAATCCTATAAACCCATTGAGGAAGGAGTTTTCTGATATCTGTTCCTTGGAGCACCTCAATTTGCTTGGGAAGTTTTTCCTTCGACACCATGCATATATATACTTTATGGGATAAAATGACTTTACATTGTTAACAATGGTCTGATTCTCACATAATGCTAAATAAACCATGGTTGATGTTAACTAGTTAAAAAAAGTGTTAAAGCTGAGGGATCTGCAGGCAATCACTTAAATCTTGGTATTTTTACATCACAGAATAGTGAAAAGCACCAGCAAAAGCAACTGAGCCTTGACAGTAGTTGAATTTTGGCAGTTCTTCACTCATGGCTCTGTAGCTTTTAAGTGGTGATGGCTCCTTAACCATAGCTGAGGATGAAGTCTGGGTTTGCATATAACACTAACCTATGGTTAATATTAACTAAGGTTTATAAATCAACTACAAACCTTGGTTAATGAGTGACCTTTACCCACAATAAACCACAGTTAAGTTGCTGAGCTGAGTTCACACATAATGCTAAGCCAGGGATGAGGAGCCTAGCCTGTGGGCCGAATTAGGCCTGGCATGGATCCCAATTTGGTGATGAGAGCAAGCGGTTCCTGCACTGTGCTATCCCAAGCCTTGCTCCTCCCCCCTGCTAAGAGCCAGCAACTGGCTTGCCAGGTATGCAATGTTGCCTTGACTTCACTGGGTGAAGCTCACTGGGTGACCTTGGACCAATCACTGCCTCTCAGCCTCAGAGGAAGGCAATGGTAAACCACCTCTGAATACCGTTTACCATGAAAACCCTATTCATAGGGTTGCAATAAGTCGGGATCAACTTGAAGGGAGTCCATTTCCATTTCAAATGAGATTTAGTTTATGTGGACTGCAGAGTGCTGTGAAAAGGGTAGTTTTCAAACGTAAACACCATAGTCTCAATTGTTTTTATTGATACTAAAAAAAACCCCACAGCATAAAGAATGGCTTGTACTTGCAATGTCCCCATAGTTGTAAGGTTTTCAACTGTTCATATTGACTTTCTCAATAGCATATTGTTTACCAATTCCCTTCCTCCAATCAAGGTTGAGAATACATCACCATATCAAGGTGATGAAAAGACAATCTTGGCCAAAGGTCTCAAAAAGAACCTAATATCCCAGAGACCAAACTGAGGATGTAAGCACAACAAGGTCCTGCAGAGTGTCACTACCAAGTCTCCTAAACATTAACATCCAGAACGTTAAAGTACCCCAGAGGTATGTAAAAAAAAACCAATCTAAAGTAATGTCGATGTTCAAAGCAATCTGTTTTCTGTACTTGAAAACACAAGGATATTTATTCTCATATGTGCAATCTCATTTTTACATGACTGAAAATTTTATTCTGAGTTTAAACAGATTTATAAATCCCCCCCCCCGTGCTCCATAGCTGGCAGCGCATTTCAACCTCGGACGCCTACGTCCTCGTTGTAATTAATTAATTGTTGCACTACTATAGGTGGGATACAAGACGCATTCTTCTTTTTGTTTTCTTTTGTTGTCCAAGGAGAGGAATCAGATTAGAGGAGCTAGATTCCTTCTCCCTCTCTCTTTGTTAGTGATACAATAGCAACATTTCCAAATCCTACACCGGGTTAGAAAGGCTGCTTTTTCCACCGCTTTAAGCAGACGCTCGGCCGAGCTCATTTGCCTTCTGCTCCAGCCCTAGAAGAAAGCCCGGTAGGTCGCGAAGGAAGTTTCGTCTTCACTCATGCACACCAGCAGTAAGCAGTTGTGTGTGTGTGTGTGTGTGTATGTGCGTATGGATTTGCGTGCGGCTGGCCATCCTCCTGCCGGAGCGAAAGGACTCGCCTCCGCGGCCACTTTTGCGCCTGGGGAAGGCAGGGAGTGGCGGAGGCGGCCCTTCTCTCTCTGCGTCGCGGCCCTCCCAGTTCCTCCTCTCTCGCTGGGTAGCTTTGCGGAGAGGAGGAGGAGGAGGAGGGTGAGCTGTGGGAGGGTCCCCATTGAAATAAACAAGCAGCCAGTGATTAAAACGGGAACATGGCGGCCGCGGAGGACTCAGCATTTCGAGCTTCCTCTTACAAAGCGAAGGTCAGTGTTGGCAGCAGCCTGGGCGACAAGAGCAGGAGACATTACTGACCTCGGTAAATGAAGGCGCCCGCGCGTCCCTTGCCACTAGGCCTTTCTGTATTGCTCTGGGGTGGGGGGAGAGGGATTCCTCCCCAGTTGTGTGTGTATGTATGTATGTATGTATGTGTGTTGTATAATAACCATGGTTGTACACCGTGCGGCTGGCGATGGTTGGTTGGTGTCTAGAGCCGGTGCCTTGAGAGCTGCGGAGGTGAGGGAGAAAAAAGGGGGGTGTCAGCGAGGCCTTTTCTGCTCCCCCATCATCTCCCTTCTTGTTTTTTTTAAAAAAGCAAGTTGTGGGTTTTTCCCCCTTCTCCCGGTAAGGAAACCGAGAGAGGTGTCAGCTTGGGTGTCTGCTGTTCTTTTATGAGTGGTGGCGGGTGTGTGGCTACTCTCTTTTCTCAACCCTCTTTTCATGGATATTAACGGAAAGGGGGGAATAACACATTTGAAGTTGAGGGTTTATACCCCCACTCCAGTTTTCTTTTTGAAGGAAAGGTGGCGCCTTCCCCGTTTTGATTAAAGGGGTGGGAGAAGAGGATAACTGTCTAAAGGAAAAAGAGGAAAGCAGAAGGGGGATGAGCTAGAAGTGGAAGGGGGTGTTTTTAGAAGGCTAGCTGCTCCCCCCCATCTTCTCGTCTTTTCTCAGTAGGGGGGAGAATTCTTTCTCGATAGAAAAGACTTTAGGGCTGGCAGCTGCGTGGCTGACAATGGGGGTCGGGTGGTGGTGGTGGAGACTGGAGAGACACCGTCTCTCTCTCTCTCTGTCTCGGCGAAAATGCTCGGTGGCTTCTTCTGGGGGCAGTGTAGTGACACCCCAGCGAGCATGAGGGGGAGGATGATTACCCCTAGGAAAGAGAGTTGTGTGGGGCGAGGTACGAGAGTCAGAGGGGGCCGGGTGTGTGTGTTCCTTGATGACAATCGCTTAAGAAGAAATTAAGATTTTGGGGGTGGGGTGACGGGACGGCGCAGTCTTCTCGCCCGCTACCGACGGGGTTTTTAACTTCTCCAACTTTTGTGTGCGCGCGCGGCCCTCGAAGTCCCCCTTCCCGGGGACCCGAGAAGGCCCTGCCTCCCTGCTTGCCGCTGGGTGCGAGCGCAGCCTAGGGAGCCGCATTGCTGCTGCGTGCTCCCGGCTGGGGGAGGGGGAGGGGATGCTCGTTGTGGCGGCGGCGGGCCCAGCGGCGACTTGGTCGTCATGCGGGACTGGCTTAGCCGATGCCGTCCTTTTAGGGCGGCGGCTTGGTAGCAGACTTGTGGGTGGCGGGGTGCAGGGTTGCTCAGTCTCTGGGGGACCAGTTTTTCAGTCCCCTTTTAACTGTTCTGAGCATCGGTTGTGTGTGTTGGGATATATGAAGGGGGAGCACTCCACCTTAATTTCAATATGGGACTTTTTATTGTTTAATGTGGAGGTGGGAGAAAGAAGAGCCTATTATTCCCTGGCCCCGTTGTACATGGAGAATTACACACTCCTCCCCTTCCCCCGTGTGGCAGTGAGGGTGTGCGTCTAATCCCCTCTCCACCTGCTCCCTGAGCTATCCTTGGGTAGGGGAGGGTGCGAGTGTGTGTATCAGACACAAACAGCATGTCTGCCTCCCCCCCCCCGTCTCTTCACCTTCCAGAGAATCCTGCACCAGCTTTAACTGGTGGTGTTCTCAGTATCTAAAGCCAGTGATTTCATCTTGCACAGTGATGGTGTTTTATTTTCTTTTATAGGCAGGGGCTCTTGTGCTCATTGCTCCTGCTGACAGTACTGTTGCAAAGGTATCCAGGGTTATTGGTTGTCTTGGCAACTTTGACTTTGTTCATGTAATACGTGTTTTCAGCTACACCATGTCTCCATATCCAATCAGTCTGATACTGATTCTGAGCTAATACTGATGTATGAAAAATGCATGAAATATGTGTGCAAGGTGACAAGCAAAATAAAGGAAGCTTACCTGGATTCTTTTCCTGTTAATCACATAACAGGTCCTTTCAGTAAGAAATATTTTGATGGCCAGCCCTATACCACACTAGTTTCTCTGCAACCAACTTTGAGGATGTCCATGTTGGACATGGACTGGAATATCACAGTTGGTGTTTTTTCATGTAGAATTGTTGGTTGAAATACCCTTTAGGTATATATACACCACAGACAGACCAACTGGGAACTGTAGTTCTCTGAGAGGGTTTTGGGAACTCCTAGCACTCTCAAATTGCATTTTCTTTGGAGGAACCATGGCAATTAAACTGTTATAAAACCAGTATAGTATGTATGTAGATCTTTTTGTAATTTTTGTTTTGTTTGTTTTTAACAGACTTTTATCTGCATTTAGCTTTTTAAACTGAATGCAGGATATACAGAAGTTGAATAAATATTGTTTTGAAGAAGTTCAAGCTATTCATGGTCCTTTTACTGAATATTTCTGTTGACTACCTGAGGCAGCACCTCAAGTTTGTCCAATAGCAAATTTCCATGTGGCATGTGAGATTATTGATATATTGGTAGGATAGAATAATTGTATCTCGTACAACTTTGATCATGTTTCTTCACAGAGTTGCAAAATACCACACAAGAGAAACTTTATTGGGTTACAGAAAATATTGTTCACCTAACTTTAAAAAAATGATTGTATTGATTATAGTGCCTGTCACTGTAATGAATACAATGTTTAGCCCTTACCAATGGTGTCTTTATAGATTATTCTCACCCACTTATCTGGAAACCCCATTGAATTATGGTTAGGATTACACTGTTAAATTGCAATATTGTGTACTCTTTTTAGGAAATTAATTCCACTGAAATCAGTGGGACTTATGAATTAACACGCATAGGCAAGGATAGATTTCCCTGTGCCTAGCAGAGGACCCTATGAAAGATCCTTAATCTAGTTGGATGATTGTAGGTATGATGTTTGTGGTATTATATACACTACTCCTTTATTTTCAAGGGAGACCCCAGTATGAATTAGCTGAATTCTAATTTATAAATAAATTTGCTTCTCTTCACTTAGGCCTGAATAGAGAAAATGGATTTTTGTCCATCTAAAGGTGTTAATTTACTTAGCAATACTAAGGTGATTATGTTATCACTTATAGCTACATTTGTAAAGGGTCACTGTTTTTGTTTTGCATGCATTTAAGCACGGGCAGAGGAGGAGCTGGTGTAAAACTCAGCGGGATCCTCCTCCCACTTGGGAGCCGCCTGCCCGGCTAAATACGGGCTATGTCAGGAGCCATGCACATGAGCCTGCCAGGAAGTGCTGGCTCCAACAAACAGGCCTCCTGGGGATCTCATGTAAGTCCCCCCTGCGGCTCCTCCACCATGCCCCGGAACGCCCCATTTTTAGGGCTTCTGCCAGCCCTCTGTCCACTGGGCTGGCTGTCCCTGGTGGACCCTGATGGTGCTCCTGGCAGTGTCATGGCTCAGCCTGGCAGAAAGGTGAGTTGGATTGCGTCCTAAATTATGTTATTTTATGTTATAGTTTATTGCTGTGTCTCCTTTTGGCCAAAAAGGTCCCCAAGGTGGCTCACAAAATATGCATAAATACAAAATACAAGTAAGGGGAAAAAATACAAATTACAAAAATTTAAGAAATGAAAACTTAACATTTCATAAACAACACACACCAGAAGCCAATACATTCATCTTCCTAGCAATTGTCAATTAAGTGAATTGTCACAGATTATATTTTTGGTATTTATTTACCACAAGCCTACCGTTTTTCTTCCTCTAAACCCCGTGGCTATAACCTGAATGTAGGAAGTTAATCCTGCATTCATTAGACAAAATTGACTATTCCATTAAAGCTTCTGTTATAATAATTAATAATAATAATAAATTTGTTAGTTTTTAAGGTGCCACAAAATTCCTTGTTGTGTGCTTCAAGACAGACTAACACAGCTACATCTGTGGAAGTTACTATATCTTTATGTAGTCTTTGGTTTCTATAACAGCATAACAAGCCAGAATGTTGCAGGTAGATTTTGATTTTAAATCACAGAATTTCAGAACCATAAATATATATTTTAATGCATTATTTTTAAACCCTATTAAATGCTATTCTCTTCTATGTACTGTATTTAAGTGACTAGATATACAAGGGGTCATCAGTTTTTTCTGCTGTGATGCTCCAGTTAATGTATTTTATAACTTACTATAATTGCTGCTCATTCATTGTACATTTTGAATAGTAAGAGACATGATGCTTGAAAGTCAATTATATGCTAAGCTAATCATGTTTTTTGCGATGGGATAATGATAGGTGCAACATGTTTGGCTGGAAAGAATTTGCTAAAGAAGATATATGTGACAAGCACAATAAATTAAATCGATACAATACCTTTAAACTAAGTTTATCTTGAACACTGCTTTAAAAATGGCATGTTTAAGGGGTAGCAATTTTCTATTAGATGCATTAGATTTAAACTGCCTGAGTTGGCTTTCACAGCATTTCACTTCAAAGTAAGAGTAAACCCACCCATCTGTTAACAACAAAAAAGTACAGGTTGCTGTGTGGAAATAACAAGGTTCTTTAAAAAGACAGCTGCTACTACAATGCTCACAGTCTTCTGCTCAAAGTCTTTTGCTGTCGTCTTTTGTTGATGATGTCACTGACATGTTGGCATAAGCTAATGTTCTATGCTAAAATGAAACTCAAGCAGGAAAGATACATAACATAGAGATTTAAGAAGCTGAGTTGTGAAGAGTCCCCAAAGAAAATTGGGAACTTCTGAAAGAATTCCTAAACAATAGACTGTACTGAATAAATTGGTCTGAGATTGTGCTTGCAAATTTTATTTCATATAGTTTTCCAGACAACTTAGCATAACAAAGCCCTAAAATCTCTGTATGTGGCAAGTTCTTTGTTTCC
The DNA here is from genome assembly GCF_030035675.1 of Rhineura floridana. Lineage (NCBI taxonomy): Eukaryota > Metazoa > Chordata > Lepidosauria > Squamata > Rhineuridae > Rhineura > Rhineura floridana. The sequence continues at coordinate 269,067,291 of NC_084480.1, read as the reverse complement.
TTTTTTTGTTTGCTTATGTTAAAGGAAGACACCAGTAATACCAGATAAACTGACTTCAGGGTGTGTGTGACTTGTAACACATCTTGATTTTAATCTTCAAAGACATATTTACTACTTCATTGATATTAAACAGAGGAAAGCCAAATAACAACTTTGTTCCATGTGTGTGCAAGCATGTTTGTCATATGTTATCAAAGACTTCCCTGATCTGATCCATACTATAACATTTTATTACAGATTATCACTGTACGTACCCTCATGTTTTAATGTATTTAAAAAGACAGCACACAACTGTGCTTTTTTCCCTTCAGTGGTACTCTGAAAATGCTGTCTGATCATTTTGCAAAGTGGCAAGTTCTATAATGTGAGAGGGAATGTAGTGGGGGTAGGAAAGAACCTCTCTAACATATGCAGATATCCAGAAAGATGTGCATTGTCAGCTGTGATTCTATTGTCTACTTTCAGATAGGAATGGAGCACTCTTTCCTCCTGGGGATTTTGAGCTTACAGAGGAATTCTTTGACTTTTAAATATAAAGGCCATGAAGCTTCAAGCAGCAAACCAGTAATGGTGTGCTATTAATTCTTCTAAAACATTACTACTTCACTGAATAAATGAAAGTGATGTTCTTAGCAGTTACATTTAACATATACTGACTACATAGTAAATAAGCTAATTCATATTGACTTTGTTTTTTATCAGTAGTTATTGTTTGTTAGTAGTACATACATAATGCAAACACTCCCTGAGCTTAAAGGGTCAATCGCTTTGTGTTTCAAATCATATGGTGAACTTTGAAATATAACTGGAAATGTGTTTAGGGGACAAAAACAGGTTTGATACTTTGTTTTTAAAAACAATTTTGAATTTTCAAAAACAAAACCCAAGATTAGTATTTCTTTACTGCAAATACAAACCTGCAGACATTGGCTAATGCAGTTTTTCTGTCCAAAAAAGTCAGTGAATGTAACCTGGATCGTTTTAACACTGCAGCCTTCTGAAGAAGCATTGCCTGTTAAAATACTGTAATGCATTTTTACTGTGTAGTTTGGGTTATCCTCCAAGTTGTCCTCTGTGTATAACACATAAGTCTTAATCTGAAGTTCCATGTAGAAATGTCCACATGTACTGCAGGCTTTCTGCCTGCCCTTTTCTGATTAACTCTGTTCTGGCATCACAAACTTCTAAGAAAACTGCTTTTGAGGCCCAAACTATATGATACTACATGTATATATGTATTAACTTCTCTTGTTGCAACTTTAAAAACAACAGTCACAGAGGGGCCCGATTTAGATAAGAACTGCAGCATGCAGTGAGGGAAGTTTTAACTCTTACCTCCTGCACTGTGGTTTTGGTGAAAATTGCCCAGCAAAGGCTGCTATTGTCATTGCTACCAATGGCAGGCTCCCTTCTGGGGAGGGGGGGGGATAGCAGTTTGGGCTAGGCAATTTTCGCCAGAACTACCATGTGGGAGGAAAGGATGAAAGCATCTTTCATTGTGCGCTGCAGTCCTGTTGAGGATTGGGCCTCTATGTAGCTGTTATGTTTAAAGTAAAAACAACATGCATGCATTCAACATATTGTTTAGTTTGCCCCTTAAACTTGGGGATTATTTGGGAGTAGCTTCCAAAGCAGCTCAATGAAAAGTAGAAAAGAGTAGGGAAGACCCAATGTGTGTACAGTATTGGCACTTGTGCATATCTGAAGCTGTTTTGATCCCAGCTATTAAATGAGAGCTGAGTTCATTGTTTGCAGTGATATATATTTTGCACTTAATGGGTTCAGGATTGCAGTACTAGGAGGATAAATACATGTTACATTGTAAAATGGCATAATGCATAATAGCAGTTGTCTGCAGTAGTAGCTTTCTTACATTACTTTTATTTTTGTCACTGTTTCAATTTCACCATGGTGGTATTGGGGTTTGGTGAAAGCTTGGTGGAAAACTAGTGATCACATTTAGCAATAACTTAATTGAAATACCTGGTTCAAAGCTCTTTAAACTGAGTTAAAATTATTACTTGTGACTCTGTTACTTGACTTTTCATAATGTAATATGGTTGCATATTATTAGAATCCAGTGAACATAATCAGCATTTTTCCTAGTCCCTTAGATCACTTTCAGATTCCTTTCTCTAGGTGCTCTTGCCAAATAAGGTTGAGGCAGGTGGCTACTAAGTTGAGGGCCTTTTCAGTGGTGGTGCCTGATTGTGGAATGCCCTCCCAAGAGGAGCTCCCCAAAGAGGCCTGATGCCTACATTGTGGTATTTTCAGCATAATGTGGATATCCTTTTATTTTTTCAGGATTTTCGGTTTTAGAATAATGAGTGATAAGACCTTGAGCAAGTTTTCTCTGGGTGGTTTTATTCTGAGTCTGTTTTGATTTAACTAGCTTTTGCTTTTATGTTCATACAGTATTTTTACATCTTGAAGAGTTTTTTTAAAAAAATGTACACTGCCCAGAGAATGTACTGTTAATGGATGATATAAAAATGCTGTTAATAAAATGGAAAAACTCCGAATTAATTTCAATGTCAAGACTATGTTCTTGAATGAATGAATCTTTATTGTTCAGAGCCATAGGCCGCCACAATTAAATACAATTAAAAGGAAAATACAAAAAACATGTTAAAATACAAATCATATTACAGTAAAATACGGCCATACTACCCTGAACATGCCCAATCTCGTCTGATCTCGGAAGCTAAGCAGGGTCAGGCCTGGTTAGTACTTGGATGGGAGACCGCCTGGAAATAGCTGATGCCGTAGGCTAAAAAAAAAAGGGGGGGGAAGACTATGTTCTTTCATAGGTTTCTTCAGTTGTGATCACTGTTGGATGCTATTCGTGCTCTCTCGGCTCTTAAGCGGAGCTTGTACATGAGAAGGTTATTTTATTTTTCAGAGGAAGGCACAGAATGAGCTGCGGTCTAAAGCTACTGGGGAGAGAGAACTGTTTTGTACCAGGCTGCATGAAGGAGGATGTGCACCTGTACAATAGCAATAGCTGTTTCCTGTAGAGGACTGAATATATCTTTCTCTGTGGTGGTGACTGAAAACCACTGCTGATTATTGAGGGGAAGCTGATGCTGTATTGGTCACATAGATCATGAGAGGGTCACTAGGTTGAGAATTCTTGTTAGGACAGAGCCCTAGTCAAGAGAAAAGTAACACTGAAATCCCATCCCTGTTTGGAAGCACTAATAGGAGGAATGAGGTTAATAAACTGGGTGAATCCTGATATGACATGGATCCTGTGGACAAGTGGTTCTATTATCCCAAAATTGGATCATTCTGTTCGGGAGGGTATTACACTTTCTCTGATGGAACGAGTGCATAGTTTGAGGGTGCACCCTCATAGTTTGCATAGTTTGAGGGTGCTGTTAGGCTCATCTTTGTCACTGGAAGCCCAAGAGGTGTCATTGGCTTGGAGCGCCTCTTACATGATTCAGCTGCTCAGTCAGCTGTGGCTGTTCCTGGACAGAGATAGTGTGGCTGCAGTGATCCATGTTTTGGCAACTTCCAGATTAGATTATTGTATTTTGCTCAATGTGGAGCTGCCCTTAAAAACTGTTCAGAAGCTGCTGCTGGTGCAGAATGCTGGCTTGTCTAGCTGAGCTCATGCAAAACCATTTCCTATAAAAGCCCACACTGGCTGCCTACCTGCTACTTGAACCAGCTTAGGTTCTGACACTGTCTTATGAAGCAGATAATTTAGGAACCTAAATGAGTGCCTTTCCATGTGTCATCCTGCCCAGGTGTTGAGATCTACTGGAAGTGCCTTGCTTGTTAGTCCATCTGTGAGTGAGGTTTGTACCTCTACAGTGAAAGGGTAGCTTTCAGACTATGGAATTCCCTTCCTCAACATAGATTGATTTTTGGCACCAGCTAAAAATTTAACTCTTTAGCTACTCTTTTAATAATGTGAGTTCTTGACACATTAGGCCAATGATTTTTGTAGCAAAGAGTAGAGGTTATGTTGATTTTTATATTGTTTCACTATTTTTATTGAGACAGTATTGTTTGAATTTATATTTAGGTGTACCCCACCCTAGAATTACTGGTTTGATGGATGGGTTGAAAATGAAAAACAAAAATAGACAAAACCAGGGGTACTTTAAGCATTTGTGTGGTTTATGGTGCTTTATGACCTATATTTCAGTGGGACATAGCCAAACCTAGCTCAACAATAGATGTATTAGCTCAGCAGCGAAGAACCTCCAGCTCAGTTTGCTTGTGACAATGCAGCAAGCAATATGTTCCTTTGACTCTTGTCCCTCTTGGCTGATTAAAGCTTGCTGATGGGGTATGATAGTGTGCATCCAAGGTGTCCTCATAGAAAGGAGTAGCCCCAGCCAACTTTAAACAAGTGGAGATTTGGCCACTCCTGTAAAAGCCCACCCTGGACCCATTGGTTTGTGACAACTACCACCCAAGTCATAAATGCCCTCTTTCTTGGGAAGGCGATTGAGAGGATGGTGATGTGACAGTTGCAAGTTCTCTTGGATGAAACCAATTATCTTGGCCCATTCCAGTTGGGGTTCAGGCCTGGTTGTGGGTCTGGATTGGCCTTGGCTGCCCTGATGAAAGACTTTTATTGAAAGGAGGACAGGGGGGAATGCAACCTTGTTATACTTGCTTGATCTCTCAGTGGCTTTTGATACCTATGACTGTGGTATTCTCGTAAAGTGGCTATGTGATGTGGGCACTGGGGCACTCTTTTACAGTAGTTCTGGTGCTATCTCCAGGGTCTGTTTCAGAGAATAGTATGGGTGATTGTCTCTCAGTCCCCTGGCAATTATGTTGTGGGGTGCTGCAGGGTACCATTCTGTCCCTGATGCTGTTTAACATCTACATGAAGCTGTTTGGAGTGGTCAAAAGGAGACTGGGATGAGGTGTCATCAGTACGCTGATACCAAGCTCTATTTCTTTGTAACAACTGAATTGGGAGAGACTGCAAGTTGGTGCTTTAATTCAGTGGTGGGCTGAATGAAGGCCAGTTAACTGACTGGGAATTCTGGCAAGGTGGAGTCGCTGGGTTCCCAAGTCCAGATAATGGTCAATTGCCTGCTTTGGATGGGATCCTACTCCCTCTGGAGGAGTAGGTTCATAATTTGTGGGTGCTTCTGGATCCATCTCTGTCACTAGACACTGCTCAGGCCTCAGCTAGGAGTGCGTTTTACCAGCTTCAGGTGGTAAGACAGCTCCAGTTGTTACTGGAATGGGTTGGTCTCACCACTATTGTCCATGTGCAGGTAACCTACAGATTGGATTACATTTCCATGTGGATTGCCCTTTAGGCTGGCCCAGAAGCTGCACCAGTTTCACTGCTCACTGGAGGATTGGAATATCACCATCATATTGTGCTGCTGCTGAAAGAATTGCACTGGCTGCCAATTAGGTGCTGGGCTATGTTCAAGGTAGTAGCGTACAAAGCCCTATACAGCTTGGGTTGTATTCAACTAAGTCCTACTCAGAATAGATCCATTGAAATTAATGAACCTAAGTTAGTCATGTCTGTTAATTTTAATGGGTCTACTCTGAGTTGGATAACATTGAATACCACCCTTTGGGATCAGAATACCTAAAAGATGGTCTCACTCCCTTTTAGGATGTCTATTCCGCACAGTGTTGGTCTTCAGCCTTTATTGTGGTGGCACCTACCTTTGAAACTCCCTTCTGACAAGACGGTATCTGCAGGAGGCTCTCACCTGCAGAGCGCAGTGACTGACGGGGTGTATAAGGGGAAAGATGATCTTTCAGGTACTTCAAAGCAGGGACAGGGAAACTTGTGGCTCTCCAGATGTTGGATTCCAACTCCTGTCGGCTTCAGTCAGCATGGTGAAATGCTCAGGTACGACCGCAGTCACAGTTCAGCAACACCTGGATTGCTATAGGATCCCCACTTCTGCTCTAAAGCTTGCTTTATTTGTGTTTCATCTATACTGTTATAGCTGTGGACATCAGATGCCCCAGCCCAGAAGCTTCAGTGAGTTGATGGAGGTGGAGACAGCTCAACAGTACTTGTATCCTATTGTCTCTCTGCTTGTGTGAGAACTCTGTGTATTTGAATTCTGGAGGATGTCTTAATCATTTTCAAAATAAATAACATTTTGTTTTGGTGAGTCACTCAGATGTTCTGAGCAGAGGCATGGCTGCAATCTTATGTACGCTTACTCACTTCAGTAGGACTTGTTTCTAAGTAAACATGAATAGGGGTTGGATTGCCTATTCAGTCATTTATGTACTGTATTCCGGTGTTCTGTTTTTGTTTTGTTTTTATAGTTCAATATTGCATGAGGTTTGCTCGAATGGTTCCAAAAGTGCACTTCTGTGTGCAGAACACACTTTCTACTCACGGAAGGGCTGTTTACTCCTCACCTTATTCTAAACCAACAAAAGTGAACAACAAAAAGTGAACAAAAGTGAAGCTAAATCCAAAATTTTCTTCTCCCTTGTGCATGTCCTGTGGATACATGAAACTGTTATAGAATCTACAAGCTCTTTTGCTGTTCCTCAAACTCTTACACTAGTGACTAGTTTCTTTCTTTCTTAGTTGCTTGAACTCATCCCATTGTGCTTTGTCTTTGGTCTGAAAAATAAAATGGAAATAAGCTGTGACAGTGTTCAATGTTACAAATATCTGAATACTAAATGGTTTCTGGATGAAATTGTGTAAGGAATTATCTTTAACTTATTAAGAGTCACTTTCTGTAAGTTCTCATAGGGCTTCATACACAATTATCTCAGTAACCCCTATGGCCACCCTGTAATATAGGCTGGTATTACTATTGCCGTGTTATCATGGAAAAGCTGAGGCTGAGAGAGTAGCTTGGTGAAGGCTGCTTTCTGAGTTTGTGTCTGTGTTAAGATTTGGATTTTCAGCTCATGATTGAAAAAAACTATCAATTCCTTGTCTGTCTACAAGAAATTGTACAGCATAACTAGTTGGATGCTAGTAATATTTGTACATATGTTGAGAAGAACACATTTCCATATATTGTATGAAGTTTCCTTGAAAATTTAAAGCTGTTTCAGGAATGAATTTTATTTTTAAGGTCTCAATGTTTCACTAAAATCATGGTGTCTGACCCAGTCGCCACTCACCAGATATGGTGAAATGGCTATTGACCTGTGACAAACTGATGATTTACTTTTACCACCTATTCTTCTGTGGGTGTAGCTCTTTCCAAGACTGCACAGATCATTCCCTCAGTTTCAGAACAAGCAAGCCTTTTTGTGATAGCAACCATTTTACTTACTGTGTGTGTATGAAGCAAGGCTGGATTATCCATGGTGCAAGTTGAGCAACAGCACCAGGGCCCTGCCTATAAGAGGGCCCAGACTCTGACTTTCATTTTAAAGTAAGCAAATCAGCCTTTATGTTAAGGAAGTTAGGAAGCAAAACATGTGGACAGATGAGCTAGCCTTGCTTTTCCCACCTTTGAGTGTTTTTAGCCAATGAATGAAGTCAGAGCTGCTGTGATTGACAGGTCAGTTGTTTCAACTACAGGGTATAGACATCCCTGGGTCCTGAAGAGCAGGTTTGTTTCCTCCTTCCCTTTAGTTTCTGTTTTCTAGTTGATCTCTGTAGCTTGCTCAGGCCCAAGCCCAGCAACAGTCAGTCAGGCCAGAGGACACTATGTACATTGGTAATTCATATAGTACAGCCTTATTTATCCTAAATGTTTTTGTTATCTCCCCACCACCACAAAAAAGCAATCTAATAAATGAGAAAGTTTGGAATTTGGGAATAGGAAGTGATTTATAGTGTTCTGTTCTGTGTGAATAAAGTTTAAACATTTGGCAAAGTTTAAGCTGAACAGGGTTAGACTTTGCTTGTTGAGATTTGTGTTTGACTTCTGCACAAAGTGACAGTGGTGAGAAGCATGTGGAAAAGAGATGACTGATTTTTAAAACTGTTAAGGTTTCATTATTGATAATGATTGGTCTTATGTACTGATCTTTGTAAGCCACTCTGGAAGGCCTTTTTTGGCTGAAGAGTGGGATTAAAAAAAGCTTGGGGGGGGTTGTAGGTATTATAGTGTGCAAAGTAAAAATAATGCTACTCCAGAACAGTGGAGCTTACTGGGGTTGTTGAAGCAATGAGGTCTGTTCACAGGTTCGGGAAAAAAAGGCTAAACAAACCAAAAACAATATTTTTGTAAAAAATGGCAACGGGGGGGCAGAGTTCCTATGACCATAAGAGCAACCAGACTGGATGAAACCAGCCAGATGCATCAGGAAGCCCATAAGCCTGGTTTGAGGCCAATAACTTTGCCTATACTCACTGAGGTAACTGGTTTTCATACTCATAGGTATTCTTTTCAGAACTCAAAACATTTCAATTTTTGGTTCTGTGAATCAACTTTTTCTGTGGTAAAAATGGTGAAATAAAAATATAGGTCACAGATACTGGATGACAATTTGGAGGTGGAGTTGAGATATAATCTAACTGATTTTATTTCTGATTTCCCTGCACTACTTAATGAAATGATATGTCAGATTTCTCACTCATTCTCTCAGTAAATAATTGAAGACATTATTGTGTATTTTTCTACCCTCAAAAACATGGTTATTTTTTTTCATACTGTAGCAAAAATGTGAACAAATTAACCACAATTTTGGCAAGTATGAAAAACTGTTGGACACCATTTCTCTAAAATAACAATGCAGCTTAACGGGGGAGAAACAGAAACATTAATAGGTATCTTAAACACTGTGCTGTAGTGGTGGTGGTCTTATTTTTAAATGGAAAAATTCTGTTATCAGGAAGTGTGAACTGTAAATAGAATGCATTAAACAAATATTTAGATCATTTCAGATGTTGTACACACCTCCCTCTCATTTCTAGCTAGTAGTTAGAAGTCTTTGCTTCCACTTTCTTTTCACTGCAGTTTTTGTCATTGGTGTGACAAACTGGTTAAAACTAACTGTGGTCCATTTTAAACAAACCAACTTCAGAGTGTAATTTTTTAGAAGCTGCTTTGTTAAAATCAAAAATAGTTAACATTAACCACAATTTGCAGTTTGGACGACATTGGAAGCTGTGGTTTAACTGCAAGCAAAAGCTTCTGAACTCCTCCTCTCAGCTGCACAGGAGGAAAAGAGTAGAGGGGCAATGTGCAAGTCCAAGAAGTGGCTAGGCTTGTTCACATCATGCTGAAACATGATTTAGTGTAATGCCCAAACACGGCCGCATTGTAGCAATAATGTTATTTATAAACACTTGGGGGAAATATTGAAGAAAATCCCATTGTAACTGGGAGTGGCAGATACTTTAGCGATTTTGTGCTAGTATAAATGACAAAGTGGTATTTTGGAGAATATTTACTGTTGGTCTTTTTGTTTATAGCAGGCTTGAGATGTATCTGAATATTGAAACTTTCAAATACACAAACTGTAGCATTGATTGACTGCCTCATTGGTAAGTTGTCTTTAAATAATTCATGTTTAAATAATAGTAACAAATGATTGTATGAAACTATCCATTTTGTTCTATGACAGTAGAGCAAAACTTGAATTTTTTTTGTTGAAATTTTGGCCTCATACATGCACCATATTAAAAAGATTTGTTGGCTAAAAGATATTAAAAATTGAATCAGTTTAGAACACCATAAATTGCTTTAACCATAGCCATTAACTGTCTGGTATCATGGAGGTCTTGTATGGTCACACTTACTTGGTTAGTTCAGATGTAATGCCTAACCATGATTTAATGCTGTGCGAATGAGCTCTATGCTTACATGTTCCCTCCCCCCTTACTTCCAATTTAGCTGCAAACCTTGGATTACTGTTAATCCTCTGGGCAAAGCAGGATTGTAAACCTAGTTTAAACAATTATGTGAAATTGTCATTTGTAGGATTTGTTACCAAATTGGGAAGTGCGGGAAGAAATCTGAGCATGCAAGGGGAAGAAGGAGCAAATGAACAAAAAGGCTTGTTCATGTAGTGCCAAACCATTGTTTGACATTACATCTAAACTGCCGAGAGAGTCAGGCTCCTTAAAGCGGGCACTTATCCATGCCTTTTAATGTCTGAGTTGTTAGGGCCAGGGCCACCCCCATATTTTTTTTTGTGCATTGGCATATTTGCAAATCAGAGAAACCGTCATGGCATCATACACAAAACAGCGTATTGGACACAGTAGATTTCAGCTGGGGGGAAGGGACCCTGCAGGTGCCAGGGAAGGCCTCTTTGGGTGCCTGTGTGCCTATAGGTGTCACATTAGGATATAGTTCTAGGTTTGAGGATGATACTTTCCAAATAGCAGTATGCTTCTCCCTCTTCCCTTTCTAAATAGCAAACAGATTTTGAAAATGAGAGGATGATCAAAATCAGTTTGTGATCTGGTGCAGGAACTCTTCTGTTCAAAGGGGCTGTAAAATATCCCTTGTGATTCAAGCCCTTGTACTAGCCTAAAGTAACTTTTTTGAAGGCTACTAATAGTTACCTTGAAAGCCAGTGTAGTGTAGTGGTTAGAGTGTTGGACTACGACCTGGGAGACATGGATTTGAATTCCCACACAGCCATGAAGCTCACTGGGTGACCTTGGGCCAGTCATTGCCTCTCAGCCTCAGAGGAAAGCATTGGTAAACCCCCTCTGAATACCACTTACCATGAAAACCCTACTCATAGTCTTGCCATAAGTCGGAATCGACTTGAAGGCAGTCCATTTAATTTTCAATAGTTATCTTGCACTTTTTGTGACCTCAAAACATAAAAAAACAGGTTTTCATTTTTATCAATCTTTTTTTACTTATATATGTCTGAGTCAGACCCTTGTATTCACATAGGGGCTTCAACTGTCCACATCTTCCTCTTAAACCTGTTTAAACCTTACATGACCACACTTTGGCCTTTTCTCTAACAAAATGTCCCATTCCCGGGGGGGGATTAATTGACCTAAATCACCCTTTCAGATTTCTGTTCAATGGAATTTCAAGCAGCCCAGTAGCTGATCTACACCTCCTTGCGTTTTTCACCTCTTGATCTAATGGATTTCAGCAGTAGTTAGGAGAAGCTAGCCAGAACTATACTGTTAGAGCAGCCTAGTGAGGGAGCTTACTTTATGAACGAGCAGGGAGACCCAGTTGTGAGAGAACATGAAGATAACAAGCAAGTGAGCCAGCAGGGTAAAGAAGCCTGGACAGACCACACTTCCCCCCCCTTTTTGCCCTAACAAATCCCAAGTTCCGAAGTAAAGAAGCTAAAACAAGAATAAGAGGCATTCATGCAGAAAGCCATCAGGGTGGGGTGGGGGCTGTCCAGTGTATTGTACAGAATGTCCCATGTATAACAATCTGCCTGCTGGATAGAAATCATGGAGATGTGTGTGCTTGGTGTAATGAGCATCTGGCTCACAGGGAACAAGTTAATTTCTTTGAGGTTGTTGCAATATGAAAGACAGAAAATAAATGGGATAAGCAAGTATACATCTTGTGTCCATTTCAAGAAAGTTTGTTCTTGGTTTCTCATTGGCTGTTGTAAATGTTGCCACTCTATAGGTCATGAATTTCTTGACAAAAGATAAGACAATCTTAATGAAATCATGAGAACTAACTAAATCTACCAGCAAGTTCTATATAATAATTATTCCTAAGTTTGGTATAGATAGTACAATACATGGCAGACATTATGAAGGGTAACAACCTTCAAGGTCTTGTGAGGACATAACTTAAAATCTCCACACACCTTTTTTTTTTTTGAAGAAAAAAACTTTCTAAAGTTTTGTTTTCCAGTGTGTGTTTTGTTTTCATTCAGGTTTGCAATACAACAGAAGAAAGACCAGAAAACTTAGAAATATACTTCGTGAAATTCTTTATTTGGCTGTTGATGACCCTTTTGCCTATGGCATAAGAGTCATAGAACAGCAAAAACAATTAGGTTCTCCATAATAGTGAATTCCTTAAGACTCAAGTAATTGGATTTGCTGATTTCTTGTTTATTTTCATTCTTTTGTGGCCCAATAATCTTGTTCATGAGCTTATATGAATACAGTTGTTACTGACAGTGTAATCCTATGCAAATTTATTCAGAGGTATGTCACATTGGTCACTGAAGCTTACTTCCAAATCAGATTTTGATGTGAATCTTGGGAGCCTAAACTCTTAAACAGGATGGATTGATTTTCAAATCAAGATGATTTAAAACTGTGATCTAAATAACAAGTCTTAATTTTAAATCTGATTTAAAATTTCCCATTTTGTAATATGCATTTCCTGCACAGGATTGCATATTAAAATCTGTTGGTTTGCAGCTAAATGATGTTACTATATTAGCTAGGAGGATAATATGAATCTTCTGATTAATACATTCTGCGAAGCTTTTGCACCACACAATTATATTTGCTTAAAGGCAAAGCGGTGGGAATGGCAATTAGAAATTCATGGGTTTCTGTTTGGCTCTCTGTCTGTATGCAAGAACACTATGCAAGAACACTATGCAAGAACACTAAGCAAGATCACTTACTTGAAGAAAAGGCTTACAATCCAGAAAAATGTGCTTGGTTGTGGGCTAAGTTTCCAGAAGTAAGGCTGATTATTACTAGACAAAAGCAGTGTTTCTTCATGAGATGTACAGTAAATATCCATGCTATTTGAGTAATACAGATTATACTTTTCTGTAATAGTAAGTACAGTTTATGACCAATTGTATAATGTTTGCCGTTAGAAACCAGCTTTTTCCCATGGTTTTTTTCTTTGGCAGAGTATTGACGAAATGAAATGTTTTGTATAGTACAATAATATACAGTGCCTTGCAAAAGTTATCAGACCCTTGACCAATGCTCTCAAATTACTGAATTACAAATGGTACATTGTAATTTCGTTCTGTACGATATTTTATTTTGAAACACTGGTTTCAATGTTTTCATGTTGCGAAATGTTTGTAAGAAATATAAAAAACTGAGACATGTTGCTTGCATAAGTATTCAACCCCTGTGCTGTGGAAACTCCCAGTTGACACAGATGAAAGAAATTGCCCTATCAAGGACACAGTTACCTTACCATTTTCCTCCACCTGTGAACCATAAAGTTTGCTGTCACATTGTCAGGATAAAACCCCCACTGTTGAAGGATCATTGGTCAGGCTGTGAAACTGAAGGAAAATGAATACCAAAGAGCATTCTATAGAAGTGAGAGATAACGTAATACAAATGCATAAATTAGGAAAAGGGTACAAAATAATATCCAAGTGTTTGGATATCTCAGTGAGCACAGTTGGATCAATAATCAGGAAGTGGAAGCTGTATCACACCACCCAGGCACTGCCAAGAAAAGGCCGTCCCTCAAAACTCAATGGATGGAGCAAAATAGAGGGAAATGCTGCAAAAGAACCTGCTTCAGTCCATTAAAAAACTGAAGCTTGAGAGGAAATTCACTTTTCAGCAAGACAATGATCCCAGTCACAAGGCCAAAGCAACATTGGAGTGGCTCAAGAACAAAAAGGTGAATGTCCTACAATGGCCCAGTCAAAGTCCTGATGTCAATCCCATTAAGAATTTGTGACGCTCTTTGAAAATTGCGGCCCACAAGTGACGTGCAACCAACCTGAACGACTGGAGCGAATCTGCCAAGGCGCATGGGCCCAAATCCCTCTTGACACTGTGTGCAAAGCTGGTACGTACCTACCCCCAAAAAAGCTGTTACTGCAGCGAAAGATGGCTCTACCAAATATTAATGTGTGGGGGTTGAATACTTATGCAAGTATTTTTTATGTTCCTTACAAACATTTCCCAACAAAACCAATGTCACCTTACAATAATTGATTTTGAGTTCAGTGTTTCAAAATAAAATATCATACAGAATGAAATTACAATGTATCATTTGTAATTCAGTAATATGAGAGCGTTGGTCAGGGGTCTGATTATACTTTTGCAAGGCACTGTAAATCTTGTATGTGAATTTGGGGATGATGGAGTTAACTTGCTAACTTTGACCTGGTCTAAGGCTCAAATCAGAAGGTGTTGTAATCTGAGCTGGTGTAGGGCTCACATTGAGAGGTGGGATATTCCCCAGTGTCTTGCTTTGGGGAGCAGATTCAAATTGGGATCACAAGATATTTGGGAATGCATGCCAGGCGCGGTTATAGGTTTTTAACCCTAGGGGTTGTCTAGAAGAGGGAAAGTTGGTTTGTGTTTCTCAACTACTTTTATTTTACTTTTATTGCATTTTGGCTACAATGGTGGAATATGCTGGCTTTCTGTAACTGTTCCTGTGTTTAGCCTTCTTTCCTAAGAATTACTTCTTGTTCCTTAGTAAACTTGGATTTTCATTTAAACCCTTGTAGTCTCTATTATTCTAATATCACCCCACACCCAAACCAAGTTCTGTGCTACCTTAAGGTGTTCTGAGGAGACACAAGAAGGTTTTTTAGGCTATGTAGTGGAAGGCAGCCTTGTAGAAAAATAAATTCCTGGCTGCAGCAAAAGTTTTAACAGGAAGGGTGTCCAAGCAAAGTGTAAGCTCCAGTTTGGCTGGAACTCCCAGGGAAGCTGGGGTGCTGTCACACATAGAAAAATAGTTTTTAGTTTTTGTGTGCTTTGATACAAGATCATAAACTGGGTTTTAAGAGATTCTGTAGAATTTAATTTTTAATGAAATCAGATTTCAATCAAAACTGGGAGTGTGCATTTGGTTTGGACTAATCCCAAACCCTGAGCTGGATTGAGCAGATTTGGAAGACTGAGACTCTTTCAAGGCAAAGTGGCTGTCTCTGGAGTGTTCCGAACTGACTCAGGCTGCTTCCACATCAGAGATTTGGAGATCCAAGAGAGCTCAAATAAACTCAGGCTATTGAATTGAATTGAATTTAGTAGTCACCCATCTGGCTGGCTGTCCAGCCACTCTGGGTGACGTACAAAATAGGCATACAATACCTAGACATTAAAAATCTAAAAACAATGAAGATAAAATCTAGCTATCCCTTTAAAATCATTACGTTTTCCTGAGCTCTTATTTATGAGCACAGGGGAGAAGGGGGGAGAGACTAATGTATGTAGTATTCATATACAAATTCCCTCCCAAATCAAAGGGAGGTAAGCAAATCCCTCTTTAGTTCAGATCTCTGTCCTCAACTCTAAAGGTGCCTCGTACAAAAATTCATGTAACTATCCTTGTGAATCTGGACAGGGTTCATACCTGGCAACACATCTATGATGTATGCTACCTTCATTCAAATTGACAACAAAACAATAGGGGGATAAACGAACCCTCTTGCCCCTAATAAATCTGTACCAGCTGCTCTTGCAGGAAAAATCCTGCACTGGTGCTTCTAAAATTTGGCAGTATTCGTCCCCCCATTTCATATTTTTGTGCCAGAAAAAAATGCTTATAGACTGTTGTCTTTTTAAAAAATTCAAACTGAAAGATAGCCTGCCCCAAACATGCTATGTGTATTTGTTTGAAATTTGGCTAGCTTTGTCCATTTAGAAGGCGCTATTGTGTCTGCATTTGTTGAGTTCATCGTAGCAGTGAATGCAGAGATATGAAGCTTTGTATTTCATGAAGTGAGATTTTAATTCTCATCTGAGTAAAAGCAGGCAACTCTGAAGCAGTCCAAGCTTAAGAGATCCCAGCAGAGAGAAGAAAAACATGAGTATGAATGTGCCCCAATAGGGACACTGAAAGAGATGGGTAGGAAGAGAACCGTCTGAGGACAGAATTGGATAGAGTATAAAGGAAGTATGAGAAAGTGATCCACTATATCAAAGGCAGCAGAGAGGTCAAGAAGTATGAGGACGGAATAGCAATCTTTAAATTCAGTCAGGAGTTGTTGTTGGTTTTTATGGTGACATACACCTAGTGGCTTCAGACTTGGGTTTACAGGGCTGAACAGCTCCCACTTCCCTTCTGCACCTGAGACTTCATTTTTAACTAACTGGAAGTTAACATTATGTCCAAACCTAGACAAACTGTATGGCATGTGGCTTGGTGCAAACAAGGAAATGTGCGGGCTCCTAGCGAAGAGATTGTGTCCACTTTATTCCTGTTTTGATGCTGCACTGCGCTGAGCTAAGCTGCAGTTTGGCTTAGTGTGCCATCTGAACCCAGACTCATGGTTTAACACTCCCAGACAAAACAAACGACAAACCTTGATTATAGATCATGGTTAGTTTGAGGAGAGCTAAACCATGAGCTCAAGTTCAGATGGCACGCTAAGCCAAACCACTGCTTCAATCAGTGCAATACGGCAGCAAAATTTGTTTGAAAAGAACCAGTAACATATTGCCTGAATCTGAAAGCAATCCATTCATCCCACCAGAGGGGGGGCATAGCAAGTGAAGCTCTTTGGGATTAAGGTGACATTTGTGAATCCTTTCCTTTGAGTAAGTGTACTCAAGAGGAGTAGTTACAGCCTACTGTTGGCAGCACTACTGTTTACAGAACTACAGCAGCAATGACAGCCTCCCACCCTCCGCACACGCACATGCGAAGAGTGTGGACTGGGTAAAAAAAATTACACCTCTGGAGACTGGAACTCTCCTACCAAAGGAACAAGTTGCTACAAGGTCAGGAAGGGCTTCAACATGCCTTTTCAGCTTTGCTATGGAGCTGATCTCCATGCATTCCCATTAATAATGTTTTAATGGGTCTGACACAGGAAGTGATTTTTTTCATCAATTATTTGAAGAGATCTGGGGTTGTATCTAAGTTTTACTCAGAGTAGACCTATTGAAATTAATGAACCTAAAGCAGTCTTGTTCATTGATCTTGATGGGTCTACTTTGAAGTAGGACACACTGGATACAGCCCCTACTATTTCCCTATCGCAAATATTTATGCATAGGCCTAACTTTAGCAAAGCTGTGCCAAAAGATAGTTTCTGAATTTAAAGAAGCTGATGCTCATACCACTATCAGTTTAATACAGGGCTCAATATGAACAGCCAAGTCTTAATCCAATTACATGTGAGAAGTCTTGAACAATAACTACTTCATATGCATTTGCTATTTTCATGCAGTGCTAGTGCAGAAGTAACCATATCACCAGCTCAAAACTGCAGTTCTGGATATTGCCACTGAATCCTGAATTCGAGTCTTGCAGGAATAGCAGAGGAACATACAAAGTCCCAGTACCATGTCCAAATGCATGTTTTAAGCCATACAAAGAATCTGTAAAATATCTTTTTTGAACATATTGTCATTTTTTGGTGATTTCTAGTCTAGACAGCTATTAGGGAGAAATACTGGGCACAAACTGGAGCATTCTGGTACATCATTACTTAGAAATCTAAACTATAACAATCTACTTAACAAAATACCAAGTGAATAAGCATATATGTATTTTTACTACCAGAATTAAAGACAAGCGGGATTGAGTGTGGAGTGCACTCGATCCCATTCCACCTCCCCCTTCTTCGCCTCACACCAAACATTCAGCACTACGCAGCTATCCCACCTAGAGGTTTTTTATTTATTATTCATCTATAAACCTTGAGGCTCCCCCAAGCCTGTAAACATCTATTTTTGGTGAGTGGGTAGTGCCATTTTGGATACATAAGCAGCGGCACTCACAGTGTGAACATCAGAAATTGAGAGAATAATAATGCAAAAGCTTTCCACAATGAGTATTTCAGCAGAAGCTTAAAACAGCAAAGTCAGCAGTAGCATCAAACTGTCGTATCTTTAGATCTTTTAACAAGTTGGTAGATAAACAGAGCTAGAAAATTAAATTTTCTGAAAGCCGAGGCAAATCTACTGGCCTTCATCCAAGAATCAGTGTCATTGTCAGCCTCTGTATTTAATTAGTACTATTTACTGTCAAGCACTCACTTGGGTAGATCTTTTACCAACCTCAATAAGGCTTACAGCAGATTTATTTTTGGGGGGGGAGGGAGGAGAATCTAGCTTTAGAAATGTAATCAAGTCAACTCTGAATATGTAAGATCTCAGTTGTCCTGTTTGTGACTACAGCACAACTCCTAGGTTATACCATAGATAGCACAATAGCTTTCAAAAAATTATATTTATTGATTTTTCACAAATGACAGTGATAACCTTCTCATTTGCAAATCTTCAACACACATACCTTCCTCCCAGCAAGAGAATCTGTTGTAGTAGTTGTTGCTATATGCCTTCAAGTCAATTACGACTTATTATTATTATAAATTTAGTTATATCCTGCCTTTTGGCCAAAGTCCCTCGAGGCAGCTTACGAAGAAACAAATATAAAAATACATCAATGAAAGCAATATAGCAATACAATTTACAAAAATTAAACTGAATAACATAACATTATTAAGGAAAAAAATGTCCAGGAAAGAAACTCAGAATAAATTACATACATCCACTGCTGCCCTTCTTTGGGACTTAGATGGGTACGGGTTAGCCCAGGCATGACATCTTCTGCCGGGCAGGAGAAATAGGAACAGAGGCAAACATAGTGCCCAGTGCAGGTTCTCTGATGCCAGGAGCACGGAGTAAAGGACGGAGAGTCCATGGGCTAGGGCAGGGCACGCTCATCTTCCCACGCGGGGGGGGCACAAAGGAAGCGAGGCGTCCTCCCTGCGGGTTTAGTTGTTGGGGTTACAGGCAGGGTGAAGCTGGTCTGGGCTGCCGACGCTGGAGCTGCCGTTGCCCAGGTTGCAGGGCCCGCAGGGCATGCTAAGCTCTGAAGAGCCACCACCAGGGCTGGGGTGGTGTTGGGCCGTGTGGAGGCGCATTCCTCCTCAAGGACCAGGCAGAGCTCCTTCAATTCCAGGTTGTCCTTGGCCAGGCGCTTCTGGAGGTCCTCCAGGCTGGCCAGCTTGCGGAGGCAGGCAGCCACCTCGTTGTGCAGCACCTGTGCTGCTTGGTGCCTGAAGAGGTGCCAGTGGTGCGCCAGGCGCTTGGCCTTGAGCTGGTCCTCGGCGAGGAAGCAGCACAGGTCATGCAGCTCACGGTTCTCAGCCTGCCTCCGTCTGTTGACCGCCTTCAGCCTGTCACTTATGGTATCCCTATGAATCTTTTTTGGATACATTCATAGGGTTTTCATGGTAAGGGGTATTCAGAGGTGGTTTATCATTGCTGTAATAAAAATACTTATTCTTTATTTATTAAATTTATAACCTGCCCTTCCTCCCAGAAGGAGCTCAGGGTGGCAAATAAAACACTAATAACACTCTAAAACATCTTAAAAACAGACTTTAAAACATATTAAAACAAAATATGAGTAACACAGCTAGCTCTCCAACATTTTTATCCATATTTTTGTATGTTTTTTTCTTTAGCTTCAGTATATTATATGAGAATATGATGTGTACATATCTAACAGAAATTTATGCCACATCTCAAACTTGCCGTGGTTACAGAAGGAACATGGCTTCTGTATTTAAGTCAAGTTGTCATCTTTATGAAATGACACAAATTTGTTAAAATCTACATGTAGTCAATGGAATAAACATGACCAAGTCCATTAAGAGAAAAATATTTTCTTCTTCTATATTACAGTTTTGTGCAGTGGGCAGGAAACAGACTTATATTTTGAGGAATATTCACATTGTTACATAGTTTGAGCAATCTCTTACATAAACCTTTGTATACAAAATGATGCTGTGCCCTCCATTATGAAATCTACAGGTTAAATCATGCCTAATCTCTCCCTGTCTCTAGCTGCTTATGCAGTTAGGATCCTCTCCAGTATTTGTACATCCCTATGGGAGTAACATGCACCATTACTGGCTACAGTTCCGTGAATATCATTGAGAGGCATCTTGACAATGAAACATTAAACCTACTATCCAGGTTTTCCAGCTTGCAGTGCATTCAAAGCATCAGATTTAATCTAGACAGTAATATATTTTATACCCAATCCAAGACAGATCACAAGTTTGCTATGCAACTCTGAAGCCTGGCCTTTTTAGATTATGTTTGGGCCAACAACTCTTCTAAAATTCATCTACAAAAAATATTGGCTGCATTTGAACATAATAAACTACAATTCACCCTTTACACGAGCAAGTCTTGGAATTGTGTGGTCTCTGCACACCTCCAAACATCCTCTGGTGTACTTTGCATCATGTCCAAAACCTAAACTGGTTTATTTTATTACAGTTTATTGAAATGAATCATCTTAATAAACTATGGTTTAAAATTGGCTTGTTCAATGGTTAGCTAAAGCTTAGTGGTATATGTGGATCCTGTTCCAAAAGACATAATGTAGATGTATCCATGTACATGCATTTAGCTTGTTGCATTCAAATGCAGGCTTTTACCAAAGGAATGAGAGTAGTTTCACTGAGATCCCCCAGTGAATTCAAATAACTTCTGCGAATTTGACTTCCAGAAGAGTAATGTACCAGCAAGTCACTGTCCTGTGATTAAAGCTGCACTTTGTACTTTGTGTCTGTGAATCAGTGGGGCGCAGGTATGCCAAACTGATTCCAAGGTTAACTGCATTTCTGTGTCAGATTCCTGAGAAGATACAGGTATAAGTTCTTATGCAATTGATTCTCTCCTCTCCTTTGAACACGGTTAGTGTCAGGCCAGAACTGTAAGTTCAAATGTTTACTCAGTCATGAAGCAAATCTTAGACCAATCGCTATCTCTTTGTATAGTGTGTTGTGAGCATTTTTTTTAAAGGAAGGGATATACCATGTACACTATGATGAGTGCCTTAGAAGAAAGGCAATAATCAAATTATAATACTGGAAGTTTCCTAAGAACCTTTTCCATAGTTGTCAATGTATGGGACTAGTATTTACGTAATGTTATCTCAGTTTTGAAATAGATGCAGAAATTATGAGTGCCTTTTCCAGTGGAGATGCGTTAGGTGTGCCCAAAGGGGATTTATGCCTTTTTCTACAGTGACCCCCCCCCCACTCTGGAACTGGTATAACTGGCACCAATACAATAACCTTTGACACCAGGTTTAGAGATGCGAAGCCTCGACAAAAAATACAGAAAAACTTAGGGAAATTGTTTTTTTCCCTTTTCCCCATTTTTTAAAGAAAAAACATCACAAGAGGGAATAATGAGAAAAACCTTTCCCCCCCAGTTTTCCCATTTTTTTCTTGGCCCTTCATCTCTAACCAGATTTACGTTTTTTGTAATTTGCTAATGCATTTTCAAGGGTTACGTTGCCTCAGTCTGCCTTTAACTTCTGTGCGTTTCAGTTTGTAAATTACTGTGGAGGATGTTATTGTATTATATTTGTACTTTGTAATTTGTAATTTTATGTCTGTTGTACACCACCTGGAATTCATTGGCAGAAGGGGAGTTGAGAATTTTTTTTTTTTTAAAGTAGGCAAATACCTGAAGAACTGAAGGCAGAGAATATCCATGTTCATCCAGGTTGTGTTATTTTTGTAAGCTGCATTGATTTGGTTTATGAACAACCTCTTGCGTTTTCAGATTAGACTTCACAGTGAATACCCTCATGTAAAGAGGAGTTAAATAATCAGCAATTGTAGTATACTTAAGAAGGGGGAAATCAGCGCTGTGTATTCTGCAGGTTTTAGATAATTAAAGTCTGTACCTGGTACGGAAGCTTCCTCTGGTGCAAAATACTGTGGCTTGACTATTGATGGGGACAGACTACTGCCAGCACATAACTCTGGTATTTAAAAGCTTGCACTGGCTGCCCATATGTTACCTGGCTAGGCTCAAGGTTCTTTTATTAATTTGCAAGACCCTTAACAGCATGTGTCCATTAATACCTAATTCCTGATCTCTAATACCTTAGCCCAATCACTGTGATCTTGGGGAGGAGCCTCTGTTGGTAGTCCCCCATGGCTCAGATGTACTGCTTGTAACAATGCTCAGATGCGCAGCTTGTAACAGGAAGGGCGGGATATAAATCAAATAATAGATAAATAAAATAAACTAGAAGCTGTGTATTCAGTGTAGTGGGTCCAAGCCTGTGGAACTTCCTCTCAGCTGACATTAGACAGGCACTCTCCTTGCTGAACTTCAGGTGTATGACTAAGACTTTTTTGTTCCAGCAGGCATTTTAAGGTAACGTTTAGTTTTATGATTTTGTTGTTTTGTTTTATGTATAGCTCGTTTTTATGTACATCCTGCTGTCTGTGTAGTTGTAGATTTTGTGATTATCTACTCCTGTTAAATTTGTGTATGGGTTATTTCCAGGGCAACAATATAGCTGTAATAGTGAGGAAAATGTTGAAGATAAACATTTCCTGTCCCTTCCCCACAAAAGGGGGAAAATAGATCATATACTTCAAACCTTTTATTGGGCCCCTCTTTTTCTTCTTTTTCCTTAAATAGTATTAAACTTCCTGTTTGCACTACAGAACAGATGGACTTCTAAAATACAGTGTCAGGAA
This sequence comes from Rhineura floridana, assembly GCF_030035675.1. Classification (NCBI taxonomy): domain Eukaryota; kingdom Metazoa; phylum Chordata; class Lepidosauria; order Squamata; family Rhineuridae; genus Rhineura; species Rhineura floridana. The sequence continues at coordinate 269,045,031 of NC_084480.1, read as the reverse complement.
ACCTTTTAGTGTTTGTAGCATTCCTAACAGAATAGCTCACTTTGCATGTGCTGAATTTATAGAGGAGCAATAGAGAAAGTTCATTAATTTTTTCTTATTTTGGGGGAGGAGAAGGGCAAACACTGCCACATGACTAGCATTTTAGAGAAAATAAAGTGGAAGAGCGACACTTCTTGTGGTAATGCAGATGAATAGTTCTGTGTTCCTCCTTTCAAGAGCTGGGATGATGTTCAGGGCAGTCTTTGCAGAATCTTTTTTAAAAAATGCTTAGGGATGGCATGGCACTAGAAAATAAAGTGCAGTTACTTAGGGTGATAAGTCCAGGCGGACTCTGTCTGAATTTAGATGTAAGCTCTATGTGCAGTCAAACTTCTCTTATTTGAGAGACAAAAATTGTTCAGACTTGGCATGAGTTGAGTTTTAGTAAACTCTCTTCCTCGAGAACCATGGGTGTATATAGAAGGGCAAGTTAATAGTGGATAAGTTTCGGATTGCATGCTGGCACAGGGAAGGTGCTTCAGAGGAGAGTGATAACAAGCAAGGGATCTTGAGGAAATGGTGACATGACTGTGGAGTCTCTCAGATATTTATGGCTGTATTATAGGATGATGGCAGAAAGACTGAAGGATGATGGTTTCCTGGATCTCTAGCCCAGAGAGTCTCTGGTCATAGGTAATTGGGGTTCAGCCTTTCATAAATTTTGTGTCCTCAGGTTCCTTAATTATATCTGGACCATTTGGCGACTGGTTGTGGTCAATGCAAGGTAACCATTCATTTAAGATTTTTTTTATCCTGTCTTTTGAATCCCTCCTTCCCCAGATGCTCTACAGATTCACAAAAACTAAATACAGTCAGTCACTGGGGAGAGCATCACACTTCCAGATGTCTCCAAACTGAGTGAATGGGCATTAAAATGGCAAATGTGATTCAGTATAAGCAAGTGTAAAATGATGCACATTGGAACAAAAAATCCTAACATCACATACACATTTATGGGATCTGCACTGGGGATGACTGACCAGGAAAAAGATCTTGCAGTCATGATAGATAGCTGGATGAAAATGTCAACCCAGTATTCACCAGCTGTGAGAAAGGCAAATGTCATGTTATGGATTGCTAGGAAAGGGATTGAAAATAAAACTGCCAATTTCATTAAGCCATTATACAAATCTATGGAGTAACCACTAGAATACTTTGTATAGTTCTGGTCTCTGCACCTCGGAAAGGATATTGTAGAGTTGGAAAAAGTGCTTCTTCACATAGCATATAGTTAAACTATCAAATGGCTTCCCCAGGATGTAGTAATGGTCACCAATTTGGATGGCTTTAAAAGGGATTTAGACAATTCATGGAAGATAAGTCTGTGAATGGCTACTAGCCAGTATTGAAGGTGGTATGTCTCAGAATACCATTTGCTTGGGAGCATGAGTGGAGAGTGTGCTGTTGCACTCATATTCTGTGTGCAGGTTTCTCAGAGGCATCTAATTGACCACTGTAGGCCAAAATGTGTTCTTGACCCTGAAAACATGGATGGAGTAAGTCACTTTGGGGAGGTGCTTTGCCTCGAAAAGCAGAGTATTAATAAATAGTTGAATATTGTGTCTCCATTAGGTCCAGAAATACTTCTCTTATGTGTATTGTGTTATGTAACATTAAGAAAGGAATATAAAGCATCTTAACATTTGTGATGCTACCTATAACTAACTACCTAGCTAAGCAATCCAAACCCTGCCTGGGGAGCAACATATCTGTTGCCACATCTGAAGATATGCTGTTTGTGTTGGGCAGGGTAAAAGGTGTGTATGCAAGAGCATTCTCCCCTCCTGTGGTTTCCAGCAACTGGTATTTGGTAGCATACTGGCTCTGACTATGGAGCTACAGCACAGCATGGCTAGTAGTCCTTTATAGCCTTATCCTCTGTGAATTTGTCTATTCTTTCAAAACCATCCAAGTTAGTGGCCATCACTGCCTTTTGTGGGACCAAATTCCATAGTAAATATGTGCTGTGCAAAGAAGTACTTACTTTTGTGTGCCCTGAATCTTCCTGAGGCCCTCTTAGGCAGGAACATATTTCAGTATGGCAGATGCTCTGGTTTGCAGTGCAGCAAAAGAAGTGGGTGTAACATGAGTTGCGAAAGCGTAGGCATGATAGAAACACATGAGCTTTCTATAGCTTTTTTTGCTAAAAAGCAGCAAAGGTAATAAAGAGATGTGATAAATGCCAAGGAGATAATCATGTCAAATAGGTATTAATGCAGTGTTTCCAGAGGTCATCCTGATTTGTGAAGAGGACACAAGTATTAATGTGGCAATATACTATGAGTAACTTGTAGGCTATAGTCCTTTTAAGGTATATTTAACTTTTCTATTTAGTAGGAACAAAATGCCTGAACATTCAGATTGTAAAGAACATAAATAAGCAGAACTATGTACATTTCCATTCCTGATATTTCATGTAAATGTCTGTCTTAAGGCAGTAGGAAAATACACACTTAGTTTAACCTCGCTTGTGCTTCTCCCACATTTCATTTAGTACAGGGCACCTGGCCTGCGAACCTTCACTCTAGTTGTTTCAGCATAATTGCTATGGCCAAACAAGTTACATGATGTTTTTAACGTTTTGGAAAGGCAATGCTCTGAAATCTGCTACTTCTGTAGAGAATTTCATCTAAATAATTTGACTAATAGACACTGCAAAATAGCACGAATATATACCATTTTGTTGGAGTAATTGCATTATGATGTATTTAATGTTCATTGAGATAAATATAAATTGGGCATAAGAGTAGAAAGCCTTTATGTCCCCAAGAACCGATATGGACAGTGGAATCCAAAATGGAAAGGATTATGTAATTATGTAGCAATATGCTAATATAAGTGTATGAAGCTATCTTATACTGTGTTGGACCATTGGCCTGTGTATCCCAGTGCTGCCTACTGCAGCTGGTAATTAAAGGGAGGTAACTTGCAAAAAGGTCCTGTCCATGTACAGTCAATTATTGTTTTTGTTCACTCAAAACTTGTAGTCAATTTATTATTAGCAGTGGCTCTCCAAGATCCGTTAGTCTGAAGGCACATGTTTCATATACACATGCTCTAGGAGTCTTGTGAATTAGGATCTTTAGATATTGGCAATAGTGGGTTTTAGCAGATTTACTCAGTAACTCAGCGCAATTACAAAAGGCACACTAGCCTGCCCTTCCACTCTCTGGACCCACTTTGGAGACTAGGGGTAGAGACACGTACTATGCTGCCAGTTGAAGCAAACAACATAAGTTAAACCCTGCTCCTTTTTACTGTAAAACCTGGAATCAGCTTGGGTGTTTTTTTAAAAAAAATCCACTTCAAAGAGATTTCACAACTGGCAGATCAACCCTTTCCCCCATCGAGGTGTGGCCAATGGAAACACTTTGCTGTAGGCAACTGGTGTGCTCACAGCCTAGGCCTCAGGCATACGCAGCTGGCCAGGGAGAACCAGAGGGTGGCCTCTGAAACACAGGCTCACATACACAGTCAAAGATAGGCAGAGGAGGCAGGTGTGGATGCTACAATTTGTGGGGACAGGACATCCAGAAGACAGGATAGAGAGCAATATATACCTTTCCCAGCACTGGTGGGCAATCCTGAAGACATAGAACCTAGAACGCATTGAAACTCCTGGGTCAGGCAGAAAACAACAAAGCAGCAGGCAGGCCCTGCAAATGACATCTTGGATCTCTGCTTTGGCTAGCAAAGTTCCAGGGCGGAAGCAGGAAAAGTAGTGAAGCCCTGAAAAGAGCTTTTGAAACAGCTGCAGGAAGCGGGAACCTCTGTGTTAGCATGCAGGGGTCCAGAAATAGTGAAGGAAAAGCAGGGGAGTCTGTCGCTGGGTCATGGCTGGCTAAGTGATTCAGTAAAGTGATATTCATATTCAGCAGAGTGGCTCTGGGGAGCAGAGTGATTCAGCAAGTGATTTAATAGTGGAACAGGGCAACCAGAACCTAGAAAATGGCTCTAGGAGTTCAAGTGTTATGCCCTCCTGGACAAAAGCCTCATAGGATAATCCAACATTGACTGCATCAGGGAGGTATCATTCCTCAATTTCTATACGTTGTATAAGTTTTGAGGTCGGGTTGATGGGATTTTCTTTGTGAAGACAGGTGGTGGTTTTCACTCCTCAGCTAGCTTGATTATATCTAGATTTCAACAATGGGCTCCTCTCCTGAGGGCCAAACTATTAGTTATCTTTTGATTGCATTGATTTGATTGTCAAAGGTCATTTCCTGTTCATATGACTAACAACATCATCTCTGTAGAGATGACACTTAACTATTTCAGCAGCTTTTCCCGTCACTTCTTCATGCAGCCTCTTTGCAAAGTGAATCAAACTGAAGCCGTATAGGCAATATTGGGGTGGAGTCAGGTTTATAAGTTAGAAGCCAGTCTGCCAACAGGTCTCAGGCATATTGAATGAATGAATAGAATTTATTATGGTCGAGGACCAGCAATCTCAGGCATATTCATATGTGTCCACTCCAGTAATGGCTCCTTCCGGCATTTAACCACTAGAGGGAAAGTAATTTTAAACATCTGTGCCCTCTGTCTATTTTTCTCTCTGATGGAGTACTTATATGGAGAACCTGTACAGAGGCATTCCTTCCTTCCTTCCTCGCCTCATCAATGATAGTCACTAAGGATGCATCTCTATGGGGCTGCAGTGCCTGCTGTCCATCTTCTAAAGTAAATGGAGACTGAAAACCATGGGAATATGAGAACATACATCACTTTCCTTTTTAGCCTTAAATAATGCTGAGTTATCTAATTTAGTGGTTCCCAAACATTTCCCCCCATGGACCACTGGAAAGTTGCAGAGGGTCTTGGTGGACCACTTCATGATCTTTTTGCTGTTGCAGTAATTCTAATGCCCTTGGCTAGATGCTGTATGATTTTAATTGTGTTTTTATTACTGCTTTTATTTCCATAGAATTCAGATTGTAATACAATAAAATACAATATAAGAAATAAAAGAAGCAGTAGAAATACAATTAAAAATAAATATGAATATTGAATGCAATGGATGTGCCACCTGCTATTTTCAACCACAAATCTATAGACACACTGTGGGCCACCAGAATGAAGCTCACAGACCACAGTCTGGGAACACCTGATCTAATTAAAACAGTTAGTTTCTTTGTTTTATTGTATTGATATTAGTGTTTTAGGTTCAGTCTTTATATTCAGATTTAATAGACACTTTTAATGATGGGTGTAAAAAATACCCCTTGAAATACATCTTAACCAAAATGGCTAGGATCAGTAGCCAACCAATTTCTGTAGTTGGAAGTACCCTTGCTTTGTACGACAGTTCTTAAAAATTTCCCTAATTTTATGAGACTTGGGTTGCACTCCTGTGTCCATTTGCTTGGGAGTAAGCCCTTTGAACTCAGCTGGACTTGCTTCTGCATAGACATGTATAAGGTTGCACTGTAATTACTAGATCTGAGAAGCCTGCTATAAAAATGATGAAAAGGTCAGAAATAGCATAACAACCTCTTCCTTTTCGTGAATAAAACAAGAACGTTAGCTTGCTTTGTGTAAAACTATGGATAAAATTGACCAGGGTTATATCAAGGAAAGTTACTATTTTTGAGAGTCAAGTTTCTGTCAGGATATGACTACATATTTAATAGGAAACAAGGCTATGATCTTTAATACTACTGATTCTTAATACTATTTATGTATCCATACACAGAACTACAACAATATATCTGTGTGGACACTTTGTGTGTCCCTGAAAAATTGCTCTGCTTTGAAGGCTTTTAAAAATACCCATATTTTAAACTATTTCAAGTTTCACAGTTAAACACAAAACAACTTATTTCTCCTTTCACTATGCTTGCTTTCATCCAAATATAAGTTGAATGGTTTCCAAAAGCAATTTTTGGCGTTATGGCATATTTATACCAGCCTTTTGGGGGCAGTAGTTTGCATTTCAAATAGGGACGTCTAACACGTCCAGTTCTCTCCAACAAGAAAACGTTTTGTTTTATTCTAAATTGTCAACTTTTAAAGCACAGAATTTGAATGCAGGGCAGGACTTACAGCCTTAGCGTAATCCCTGTTGACATGATGATTCCCATTGCATATTACTATGGCTTGATAGTTAACTGCTGTTGTGAAAACTGAATTCTGTGCCAGACATTTTCTAATAATTTTTAATAAGAGTGACATCTTGGTATACTTCTACAGAGAAATGCTTGGACTTTTTTGTGTTAAATGAAGTCAGTAAAATGTTCAGTTCAAACTTGAATAATTATGCAGGTTTGTTGTACAATCATATTACACTGATGTATAATATTTTATATTCACACTTGATTTTAAAAACAGCTTTTTAAAGACATTACAGTTTAACAGCCAGTTGTACATCATCAATCTTCCTAGTCATGCCTCAGACTTGAATCCCTGATACAAAACTGGTTTTAGAAACCCTTATTCTGGACTTGTACATTGCATTAGAGGTGTCAGGCTTTGACTGTAGACCCGTCAATGTTGTCAGGTGTAGTAATTTAATTACCAGCTGCAACAACAGTGGCGGGTTTGACTGTTCAAGAAACTAGCTTCCATAATATGTTGCATTGTTTTCTAAAGCAATTGGCATAGCCTTGCTGTTTAGCTTAAATGTATGAGTACTTTATGTGTAAAACACTGTTTCCTTAAGCAGTAAAAAGTTAAATTGAAAATTGAGTTTGAACTAAATCCGTTTCCCCCCATAAGAAAATAAAACATTTTTGCTGCTCATTTGTGAGTATTTTTTAATTGCCCCATTTCCAGATATTGCATTTAAAGAAGTACTGGGAGCACTGGGCTCAGTCTGGGAGCAAGGGTGGGATATAAATTTAATAAATAAATAAAATAAAAATTGTACATCGTTTTGGGTTCACTTTTGTGAAGAAAAGCAACTAACAAATGTTACAAATAAATACATACATAACAGTGGAGTTCTATGAACATGTTGAACTTAGCTTCTCTTATTTTATCTCAAGTCTTTATCAGTGCTTTCCTGTGCAGGTGCAATCTTATAAAAGAATCTCCATAAAGCTTAACAGAGCCATGATTTCCCCATACATGTAGTAGCGCAATGGGCAGTTAATATGGAATGGAAGGTTAGTGTTTTACTTTCATGTCCCCCATCTAGTCCTCCAACTGCAGTGTGCACAGACCTCTAATTCCCTGGACTGCCCTGCTATGCTACCTGTGAATGTGCAAACATTGAAGAAGGGGAAAATGGGTTTGTTAAACCCTGTAGCAGGGGTAGCTGATGTGGTGTCCTTCATATCACGTTGGACTCCACCTTCCATAATCCTGACCATCGGCCATGTTGGCTGGGGCAGATGGGAGTTGGTCTCCATCAATATGTGGATGGCATTATGTTGGCTACCTCAAACCTATGGAAATCCTTTTGTATATGGTCACTGTGCCCATGTTTGCAGGATCTTGATCAAATAATAAAAAGGAAGGAAATCTCAAATGCTAATTCAACATTTTCCGACTCCCCCCCCCAGTAATATTTCTGAAGTAAAGGGGGCATATTCATGTAGGTAGAATTTTTTGTTAAATTTGCTGATGTTTCTAGATATAGCCCTTTAAATTTGTATGCATCCTTATAGCACTTGCACAAAAAGCTGGGCTCTAAGTAACACTGTAGCTGACACTTAGTTAACCAAGCCCTCCTTCATTGTATATTTGGATTCACTCCATTAAAACATTATATTCCCCCCTCTACTTCATATCCTCTCAGCTGATGCAGGCTCACCATGTGTTATTTACTACATGTTCATTTTCAGGGGGGCATGTGTGGGTGTTCTGATGTTAGTTATGTCTGGAATGAGTGGAAGTAGTGTAGAAGCAGTAGGGTTTGTGATGTACCTGTGATGTTTATTCCAGTATGAAGTTGAAAGACAAGTTATCCAGTATATAGTGGAAGGAGCTGCTCCTGTGACTGCTTTGTAGCTTTCTTAGGGCAGGCTTCGGCCTGTTGCTGTACTGCACATGGAGATCAACCTGAAAATGGGGAGACACTTTCATCTTGATTCTCATGCAAGCAACATTTAGCAGGTTCTTCTGCAAATAGCTTGCTTTGCTGCTGTCCACTTAATCTTTTAACTATGTATTGCATATTTTGCCAGTGAGAATATCAATCGTCTGCAAGCATTTGGAATCGTCTTTAGCTTTATGGCAAAATTGAAAATTTATTTAGTTTTAAAAGGATGGGAGAGGCAGACATTGTATGTCAGGTAGTTCACATGCTAGTCACAGAGATAGTTAACCCTATTTTGTGATTTTTGCAACAGTCTTTATTGACTTGTAAGCAGTGCTGCTGTATTGTAGCCATACTTCAGTGAACCTTTCATTGAATTGGAGCAAAACAAAAAGCAGTGCAGGATCAAGCATAGCAAGTTAAAGTGCAGTTCTAATTGTCTTCTCAGAAGTAAGTCCTACTGGATTTCAATGGGGCTTACTCCCGGATAAGTGGTGATTGCTCTGTGTCTATGGCAGCCTTAGCCAGCTTTTGAAAATAATTGTACTTTAAATTGGAGAGACTTAAACTTGTTTCAGTTAGTACAGTACATGTGCATCTTCCACTGTCCACTGCTAGGGAAAGTATGAATAGTGCTCCATATCCAATTGTGGATTTTTTCTGCCGCCTCTGGATTTATATATTACAGCCTTAAATATCACACTTAGATCCCACATTTCTTTCAAGTGGTTTAGGGAATTATACATGAGGGTGCCCCATTTTATTAAAACAGTCCTGTGTTGTTATGATAATAAAATGGGACACCTTTATGTGTAATGTTACAGTGGGCTGATAGTGATTTGTACAAAGCCATTCATTTAGCTTCATGAATGATTGGGAATTTCAACTGAGTGTTGCCTGGTTTATATTGCACACTATTCATGCTGTGTAGGGTAAGCAGCAACACTTCTTTCCACACCACTGAAGATTCTTGAGCTAGTGTGTTTAGGACAGAATACACTATGCTAGTGAGCTTCAGTTCATTGCTAACCCAGTCTTGGATCATATTTAGTGCTTGAAACAGTTTGGTTCCTTAAGTCAGAACTGCTACAGCAGGGGTCACCAACCTATCACTCACCTGTGAAGGGCCTTCAGTGGCATCCCCCAGCAGGTAGGACAGGATCTGAGCTTTCATTTATTTAATTTTTTTTAAAAGTAATTCTCTAGCCCACCTAGAAAGTAAGTTACGGAGCAAAATGGACAGGTATCCTTCTAAGCAACTTATGTGAAATAAGCTAGCCCGGCTGCTCCTGCCTATCAGTGTTATTGGCCAATGAGTGAAGCCAGAGGTGTGATAAGTCAGTTGTTTCCCTGGGATCCTAAAGAGCTGCTGTTTCCTCCTCCCTTTTAGTACACTTTTCCTATTTCTGTCTGTCTTTATATACTTTGCCCTTCTTTTTTCCCTAACAACCAGGATGCACCTTTCTGTGCTGTGTTTGCCTAGCAACAGGTAGTGCCTAGAAATTATTTTCTGCAAATACTATTACACAATTAAGTGTGAGTGAATGTTAAGGAATTCCCCTTCCCCCCTAAAACGCAAATGTGAAAACTTTTCAAAGAGGCTTAGGCATGTCATACAGCTGTATGGCAGGCAGAAATAATAGGCCAAGCCTTTTTAAATATGAAAATACAGTTTGGGGAAACACTTCACCATGATTACTCTCTGATTTTGTGTTATGCCACAACCCCCATTGCAGCCAGTTTGTGTTGTGCCTCACCCTCATGGCAGCCATTTTGAGACTGGTGTCCCCAAGACAATCTCAAAACTTGAAATGTGCTATCTTGTCCAAAAAGGTTTGCAACCCTTGTGCTACAAGAACAATCTAGTGTGCTATTACTTAACATTTATATAAGCATTTAATATAAGCATGTTATATAAGCATGTAAGAGGGACTTAGGATACAAGTAAATGTATTAGCAGAGAGCCAGTGTGGTGTAGTGGTTAAGGTGTTGGACTACGACCTGGGAGACCAGGGTTCAAATACCCACATAGCCATGAAGCTCACTGGGTGACCTTGGGCCAGTCACTGCCTCTCAGCCTCATGAAAACCCTATTCATAGGGTCGCCATAAGTCGCAATCGACTTGCAGGCAGTACATTTACACTTTTAAATATTAGCATGATCACTTTGTATTTCAGTGTTTTATATTTCCTCTTGGGATTGGAAGGCACCACCCCAGAATACTCAATAAAAAGTTCCACTGAAATTTAGGTTTGGATTGAGAGAGCCTTTTTTAAAACAACATTTTGGGCGGGGTCATACACTACAGACAACAGAGTCTTTGTCTTAGAAATATGTCAACCAATTCCTAAAACCTCAACTGCCCTGTGTATAGTTTTTGTACAGCAATACAAGCACTGTGTATGTGAGAAGTCTGTCTACACAAAAACATGTATTAAGCTGTTCAAGAAAAGTTGAGTTGGTATTTTTAAATCTTTTTAGAATTAGATTCAGAATGTGTGCATTCAGCAACAAAATTTTTGACCTGTAATTTCCAAAACAATTTTCTAAATACGCATGCAGTCTGTTTAGTTCTAAAACAGCAAATTCTGTCCCCAAGTAAGAAAAACGTAGTAAGTAAAATTCAACATTAGTCATATTCAGAGTAGATCCATTGAAATCAATGAACAAATTACTTAAGCCTATTGATTTTCATTTCATCCGTTTTGAGTATGACCTAATATTGGATTTCACCCCATTTTCTTTTTAAACTATGTGTACATGTAATTCCTGTGAGGTGTTGTGGCACTAGTTTAAATGTACAATGATAATTGTTTAATAAACTTCCCGACTCCTCCAGTGTAGGTTCAATTAAAGACCTTTGAACTGTATTGCTTGTAGCTCTCAAAACTGGTAATATTTTGTTTGCTCATATTAATCATTAATGGAACCTCTTACAGCTCTTGAAAAGCCCTAAGAGTTTACATTAGTTTTTAAGAACTAAAGCTTCTCTTACTAATTAGCTTCCTAAGCCAATTAGAAGATTCATTTTGTACTCCATTCAAAGCAATTTCATAGTTTGTTTAGTTTTAGCATCTAATGCTTCAGTTTACATTGTAAGTAATTATTTTAGCCCTGTGCTAAGGTCCTATATGGTCTATAAGCAAGTCAGTTTGTTTCTCCTTCCTCAACGGAATCCTCATTCAGCTAGCATGAAACTGAAAAATACACTCTCATCAAAAGCAAAATGCCTGTAAAAATGGTATTTAGTGCCCATAAGTTGTCATCCTTCAGGTTGTTTGAAGTTTTTTTCCAATCCTCCGTGGCACAGAGTGGTAAGCGGCAGTAACGCAGCCGAAGCTCTGCTCATGGCCAGAGTTTGATTCCAACGGAAGGAGGAAGTTGAATCTCCGGTAAAAGGGGTCGAGGTCCACTCAGCCTTCCATCCATCCGTGGTCGGTAAAATGAGTACCCGGCATATGGTGGGGGGTAGAGAAAGGCTGGGGAAGGAACTGGCAGTTCCACCCCGTATATACGGTCTGCCTAGTAAACGTTGCAAGACGTCACCCTAAGAGTCGGAAACGACTCGCACTATAAGTGCGGGGACACCTTTACCTTTAGCAGAAGCAGTCGGACCTAAGTACTCAGCAATCCAGTCTGTATGTCACATTAAACTTTAGTTTAAAACAAACAGTGGTTTAATGTGAACAAACAGCATGCTAGTGCATGCTGCTCAAAAGTTTTTACGGCATCCCTTCCATGCTCCTCCTGCTGCCGTGCTGTGCACAAAACAAACCAGAGTATGGCTTGTTGTGCTGTCTGAACCCAGTCTTGTGGTTTGTTTCCTCAGAAGCCATCCAGAGAGGGTCCACCCAAATTTTATGGGGCAAGGTGTTCCATAATATATTGGTATAGCCACAGGGAATGCCTTATCTCTTGTTATAAACAACTGTGCTTCCACCATAGGTAAGACACAGAAAAAGCCTCTCCATAGGCTGGTACAGGAGGAGGTGATTCCTCAAGTATCTTGGACTTGAGCTATTTGGTGTTTTAAAGGTAATCATTAACACTATGAATTGTACCTGGAAGCAGATTGGCAACCAGTGCCAAGACATTGTGCAATAGGTGTAATATTGTCCTGTGAGTGAGTACCCACTAACGTCATTGCTGCTGCATTATTGATCAACTGATATTTCTGAAGACTTCAAAGGTAGTCTCACATAGAGTGTTACACTAATCCAATCTAGATGTAACTACGGCTTGTGCTTCCTTAACAAGGTCTGAACTCCTCAGGAATGGGCATAGTTGGGCAAAAACACTCCTGGATTCAATTTGAGTATCCAAACTGTGAACTTGATTCTTTAAGGGGAGTACTACCCCAAAATAGGTTGAATCCCTGTTGTACAGTTCTTCTCTTTCCTGAGCAGGAGCACCTCTGTCTTGTTTGCATTAAGCTTCAGTATATTAGCACTCATTTATTTATTTATTAAATTTATACCCTGCCTTATGGCCAAAAGGCCGTCAAGGTGGCTTACAAAAGAAAACGAACATAACAATACATCAATAAAATAATACAGTTCTCAAAATTAGATAACAAATAACATTATTAAAGCAAATTATTGAGTAAGTGTTACTTTAAATACTTGTATATACATGTCCACAAGCCAAGAACAAGAATAATGCTGACCACTGTTTTCTTCGTTATCAGTCAAATTACTCGTCATTTCCACAGTCAGCTGGGTTCTTCCTTTTCAGATATTCAAATTCTTCAGTCCCCCAGGAATAAATGAGATAGGTTATGATGAAGGGAGGGGCCACCCGGAAAACCTGAGAATTAAACTGCCTCCAAACATTGAGAATCTTGATATTGATGGCGAACCGCTTGGCATTCTCCAGACTGCGGAATGAGAGAGCTGGGTGGTTCTGTGTGGGTGGGTGGGGGTGAGTGGCTCTTGAACGGGTGCTGGTTCTACTTGGCATTGAGTCCTACCCCTCACACGAGAGCAGGCTCTTTGCAAAACAGGATCAGGATCCTCTCCAGGATCATTCAGGCCCTTAAAGCCTCCAGGCACTGATTCAAAACATCAGCAGCTTTTTTAGTATTAGAATGACCTGCATTTCAGCAGCATTTTAATTATTGTCCCAGAATGCATCCATGGAATAATGGGCTCAAGTTACAGGAAGCCAGATTTTGGCTGAACATCAGGAAAAACTTCCTGATTATTAGAGCAGTATGGCAATGGAACCAATTACCCAGGGAAGTGGCAGGCTCTCCAGCACTGGAACCATTGAAGAGGCGGCTGAACAACCACCTGTTGGGTATGCTGGAAGTTGGATTCTTGCACTGAGCAGGAGGTTGGACTCTATGGACTTATAGGCCCCTTCCAACTCTATTCTATGATTCTAAAATTCTCCAAGTCCCTGGATGATCTTTCCCAGCAGTTCCATGTAGAGGTCAAACATCATGGAGGACATAATTGATCCCTGAGGGACACCAAGCACCAATGGCCAAGTTGTTGGAACACGAGGTCCCAACATCATCCTTTGAAACAATCCTTTCAAGGAAGGCCTGCAACCATCCCAATATAGTCCCATATTGCATTGATTTCAATATTCCAAAAAAAGAGGTGGTTGTTCCAGTTTACAATAAGTGTAACAACAATATTTGTGGAGGAATCATTCTAGGGCACAATGTCCCCTTTTTCTCCTCTCCCCCTGTATCAGTTAGCCTGCAGGCAGTACACCAGGCTTTTACAGGAAATTGAAGGCCTGTTTGTGTCTCCTATATCCCTATCCAGCCTGCAATGCAAAGATTAGGAAAATGGGGTTTCATTATGTTCTGTGCAAATATGGCAGCATGCAGGGACTATGTGTGCAGTGCTCTGGATCCACAGTTGTGTCCTGTGATGAAGCAGAAGTGACAAGCTAGAGGGTGATCTTAGAGGCCTGCACTGTCCTCCCATGTACCATAATGGTTTGCATATTACCTGCTTGCACCTCATTGCAGGGGAATATGGGGAAAACAGGGCTTCATTATGTGCCAGAAATTGCTTCACATTGAAGCACTACTCCTGCAGTGGATTGGGTTGAATCTAGATTTTTTCCTGCATGACCGAGTAGTTATAAGCCAATATTCGGCAAGCAGAAAGGAATCCTCTGTGCTTTCCTCTATAACACATCTCGAACAGAAGAAAGCACGAGGTTGCCATACAGGACTTGAATATACAGATTATTTCTGCCTTTCAACTCTAAAATAAGGTAAAGCTATAGTTCCAGGGAAGGAGGAATAAAGGCTATGGGAACTTCTACAGCTACACTTTGGTACTGCTCACAACACGATGTGGTTTTTATTATTATTTTTTACTAGCATAGAAATTGGACACTCCCACTATTCTGCCACAAAGAAAGAGACAAATGAGGTGATACTTTCACCAATCAAATTCTTGCAAGTTTAATTGTTTTTGGCTTTTGAAAAAATAAAACTAAAATCAGTAAATTGTGTGCACTTACACTCCACAGCATTAAAACGTACTGATTTTTCTTTCCCATTCCCCACCCTGTCACTTCCCTTTCCTTCTCAGGGACTAACAGCAGCATGGTTAGGTTTGGGCTGTGGCTAGGCTATCTGGAATTATTTTTTCTTTGTCAGCTAATGCATGTACAATGGATATTGTGACATTTGGGCAAGTGTAATATTTGACCAGACAACTCCAGGGAATTAAAAAAAAATCATCTTGATGGTATAAGTCCGTCTGACAAAAAAGCATATGAAAAACATAAGGCATGTACCACTGGGTAAATTAAAATCAGGAAAAAATATTTTCCCTGTATTTGAAGCAATGTGTAAACATTTTACAGACTTCACCTCTGGAACCACACAAGATCTTGAATATTCTGCAACAAATATGGTGTTATTTAGTGACCATCCTGGTTTCATAAAATCTTGTACAAAATTATAATCTATACTGGTGACTCTGTAGTCTAGTATGGCATTTTAAAAACTGATTATAAATGAATTTTATATGTATGTTTCATATGTAATTGGTTCAATGAACTTGTAGCAAAGAACTCTGTTTCAAGTCAATTAATTATTATTTCTTTGTGGTCTCTGCTTTTTCCAGTTCCTCAGTTTTGCAAAATGCAATTGCTACAGGCTGACAAATATTTTCACAGAGCAAAGTCAGAATACTTTGTAAGCACCATTGTAGCTCCAGCTGCATCTGTTTCCAAATCAGTTTAGAGTTCTGTTTCCACTGTGATCTTGCTTTCCACGCTTAAAAGTTATTGTAGCAGAGAAATAAATTCCAGTTTCTTCACATACACATTCCTCTTACTTCTCAGTGAGAAGAAGCTCCTTATCAACTGTAAGATAGAGGAATTATATAAAACTGCATTAATTGTATACCAGCAGGGAGCCTTGACTGTTTCTCCCCCTCCTAACCCCCAAATCAAGATGTGTTCAGGCTTCCTGGAGGGGTAAAAAGGGTAATGCAGACACAGAACATCCATAGGGAGAGCAAATAACCCTTTATAATATTATTATTATTACTATTTTAAAATTTAATTTGTATCCCACCCTTCCTCCCAGCAGGAGCCCAGGGCAGCAAACAAAGTACAAAAAAACTTTAAAACATCATAAAAATAGATCTTAAAATACATTAATACAAAACAGCATTACAATTTTTTAAAAAAAACAACCTTAAAAAGGGTTAAAAACATTATTAAAAAACATATTAAACAATTCTGACACAGATGCAGACTGGGATAGGTCTCAACTTAAAAGGCTTGTTGAAAGAGGAAACTCTTCAAAAGGCACCGAAAAGATAGCAGAGATGGTGCCTGCCTAATATTCAAAGGGAGGGAATTCCACAGGGTAGGTGCTGCCACACTAAAGGTCCGTTTTGTATATTGTGCAGAACGAACCTTCTGATAAGATGGTATCAGCAGGAGGCCCTCACCAGCAGAGTGCAGTGATCGACTGGGCATATAAGGGGTGAGATGGTCTTTCAAGTATCCTGGTCCTGAGCTGTAGAACCTTGAACTTGGCCTGGTAGCAAATGGGCAGCCAGTGCAATTCTTTCAGCAGCAGGGTGACATGTTGGTGATACCCTGCTCCAGTGAGCAGTCTCGCCGCTGCATTTTGCACCAGCTGCAGCTTCTGGACCAACCTCAATGGCAGCCCCACATAGAGTGCATTAGAGTAATCCAGCCTAGAGGGTACCAGTGTGTGGACAACAGTGGTGGAAGGGAGTTGCAAGGTGAGAATGCTAACGGGAAGGTTGAACAAGTCAAGAGCACTTATAAGAAAGGAGGCAGGAAGTAGGAATGCTTGTGAACCAGTTTATATCAAGAAAGGGCAGAAGGCAGCTGGTTTGTTTCTTGGAGATCTGTAGTTGGTTGGCAGTTCAGCTGGTGGCCAGTATGTATGAAGTAGCTGTCACAAGATTGTTTGACAGAGTGTTTGCACAAAAGGATGCTCAAGTAATACATACTTCTAATTTGTAATCTCTCTGCTGGATGAAACAACATGCAGAAGTTCCAGGTATAGCCCAGGTATCCAATCAAAAGGAGCTTGGATAATAATGCTGGGAATAACTTCTACTTGAGACATTGGGGAGCCATTGTCAGGAAAAGTAGACCTTACTGGGTTGGATTGATTTATTCATTTTATTTTTAATTAGAAGCATTTGTGAATTGCTTTTCCATTCAAACTGTGTACAACAAAACAAAAGGAAAAAACAGATCGCATAATTCAGCAGCAATAATAAGCAATCCTAAAACCAGACCTAGTCAGCTGGTACCTGCAAACATCTTGGAAAAGATCAATATTTTAAATTAACAGCATAGACTTCAAAGAGCCCCAGCCAAATCTCTTAAGGAACTTGGGCATTCCATAAAGTGGGCATCCTCTAAGAAGGACCTACTCTGCACCCTCATGGTACAGTGAGTGGGAGAAGGCACTCCCTTAAATATGAAGGACCTAGGCTGTTAAGGGATTTAAAAGTAAGAATTAGATTAGAACAAAGTAAGACTGAAAATAAATTCAGCAGGCTGTTAAACTGAAGTAATAGGGTGTCTTCTTCATAGTCTAGTTTACAGATGAGCTTCTGAACTCTAGCTTTTGAGTTTTTTGGGGCCTTCCCACTTAGACTGCCTTATTGTAATTAAGTTAGTATTGTTGCATGAATGATGGAAGTAAAATCTCTGTTAGCGAGGAAGGACAACAACCAGCCCACCAGCCAAAGCTGTAGAAAGAATAACGGTCCACTGCCACTCTTTGTACATCAGGCAGGAAACTAAAGCCAAGAAACATCACAAGGCTGCTCTCTCAGGAGTGTATGCCCATCAAGAACACTTAACACTCTAAAACCCCAAATCTCCCAATCGGCTAACTGACCAGGTTTCAGTTACAATTTATTAGCCCTCAGCCCATAGCAGAGCTCAAGCACTCTGCTCAGAACTTATTGCTGATCAACAAACCTTGGGGACAAGATTATGATATGCCACAGGATAAATCCCAAGGGGCAGAGCAGACATCATCCTAAGGCAGCCTCTGCTATATGTCAAATAGGGCTAGAACGGCAATACACAATTATTATCCAGTTCAGCCAGTCCAGGATTTCAAGCCATCAAGAGGCCCAGAAGTAGTATTGTTGTTAAGTCACTTTCCTTCAAATGTGTCCCAGAGTGACTTATAATACTGCTAAAACCAATCATAGCAATGTAGTAAAAAACTGTCTAAAAACACATCAGTACAGATAAAAGATCGGTCATATAAAACCCACCACACTAAAAGAGACACCAGTATGTGAAGCCCGTCAAAGTGAGAGCCAAAAACCCTGGTAAAAAGGAAGGCTTTTGCCTGGTACCTAAAAATATATGATGGCACCAGGTGTGCCTCCCTGAGAAGAGTATCCCACAGGCCGGGAGCCATTACTGAGATGTATAAGCAGTTACAGTCCCCGTTGAGTTCCGCATGCAGGTGGCCCTCCAGGGATCTCCACAGTTCTTGTACCACTGTCTGACTGGCAGTGGGGGATGTGACCAGAAGCCAGACTGTGCAGGAGCTATTGAGGGGGTAAGTGAAGGAAATGGTATGCTTTGCCTTTATCACCCTATTTAGGCTTTCTGCTGTTTGTTTGTTAAATCAATATGCAGGTAGGGGGACATGCAAGGGTGATCGTGCTCACACAGCTCCATTGCCATGTGTGTTGCGCTCCACAGCTCGAAGGGGTAAGTGCTGCAGTCTCTTTCAGCTTTGTAGCACCTTAAAGACGAACAACTTTACTGCTGCGTCTTCTTTTGTGTACTACAGTTGTATCTGGTGATGTGGACAGCCATAATGCATAATGCGTCTATTAATATTTACAGTTCCACAAGACTCTTTGTTGTTTAAATTCTCAGTTAAACTTGCATGGCTTAATTATATGAGTGAGCAGGAGTGTTAGAAGGCTCTTTCCCCCCTTAAGCTTATTTTTAAGTTTGTTCTTGGGTAAAAAAGGGAAATAAAATATGAAAATGAGAAATTGTGGTATGAGAGAAGCATTTGGGTGATGTTTGGTACAGGTACATGAGAACTTTCAGTGTATTTTTTTCTTTCTTTTAAATGAAGATTCTAGGATCAAAAAAGCTTGATTTAAAACAAGCTTTATTTATTATTTATCTATTACATTTATATATATACCGCCCCATAGCCGAAGCTCTTGGTTTAAGGCTTTTTCGAGCTGTAGTGACTGTAAATTAGGACACCTACCTTGTGTCCTGTGTAATCATTAATGTTATACAATCTCTCATACTGTGCTCACTTAGAACCTTGTCCATCATTGTGGGTCACTTACAGAGCAGTCCTATAATATACACTCAAAAGTAAGCCCCACTGTGTTCAGTGGTGATTATTCCCAGGTAAGTATGTATAGGGTTGAACCCTTTCTTTTTTATTTAAGTATGTATAAGTACATCATGGTGGTTTACAACATACAAAAACATTATAAAATTAAAAACCGATCAAAACGTCATTAAAAACAATAATAAAAGCATCAACAAATACTGCATTGGTTTGGGGAAAAAATCATGTTAAAAGGCCAGTCTAAAAGTTTGGTTATTAAGAGACTTCCGAAAGAAAGGGGATGGTTCCTATCGAACCTCTATTTGTAGGGAGTTCCAAAAGGCAGGGTCTGCTACACTAAAGGCTCAGTCCCTGGTGGAGGCCAACTGAACCTCGGGGCATGGGGAAACCACCAAAACTGCCCCATCAGAAGATCTTAGTGATAACGGGAGTTGGTCTTATGTCTGAGTAAGCATACAGATAATTGTGCTGTTAGAACACTAGCAGGATGTATACTCTGTCTATGCCTCCTGTTCTAATATTCCTATGTTCTTCAGGCTTTTTCCATATTTGCTCATAATCTTCTCTTGCACTTCATCTCCTGGCCGTGGGATACTTTTATTTTTCTGACGGGGAGGCTGAGTAAGTTGTATGACATGTGGAAGTAAAGACGCAGTAATCACTGACCCTTAGCTACGGTCTACATATGCTTTGTGCATGCTGTGCACATAGTTTGAACACAAACTTGTAGATCATGTCTTGCTTCTCACATGGTCGTGTCTTTGAATTTATTTAGTCTTTCTTTAATAGAAACTCTCCAGTGATCTCCCATCCGAGGGACTGATCACAGCCACAGCTGAGTAGGAGCACTTTATGCTGTGGCGTAATTGAGGTATGGCTTCTAAACAGTCTTAATTAGATCAGAGGTGGCTTTCATGAGAGTTGGAAAACATGAAAATGAGATTCTCCTTGTTTCCAAGTATTTAGCCATCATAATTTCTCTTTAACTATTTTTTGCGTTTACATTTTCATTGTTTTCTTTTTGTAAATTACATGAAATATAATTCAAGGACAGTGAAAAAAATCATGGTAAAATGGATTGCATTCCTAGGTATTTAATGATTCTATGGTTCTATGATGTTGGGGACTTACTGAGTAGCATAAGAAGAGAATACACATCTTTTAACAGGCTTTTAAAATAAATACGATGGATTACTTGAAAGAGAACATGGGGATTCTTACATTTCTGCCAATTCTTTTTTTTTTTTTTTTGCAAGAATGATTCCTTGGATAAAAAAAATCTAAGATCGGCCATGCTCTTTCTTGTCTAGTGTTACATATGTAACAACACTCTTGAGCTGACCCAGTCTCTTGAAGAAACTCTCACAATACACAGAAGCAAGCAGTTGACGAAGTCCTTTTGTTCTCTACTCCTTTCTTTTGAGTGAACTATTTTTTTTTAAAAAAGTGAAAATATAAATTGCTCTGCAAGTTGGGTGGCTATGTTCAGTGAGTCTTAATTTTGAAGAACAGGGACTTAGGAAGAATTAGGGAGAGTGGAGCTTAGTGAGGGAGTTCACGGCCTATTTCCAAACTAGAGGAATCCTGTACACCTTACTGGGAATGATCCCTTTAAATATTCTTTTGTGCAGGTTCTTCCGTTTTAGAAAACAGTATCTGCTTACATAGACCCAGTGTTCTATTTTTATTCTGTATTCTTTTTATTCATGTTATTCTTTACTGTGTTGTGAATTACTTTACCTATTGCATTGGTATCTCTGGTTGTGCAAACTTAGGGTAGATTTCTATGATAATCAGGTTTTCACATGATGAACTTGGTTGACTGAAATTTGAATCATGAGTCTTTGTTGTAAACTTCCTTAGTGAAAAGAAAACTGAAACTGAGTGAAAACTGTGCAGTAGGGCCCCACTAATATGGCGGGTTATGTTCCAGACCCCCGCCAAAAAGCGGAACTCCATCGTATTAGCAGAACACCGAAAAGCAGGCTGCTGAAAAGCAGGGCCCTACTGTAATGTGAACTGGTCAAGTAGATGCTGCTTTAGGCTGCAATCCTAACCATGTCTACTCAGAAGTAAGGCCCATTGTAATCAGTGGGACTTTCTCCCAGATAAATAGCATTAGGACTGCAGCTTTAGTTGATCTCATGATTTTTGTGTTTTGCTTTATTTTAGTAAAGTTTAAGGCAGCATATATGGGTATTATTCCATTGTATCTTCATAACACTCTGAGGTAGGTTAGACATCTAAGGCCCTCATGTTAGCTTCATAGCTGAGTAACTTTACAGTTGACAATGAGGACATTGCACTTGTCAAGGATTATACCTTGGCACAGTCATTAATCAAAATGGAGACAATAGTCAAGAAATCAGAAGAGGGCTAGGACTGCGGAGGGCAGCTGTGAGAGAACTAGAAAAGGTCCTCAAATGTAAAGATGTATCGCTGAACACTAAAGTCAGGATCATTCAGACCATGGTATTTCCGATTTTCCCTATGAGTCCGGCCATCACAAAGGGATTTAGCTCCACCTATCGTGCGAAGGCAAGAATGTCTTTGAAGTCAGGACTAGGGGCGTCAGGCCCCTCCCACTCTCCAGTTCATTCTTGCCTTCGTACGAACAAGATTGGAATTTCACATAGCATTTAGCTAAGTCTGGTATTTGTCTTTAAAGCCTTTTTTTTCTGTTTTGTGTTTAGCCTACTGAGGGTCCCCTCAGAGACCGCGGCTGCGGCTTTCTTCACCCTTCCCTCAGAGCTATTCAATTTATTTTATTTCCTTGACTGGGGGCTCCCTCTGAGACCGCGGCTGCGGCTCTCTTCGTTTTGGCAGTTTCTAGCCCCCCCCCGCTCTGTTGTATCCGTAGCCTGGGGGCTCCCTCAGTGACCGCGGCTGCGGTTCTCCTTTTTTGATCGCTTTTGATAACTTTTGACCCTCCCTCCCCCCCCGATCTGTTGCCGCGGCTGCAGCTTATCCGATCTCAGCGGGAGCTTGCAGCTGCGGCTCCCGCCGTTAACCCTTTGCCTCAGATCGCCCTCGCTACGTGGCTTAAATCCCACTGCGAAGGGCTTTACAGACCGCGACGGCGGCTCTCTCTGCGGCGGCTGCCGTTTTTCCCCTACCTGTTTTCTCCGGGGATTTTCTAGAGCCGCTACTGCGGTTTTCGGTGAGATCGTGCTGGGCAGCCCTTCCCCCAGTTTGCCTCCGACGGCCGCCATTGCTTCTTCTCTCTCCGCCATTTTTTCCCGCTCTTTTTTTCCGGGCGCCATTTTTTCTTTTTGATTTTGAATTTCCCGCCTTTTTTGTTCCCCTCATTATCGGATACCTCCCCTGCAGGCTATCTATCCGTACGTTTGTGTATATGTGCTGCTGACAAATTTACACACGGCTGATTTACACACATTACTGTGGCTGTAATCATAGTGGCTGAATTATATTATCAAGGCTGGAGCTCCAATCCTAGTGGGCTGGATTGTATTATCAAGGCTGGAGCTTTAATCCTAGCGGCTGGATTACATTATCAAGGCTGGAGCTTTAATCCTAGTGGCTGGATTACATTATCAAGGCTGGAGCTTTAATATCAGTGGCTGACTTGTATTAAATCTGATTTACATTGTATATCCTGCCCCCTCTGGGGCCGTGAACAAGCCAAAAACCCAGCCTACAGCACTAATCTGAGTGTGCCAACTCTAAAACAGCCTATATTATATTAACGCTGATACCTCAGTGCATTCTGCCCCCTGTGGCAGTGCATTTCGCCATCTGCCAGTGTATCCTACCCCCTCCGTGGTAGTACGCTGTGCCAGTTCGGGTTTTTACATCCTGCCCCCTCCGTGGCAGTGTACTGCACCCAGGTTTATATAAGATGGCAGATCAGCCAGACATGCCACAATCAGCCAAGCCACAACATCCTAACACGTCTAAGACCAGACATGCCAAAGCACTGGCTAAGACAAAACATCTTTCCAGCCATAGTAAACCAAAGCGCCCTCGTTATGTCTCTGTGCCAACCACCACCACAGCACAGACACACATAAGTGATATTTTCCATTCTCCTGCTACTGCCTCTGACGAGGAAGAGTTTGTTGGCTTTCCCGCTCACTGTTCGCCTAACGAACCTACCTCTGGCTTACTGCCTCAGACATCTGTTCCAATAGTTCACCAGGCACATACATCTCCCACATCTGGTCTGCAGCTGTCTCCTGATTTCCTCTCCCAACTCCAAGCCATGCTGGCTTTTTTCACATGAATGCAGTCACTACCACAAGTTCCTGCCATACCCCCACTCAACATGGACCAACGTGCGTTCCATGATGCTCATCCTTCCTGCTCACCAGATCCATTTGATGTAGCCAGAGGCAGATGTACGGACGAAGCCTCGTATGCGGAGGAGTCAACTTTCACTGACCATGTTGAAGGAGACGACTGGAGCAACTATTCAGATCATGAGGAGGATACATCGTATCGCTTGTTCAATACCTCAGATTATCAACCGCTAGCACGTAGGGTACTTCATACCCTTGGTCTCCAGACTGCGCCTTCAACTTCGTCCGCCCCAGCTATCAAAGGGGCCAAGGTCCTCAAATCCCCTGCACCTACTGAACACTACATCCCGGTGCCGGACCCAATTGCCAAATTAGCCTCCGAAGAATGGGCCCACCCACTCAAAGCTCGACGCTTCAAGAACCTGGCTGACAGACTTTACGCCCTAGCCCCAGACTTTGCCACCAAGTTAGATGTCCCTGGCATAGATGAACCAATCGCTCGCCTCGTTTCACGATCTCTTTTGCCCAGGGAAGGGGAATCCCACCTAAAAGACACTACTGAGCGTCGAATAGACTTCGCCCTCCGCAAGAATCACGAGGCCACTGCCCTAGCCATGCGTGCCTCCACTTCAGCCTCCATCTTCTCCAGAGCATCTATGATGTGGATGGATGACCTTCTAGAGGATACTAACCCTGATCCTGTCGCCTTCAAAAGAGCACTATTGAAATTACGTAAGACAGCAGCTTTTGTGGCCGATGCCACTTTGGATGCCACCCAATTAGGGGCACGAGCCATGACGACTCAAATAGTCGCTCGTCGCACCCTCTGGCTTCGCCACTGGCAAGCTGATTCGGCGGCCAGGCTGAACCTGTCCAAGGCTCCCTGCTCCGGATCTCTACTCTTCGGCGAGGAAGCTCTAAAGGCAGTTCTGGTTGATCCAAAAGATGCCCACAAACCGGTTCTGGCCACAGTCAAGAACATCGACCACAGGCCCTTCAGGCGATTTTCCTCCTTTCGTTCCAACCAGTCCTTTCGAGGAACGCGGCCAGGAGGACGAGGCCGCGACTTCAGACCCTATGACCCCAACGTATTCAGGGGCTCCTGGAACCGACGCTCCCAAGGCAGAGGTCAGTACCAAGGGCGCAGGGGCAACTCATCGTCCTCATTTAAGGGAGGCCCCCGCCTACTCAAGTAGTATTAACGTCCTCCCCATAGGCGGCAGATTACTTAATTTTGGAGATCGATGGCTGCGCCTTACTACGGTCTCCTGGATCAGGGACCTTTTCACTCATGGCTATAACATAGAGTTCTGGGCAACCCCACCAGACAGATTCCATCCTTCTCCTTGCCCAAGGACACCAGCCAGGCACAACATCATGCAGACAGCTATACATCACCTCTTGGACATAGCGGCGATAGAGCCAGTTCCCACAACCGAGAGGTCGGAAGGGGTATACTCCCTCCTATTTGCTGTGCCAAAACGAGATTTATCTTGGAGGGCGGTATTGGACCTCAAGTTTGTCAACCGTTTTGTAACATATCGCAGGTTCAAAATGGAATCTCTCCATTCCATTACCGAGAGTCTGCATGAAGGAGACTTCCTGGCTTCTATCGACCTTAAGGAAGCATATCTCCATGTGCCCATTCGCATAGCCCACAGAAAGTTTCTTCGGTTTGCCTTTGGCCACCAACACTTTCAATATAGAGCGATGCCATTTGGCCTCTCCTCTGCTCCAAGAGTGTTTACCAAGGTGCTACTCATCCTAGTGGCTTACCTTCGGACCCAAGGGGTTCATATCTACCCATATTTGGATGATCTGCTAATACGGTCCAAGTCTGAAGAGCTGGCTCAGCATCATTTAATGATCACCCTCAATGTTTTGCAGACCTACGGCTGGCTTGTCAACTTCGACAAGAGCCAGCTCCAACCAACCCAACGCCTACTACATCTTGGGGCAATGTTGGACACCCTGCAGGCAATGGTCTTCCTGGCTCCAGATCGCATCACTGCCATCACAAGCATTGCAAGGTCCCTGATGCAACAAACATCGGCAGACGTCATGCTTCTCGCCAGAGCGCTCGGGATGTTTATCTCCACAATCCACATTGTGCCCTGGGCTCGAGCCCACACTCGGCCCCTTCAGTGGACTCTGTTGCCTTTTCAAAAAGACATTGCCAGCTCCAAACATCGCAAAGTTCGTTTGAGCCCCGCACTGCGCCTCTCCTTCCGCTGGTGGACCAAGGTGCAACACCTCTCCAAGGGCACGTCGTTCAGAGAACCCCACCGAACCGTTGTAACCACAGATGCCAGCCTCATAGGTTGGGGAGCCCACTGCAACTCCCAGTACGTTCAGGGGGTTTGGTCCAACGCAGAGCAATCTCAAAGCATCAACTGGCTGGAACTAAAGGCTGTCCAATTAGCTCTATGTCATTTTCAGTCTCTGTCCCCTTTGCATCATGTGCTCATTCGAACAGACAACACGTGTGTAAAATCACATTTGAACAGACAGGGGGGCACCAGGTCTCGTCCTCTGCAGGACTTAGCCTCCCTCATATTTGTCTGGGCAGAACAACATCTACAATCCCTGAAAGCAGAACACCTCAGAGGGATTTGGAATGTGACAGCAGACTGGCTCAGCAGACAACAGGTCTTTCCGGGAGAATGGAAACTTCATCCAGCCATTTTCCATCGTCTCCAGTGTCGGTTCGGCGTCCTCTCAGTCGACCTGTTTGCTTCCAGTCGCAATTGCCAGCTTCCCAGGTACTTTGCCCGATACCTGGACTCAACAGCAGAAGCAGTGGATGCTCTAACAACACCGTGGCCAGACGGTCTGTTGTACGCCTTTCCCCCCATACCATTGTTAGCCAAGACCTTGAGGAAGGCGCGAACCGAAAGGGCACAGCTGGTTCTGATAGCACCATTTTGGCCACGCCGACCGTGGTTCTCAGATCTTCTGGCAGTGTCAATGATGGATCCTTGGACACTTCCAGTAACGCCAGACCTCCTATCCCAGGGTCCAGTACTGCACCAGGACCCTACTTGGCTCAATCTAACAGCGTGGCATTTGAATGGAGACATTTGAGGTCAGCTGGACTGTCTGACGCTGTGATTTATATTATTTTGGCCTCAAGAAGACCATCTACCACTCGCATTTATCAACATACCTGGGCGGCTTTCTCCAAGTGGTGTCAGTCCCACCACCACGATCCATCCCAGGCCAATGTACATCAGGTGCTCCAATTTCTCCATAGTGGCTTTATGATGGGACTTCGACCCAACACTCTACGTCGACATGCGTCTACTCTGTCATCCATTCTCTCAGTGTCCTCTCCTGGAGATCATATTTCCTCACATCCGTTCATCAAACGTTTTTTGAAGGGAGTCTCCCTACGCTCTCCGGCTGTTGTCCATCGGTTCCCCTCATGGAGTTTGCCTAAAGTTCTGCAGGCTTTGCAACGCCCTCCATTTGAACCAATCAGGACTGTGCCCCTACGTATACTGTCCTTCAAGGTCCTGTTTCTGATCGCAATCACATCTGCCAGGCGTGTTTCGGAGTTGGGCGCATTGTCTTCTGCTCGACACCTCTGCGTCTTCCATAAGGACTCTGTTGTGCTGAAGACTGATCCTTCCTTTCGTCCCAAGGTTGATTCAGTTTTTCATTGCAACCAGGACATTGTGTTGCCTTCCTTTTGCCCGAATCCTACCCATCCTCTTGAAAAGGCTTGGCATTCGTTAGATGTCCGGAGGGCTCTCAAGACCTACTTGTCCAGGGCCCAAGAGATTTGACGAACGGAGTCTCTGTTTGTATCCTTTCATCCAAGGTCTATGGGGCACAAGGTTTCCAATCCTACTTTATCCCGTTGGTTAAGGGCATGTATTACTTTAGCATATGAGTCTCTGAACATGTCAGTTCCAGCTAGTATAACGGCTCATTCTACCAGGTCAGCGGCCACTTCGGCTGCTTTTGCCACTAATGCTCCTGTTGCCGATATTTGTAGGGCTGCAGTCTGGTCTACCCCTCACTCGTTTATAAGGCATTATAAAATTGATCGCTATGCCTCTGCTGACGCATCTTTTGGCAGACGAGTGTTGCAACAGGTTCTTAATGAGGATTAACACGTGGGTGGTCCCTCCCTGTATGGGCTGCTGTGGTACATCCCGTTGTGATGGCCGGACTCATAGGGAAAATGGACCATTGGTCTCACCTGAAGGGTGATTTTCCTATGAGGACGGACATCACGACCCTCCCAGTTGGAGGATGACTATAGTTTCTAATGTGTTATATATTACTGTTATGCTATTATGTTTACATTTAAAAGTGAAGTCAAGACTTCTACTTCTGTTATACCGCTATGTTGGAGTCATGTTACTATGCATGGTACTATTGTGTTATTTTCCTGCTGCCAGGCCTGTTGGCCTTGTTCTTGTATTTTTAGATATCTCTCCTCAGACTCGCTGTGAATGAACTGGAGAGTGGGAGGGGCCTGACGCCCCTAGTCTTGACTTCAAAGACATTCTTGCCTTCGCACGATAGGTGGAGCTAAATCCCGTTGTGATGTCCGTCCTCATAGGAAAATCACCCTTCAGGTGAGACCAGTGGTCCATTTCTATGTATGGATGTAAAAGTTGGACAGTGAAAAAAAGTGGATAAGAAAAAAATCAACTCATTTGAAATGTGGTGTTGGAGAAGAGCTTTGGGGATACCATGGACTGCGAAAAGACGAATAATTGGGTGTTAGAACAAATTAAACCAGAACTATCACTAGAAGCTAAAATGATGAAACTGAGGTTAACATACTTTGGACACATCATGAGAAGACATGATTCATTAGAAAAGATGATAATGGTGGGAAAAACAAGGGAGTCGAAAAAGAGGAAGGCCAAACACAACAACAACTGGTTCTCTAGGATGAGCAATTACTTTTGGTGTGTTTTGGGAATGACATTCAGCAGTTGTAGCAACAATCAGCAGTGTTTTCTGTGGCTGAATTTATGTATTTAAACTGAGCATAAAATAACTCCTTATACCCAGTATTGTCAGCAAGTACTGCCCATAGTGTGGTGAGATATGGTTGTGCTGGCTATATGGCTGAGGTTCACTGCTAAATATGGATGAGGTCATCCAGGATTATCATGTTAAAAGTGTTATGATGCTCTGCAGAATGCCTTTTGTTCACTAGTGAAGCTGCTTTGGCAAATAACTGCACATTATTTTTTTAATCAGCTGAGGGATGTCCCTCTGCATTTAGGTGTGCTCAATTTCTCTGAGCTAAAACAATTCTTTCTAAGTAGAAATGGTTACTGCTTGAGAAAAAAAATTTTTTGGCGCTGCCTCTTGTACCTCGGAAGAATTTAATAGTCAGAATTAGCCTGTGTGTGTGGATAGACATCTCTCAAAGCAAGACTCAGTGGCTATTGAAATTGGTTAAGATATATTTACATATACTTTGTAACTGAAAAAGTCATTGATTGTCCCTATCAGAGTCAAAAGGCATGGGGTAGTTTGTTCATAGTGGTTAAATTTATATTTGCACTTAGAGCTGTTTAATGTACTTCATTTATTTAATTGCCACATGGTGTAGTGGTTAAGGTGCTGGACTACGACCTGGGAGACCAGGGTTCAATTCCCCACACAGCCATGAAGCTCACTGGGTGACCTTGGGCCAGTCACTGCCTCTCAGCCTCAGAGGAAGGCAATGGTAGAACCACCTTTGAATACTGCTTACCATGAAAACCCTATTCAAAGGGTCACCATAAGTCGGAATCGACTTGAAGGCAGTCCATTTCCATTTTCTTTTACCAAAAAAGCTGTGAGAGCAGCTTACAGAAAATCAGTCCTAAGAAGGTCCCTACCCTCATGCTCACAATCTGAAAAAGACATGACACATGAAGAAAAAGGAATGGGAGTTATTGCAGGAAGTGGTGACTCTGGCTGTCTTGCCCTTGAAAAAAAGTAGTCACTCCTCTGAAGCACTCTCTCCCCCCATCAGATCCAGAAGTAGAGCAGTTGACAGTGTGTAGGCCAGAAGGACAGGACAACTCCTGCCATACAGTCCATACCTCAGACAGCAGACTTGATGGCAGTTGGCATTATCACATGAGGTGGTTTGATGGAGTTACCCTCCTGCCTCGCCAGTGCCAGCAGCATTTTGCTCTAAACATTAAAACCTATGGCCCCCTAGATATTGTTCAGCTCCTGCTACAATAATCTCTGACCATAGGTCATGCTAGCTGGACCTGATGGGAGATTGAATCCAACAACATCTGGCCCCAGGTTTCCCACCAGTTATTTTTGGTGCTCAAGTGGTAGTGGTATTAGTATAACAGTGCAAAACAGTATATGATAGGTTAATACCGCACAACAGTTACATGGGCTCCACCTGTCCAGTAGATTCAGCTGTTGAATGGGGTTTCCACTAGCAGGCTGCCATAATTAGATACCACCCATATTTTAAGGCCTTTTAAAATAAAGTAAGGATGGGCAATTCCATTTTTAAAACAGATTTTTTATTGATTTTTTATACACCCTATACATAATATTTTCTCCACCTCATCCACCATACATTGCTCCAAACACCTGCTTGTCCGTAACCTTGTATTTTGCACTCCATAGTTCATTCCTGCTCTCACTCATCTCATAATACATGCAGAAAGTAGTCATAATCTCCACAATCTTATAAAGGGGGTAGATACTACTCTGTGACTGTCAGCCCATGTTGTGAACAAAATAAATGGTTGCCAACACTTCATGCATGTGTCTTTTTTTTAATCCTTTGCCCATCTTCAATTTCTGTATTAACTTTCCTTGCAGTGATATCTCCCATATTTTTCCATACCATCTGTCTGTCGACACCCCTATTAAATGTTTCCAACGTCTAGCTATAATTTGATGGGCAGTGGACAATTCCATTTTAAATTATAGCTTGTGTTTTAAAGAAAAATATCTGGTGTTCCATACAGTTGAATTAATTGACTGGCTAATGATTAAGTCCTTAGTCCTTATCCTCAACTGAAATAAAGCTGAAAAGTGTGTAACTGCATATTCTTGAATTCATCCTACTTACATTTTTCTTCTCTACTATTGAGAATCGGAAAAGTAGATCTGAACCAGAAGTACTCCCTGTTCTTCATGAATGTTTTAGGCAGTATCAAAAAGTGCCACTTTCTTTCAGTGTTTTTCTTGGTGATTGCTTCAGAAGTGTTCACTTGTGCAGGAACCATTAATCTCTCTCTGAATGGAATTTGTTTGCTCTAAGTGATGTTGAAGCGAAGTCTGATTGCTACAGAATATGGTGACATGATTCTGTTTGCTACATGATACCCGATCCGTTGAGATTGATAACTGATACTGATATTCTCTAGGCATCTGATTGGTCAGTGGGAGGATGCTAGATTGGATGGGCCGTTGGTGTGATCCAGCAGACTCTCCTTATGATCCAAGAAGCACTGTCCTCATTTTTTATCAGCTTTGTTTGCCATCATTGACTTTCTGTTGCAGGAAAATCTGATTGGCTTTGTAGTGACTTGATTGGTGGGAAGTGTTTATGTGACTAATTCAAGAGAAAGTAATTGGATCCCCAAATGGCAGAGAAGCATTAGATAAATTGAAGTAATGGAGGTAAACAAGGTTTTAAAAAACTGAATATTCTCACAATTAAGCTCTTTCAGGAAATTACACACACACAGAGAGAGAGAGAGAGAGAGAGAGGCTCTGAACTATTTTGTTCCAAAAATTATGCTGGGAGAACATTCTATGTGTAGTCTAAAATTATAAACTTCTCAAGATTTTGTGTGTATTTCTACTTAAGTTGAAAGTACAATGGGTTGTGTCTAGTTTTCACTCAGAGTAGGCCCCTTGAAATTAATTGTCCTAAAGAATTTGTTTTCATTAATTTTAGGAGGACTAGCATTGGATATAACACATCAGTCCATAGTTGCTAGTCCAGCCTCCATTTGCAGCCTTTCCCAACCTTTGGGTCCCCAGGTGTTGCTGGACTACAATTCCCATAATTCCTGATTATTGGTCATGCTGGCTGGAGTGATGAGAGTTGTAGTTCAGTGACATCTGGGGACCCAAAGGTTGGGTAAGGCTACATTGTATTGTTTCTGACAGGAATCTCTGTGCTAATTCCTACCCATTGCTCTAGGTAAGAAAAGAATGGGGTGTTTTCTTTATATCTGTCTAGAAAATGCTGTAATCAAGCAAGAGGGAAATTGAATTCACTGTCCCTTGATCCTCCCATTTTATTTTCATTCACAATCATGCTCAAGTGATATGGATTGTGAATATGGTTTATATTTATACTACTCAATAAGTTATTTAAGTTGCATCCCCATTCTCTAGTTGCAAAATGGCCTTGCATCCTAGTTTCAGGGTAGTGGCTCTAGCCTGTAATTGTTACTGTTTACTACTTTGGGTGGGGAGAGAAATGTTGTTATAGTGAATCTTGCTGGACAGCATTTTCTGGTTTTAGAGAAGGATTCACTCAGCCTTTTTCTCTGAGTTGCATTTTTACAAGCATGTCTCCCCTCCCCCCCCTGTTCTGACTAATAATTTGGCCTGAATTCTGTTACAGCCTGGACTGCAAGGTTGGCTGTAGAAATATCTGTGTGGCTTTATCAGTTGAGCACATTTTGCTTGTTTGAGTTATTCATTAGCTTGAGAGAATCATCATTTTGAATGGTGGCATCCCCCCCCCCAATTCACTGTTTACCACTTTTTTAAAATTCTTAAATCATTTGTGTTCTTTCTTTTGCTTGTGTAAAAAGGTTTAAGATTGTGATTGTGCCTAGTTTTGATTCAGTGCAACTGAAACTGAAAGTGATGGGCAATTTTCCAGGACCACATTTTCCCCATTTCCTCTGGAGAGTGAGAGGTCATGCAAATCTGTTTGCTTTAGACTTGTATATATTTTCTCTCTCTCTCTCTCTCTCTCTCTCTCAGTAATTTAACATTCATGCTTTTCCCTCGGAAAACTGAAACAAGCGGCACACAATTTATTCCCAAAGGTGAATTTAATTCTGTTACCTTGACATGCTAAAGTTAATATCTTCCAATTGGATCTAATTTTGAACTAGGTTAGGAAGATGCCAGTGATTTCTTCAAAGCCTGGTCTCCTGAAGTGTGTTTCTGTACTCATGCAAATAATACTGATGCACAAATCTTTCTGTTCCATCAGTATTTATATGAATATAGAGAAAGCAAGGGGAGAAGTATTAGGTCTAATTAAATCACACCTTGATTCAGAAATACAATGGAATCCTGAATATATTGTCGTAAGTGTTGTGAAGTTGTTTTTAGATACAGTGGTCATTTTAAACGAGCAAAATTTGCTTAAACGTTTTGGATTTCATTTTCAGTGTAGTATTTATAAAAAAAGTTTATCTGGTTCAACATAACTTTTTTGATGTGAAATCTTACACCACCAGAAATGCAGCTGGTTTTCCTATTAAGCTGCAAGGTAATCATGTTCGCTTTTCAGTTTTGTGAATATGGTTGCGTTATGCTCCATGTAGATAATACAGATCGCATGCTCACCTTGACAAGGAAATAAGGAATGGCCAGTTTTCCTTCTTTCTTGCCCACTGTTTTGTCCTTTAAAAAGTGTTTTGTCTTCCCTTCCCTAGTGGCAAAACAACAAAAAGTCCATGTGTGCTTTGCGATGTTGCTGGTTGCAAGTCCCATATGCTGTACAACTTGAATGGGGCAATGAAATTTGCACTTGTTCAATAATATACTTTGTGGTGTGTAACAAGACTGTAAATGTTAACCAACGCTTCTGGCATGATTACCCACACTTTGGTTAATCTGGTTAACCTCTGAAGATACAAAACTTAATCCAAGATCATATAAATCAATGGCTTCTTGAACTTCAACTTTGCATTGATGTAGGCTTTGGGTTTTTTATTGTTTCGATAATAAACTTTAGAACAATGCCATTTGTAACTTGTTGAAAAAATAGGCTTGATAAGGTGCTGCAGCTAACAGGTTGCAAACTGTTGCTGCATAGTCTGCCCGCGCAAGGCTGTTGGTATCGGAATTATTACAGGACAGGTTTTGACACCCAACCGGCCTCTAGTTCCAGTTGTCAGCTCTACACTGCATCAGCAGTGTCAGGGGGGGCTGGAAATTCCTGGGTCTTTGGCAGGGAAGGAAAGTCCTTAGCCAGCAGTCGGGTGGTAAATCTGCCAGGCCTATCCGAAGCGTACTTGCCGAGTCAGAAGTCCAGAAGCGAGGTCAGTGGAGGTCCGGGATCAATTGCCAAGGAGGTCAGTCAAAGAGATGCTGCAGGGAAACTAGGTCTACACAAAGCCACACCTGACGTTGCAGTCAGCAACAAGCTGCAGCCAAGGTGTGCCTTATAAAGAGCAGGATGGACAGCAGGTGTGAGCCCTCAGCGTTTGGGCCTTAAGGAGACAGGCCTGCCTCTCTTCTGCCTGACCTTCTGCTGTCTACGTTCTGCAGGTGAGGGGGGAGTATCCTGTTCACTGTCTGTGTCTGGCTGCAGGGCCTCTGTTGTCCCTGGGGTGCTCTGCAGCTGAGGGGCAGAAGGAGCTGGATTCTCAGGAGTCTCCTCCATGTCTCCTTCTGGGTCTGCTGCTCCTGGGTCTGCTGCTGTTACTCCCGAGTCGTCCTCATCTGAGGAGTCCTCTGACGGGGCCATGACACCAGTAGACCTAACAAATGTAATTAATA
The DNA here is from genome assembly GCF_030035675.1 of Rhineura floridana. Taxonomy (NCBI): domain Eukaryota; kingdom Metazoa; phylum Chordata; class Lepidosauria; order Squamata; family Rhineuridae; genus Rhineura; species Rhineura floridana. The sequence goes on along the minus strand of NC_084480.1, from coordinate 269,011,231 downwards.
TTCTGGTTTTACTTTCCTTAACAGAAGTAAAATGCAGTCTTTTAAAATGACTGTAGAACCCTGGTGGGTGTCTGTGCACCCCTCCAGTCTTTTACAAAATAAAAGCAGTACTAATTCATATACTAGTTAATTCTATATGTGTTCATTTGGTTGAGCCATTGGTCATTGTTGGTGGCTAAAGTATGCTGCAAAATTCTCAGGTTGCCAGCTGCCATTGCTTTCTCCCTCCTCCCACATACTGGTGCAGAGTATTTGCCCTACTTTAGAAGATAGTGTACAATGCCATGTGCCTTCAAAACCACGGGCTATTACATATCACATTATTAATATCTGAACATACCATGCTAATTACTATTTGATCTGAATTATGAACTCTCTAGCTGTTTCTTTAGCACTGTTCTAGCACACACAGATTGCAGTAAATCCATCATATGCTTAGAAAGTGTTGACAGCAGGGCTGGTTCTAAAGGGCGGCCAGGTGGGGCACTGGCCTAAGGGCCCCTGGAGCTGCAGAGGCCCCTGAGGGGCCCCTCCACTCTCCTTCTGTGATCCGCGGCAGGAGCCACGGATCGCAGGATAGGAGGAGCTTCCGAGCTGCCTGCCACCGCCCCCTGCTTCACCTACCTTTCTCTCTGCTGTTTTTTTGCAGTGCACGCAGGGTTGCCATCAATGAAGATGGTGGCTGAGGTTTCCGTAAGGGGCTGAAGCCTCTGCTGCCATCTTGGTTGATGGCAGCAATGCGTGTGTATGTGTGCCATCAACCAAGATGGCGGCAGAGGCTTCAGCCCCTTATGGAAACCTCGGCCGCCATCTTAATTGATGGCAACCCTCTGTGCGCAGTGCACGCAGCTGCAAAAAACGACAGAGAAAGGTAGGTGAAGCAGGGGGATGGTGGGTGGCTCGGAAGCTCCTGTCCTGCACGGAAGGGGAGCAGAGGGGCCCGGGGCAGGCTCATGCCCAAGGGCCCTGACATGCCTGGAGCCAGCCCTAGTTGACAGTATTTTTACTTGGTGGAGTTTGCATGGCTTAGGTTTGGGGAATGTTGTTATGAATGTAGATACCATGAACCCTACAAAAGCAATGAGATATAAAATAGGAAAATCTTAAAAGGTGACATTTTTGCCTCCTATTGCAGCATGGATCTTATGTGCTTCAGTATATTTATTATTTATTTATTTATTGAATTTATATCCTGCCCCATAGCCGAAGCTCTCTGGGCGGTTCACAACAGATAAACATCCAATAAAAACATATATAAACAAGTTAAAAACTAAACCTAATCAAACACATAAACAACTATAAAACTCAATACTAAATGTTAAATGTTAAAAAAGTATTAAATTGATTGAAATATTCAGATGTTAACAGTTAAGATATCAATATCAAAATGTTAAAATTATTAAATATTAAAATGTTAAAATGCCTGAGAGAAGAGGAAGGTTTTTTACCTGGCGCCGAAAAGATAACAATGTTGGCGCCAGGCGTACCTCATCAGGGAGAGAATTCCATAATTCGGGGGCCACCACTGAGAAAGCCCGTATACATTGTTGTTGTTATGTGCCTCCAAGTCGACTACAACTTATGGCGACCCTATGAATCAGTGACCTCCAAGAGCATCTGTCATGAACCACCCTGTTCAGATTTTGTAAGTTCAGGTCTGTGGCTTCCTTTATGGAATCAATCCATCGCTTGTTTGGCCTTCCTTTTTTTCTACTCCCTTCTGTTTTTCCCAGCATTATTATCTTTTCTAATGAATCATGTCTTCTCATGATGTGTCCAAAGTATGATAACCTCAGTTTCATCATTTTAGCTTCTAGTGATAGTTATGGTTTAATTTGTTATAATACCCAATTATTCGTCTTTTTTGCAGTCCGTGGTATCCGCAAAGCTCTTCTCCAACATTTCAAATGAGTTGATTTTTTTCTTATTTGCTTTTTTCACTGTCCAACTTTCACATCCATACATAGAAATCGGAAATACCATGGTCTGAATGATCCTGAGTTTGGTGTTGAGTGATACATCCTTACATTAGAGGACCTTTTCTAGTTCTCTCACAGCTGCCCTCCCCAGTCCTATCCTTCTTCTGATTTCTTGCCTAATGTCTCCATTTTGGTTAATGACTGTGCCAAGGTATTGATAATCCTTGACAAGTGCAATGTCCTCATTGTCAACTGTAAAGTTGCATAAATCTTCTGTTGTCATTACTTTAGTCTTTTTGACGTTCAGTTGTAGTCTTGCTTTTGTGCTTTCCTCTTTAACTTTCATCACCATTCGTTTCAAATCATTACTGGCTTCTGCTAGTAGTATGGTATTGTCTGCATATCTTAAATTATTGATATTTCTCCCTCCAATTTTCACACCTCCTTCATCTTGCTCCAATCCTGCTTTCTGTATGATATGTTCTGCGTATAGATTAAATAAATAGGGTGATAAAATACGCCCCGTCTCACACCCTTTCCTATTGGGAACCAATCAGTTTCTTCATATTCTGTCCTTACAGTAGCCTCTTGTCCAGAGTATAGGTTGTGCATCAGGACAGTCAGATGCTGTGGCACCCCCATTTCTTTTAAAGCATTCCATAGTTTTTCATTTCTACACACTCAAAGGCTTTGCTGTAATCTATACAGCACAGGGTGATTTCCTTCTGAAATTCCTTGGTCCGTTCCATTATCCAACATATGTTTGCGGTATGATCTCTGGTACCTCTTCCCTTTCTAAATCCAGCTTGGACGTCTGGCATTTCTTGCTCCATATATGGTAACAGCCTTTGTTGTAGAATCTTGAGCATTACTTTACTTGCATGGGATATTAAGGCAATAGTTTGATAATTACTGCATTCCTTGGGATCCCCTTTCTTTGGAATTGGGATGTATATGGAACACTTTCAGTCTGTGGGCCAATGTTTAGTTTTCCATATTTCTTGATAGATTTTTATCAAAATTTGGACAGCTTCACTCTCAGTAGCTTGTAGCAACTCTATTGGTATGCCATCTATTCCTTGTGATTTGTTTCTTCCAAGTATTTTAAGAGCAGCTTTCACCTCACATTCTAAAATTTCTGCTTCTTCATCATACGGTTCCTCCGTGAATGAATCTGTCATCCTGGCCTCTCTTTTATAGAGTTCTTCAGTATATTGCTTCCATCTTCCTTTTATTTCATCTTGGTCAGTCAGCGTGTTCCCCCTGTTGATTATTCAACATCCCTACTCGTGGTTTAAATTTGCCTTTGATTTCTTGGAACAGGGCTCTTGCTGTTGTCCTCTTCTATTTCTATACAGTAACTATTGTAATAGTTCTCTTTGTCCCTGTGTACTAGTCGCTGTATTGTTGCATTTAGGGTTCTGACTGTGTTCTATCTCCTTTTGCTTTCCTTCTCTCTTTAACCATTTGAAGAGTTTCTTCAGTCATCCATTGAGGTCTTTCTCTCTTTTTAACTAGCGGTATTGTCTTTTTGCATTCTTCCCTGATAGCATCTCTGACTTCATTCCATAGTTCTTCTGGTTCTCTGTCAACTAAGTTTAAAGCCTCAAACCTGTTCCTTATTTGATCTTTATATGCTTCTGGGATGTTATTTAAATTGTATTTTGGCATTATGATTGCTTTGTTGGTCTTCTTTAGCTTTACTCTGATTTTCGATACCACCAGTTTCATGATCTGTACCGCAGTCTGCTCCTGGTCTTGTTTTCGCAGAAAGTATGGAGCTTCTCCATCTTCTGCTACCCATTATATAATCAATTTGATTCCTATATTGACCATCTGGTGATGTCCACATGTACAGTCATCTTTTCAGTTGTTCAAAAAATGTGTTTGCAAGAAACAAATTATTGGCGTCACAGAATTCGGTTAGTCTTTCTGCTGCTTCATTTCTGTCTCCTAGGCCCCATTTCCCCACAATTCCTATTTCTTCTCTGTTCCCTACTTTTGCATTCCAATCCCCCATGATTATCAGCACATCTTGTTTTGGTGTGTGATCAATTTCTTCCTGTACTTCTGTGTAAAATCTCTCCAGTCCCTATTCTGTGTTTGCTGTCGGAGCATAGACTTGGATGATAGTTATGTTGATAGGTTTCCCGTTTAATCTCATTGATATAACTCATTCAGACCTTGTGTTGTAGCTCCTAATTGCTCTTGCTACATCACTTCTCACTATTAAAGCTACCCCATTTCTTCTTAATTTCTCATTTCCTGCATAAAATATTTTGTAGTTGCCTGATTGGAAATGTCCCATTCCCGTCCATTTTTGTTTGCTCACACCAAGGCTGCTTTCACACATGGGGCTAATAGTGCTAGTTTAACAGATTAAAAATCTAGCGCTTCGTTCCAGATTTCAAAAATCCCTTTCACACTGCAGTACCAATTTAGCAGGATTTCGTGCAGTGGTCTTTCACACAGCACTCTCACCTACTGCGACCATTAGAAGGCTGCTTCTTTTCCCGCCTTTTCTGTTCAAAAGCTCTGCTTGTTCCTTCTGCGTGGGGGGGGTTTGAAAGAGGCGCAATCGCGATCAGCTGAGAGGCTCCCGTAGCGGAGCAGCAGAGGTTCTGGTTGAGCACAAGCAGCAGCAGCACAGGCTGCTCTCAGGAGCAGCTGGGATTGGCTGGAAGGTGCTGCGGTGGCAGCGCAGCAGCGCACGAAGGCTGCATGCTGGGACGGCTGTTGGTAAGGGCGGGAACGCACTGCATGCTGGGATGGTTGTCACGTGAGCAGCGGCAGCTAGTGCAAAACTCCCACAATCTTCCGGGTTCCCAGCCTGCCATCGGAATTTTTGTGGTATCATTTATTGCGGAAATTAGCGTTAAACTTCCACTACATTCCACCAGGATTCTGGAGCTACCCGTTATGTCATATGAAAGCTCAAATTTTATGCGCAATTTAACAGGAAATAAATTGTCAGAATAATAATAATAATAATAATAATAATAATAAATTTAATTTATGTGTCGCCTATCTGGCCAATGGCCACTCTAGGCGACGTACATACAATAAATATGGCAGAATACAATATAAAAATACAGTGAAATATATAAATTATAAGAGCAAACAATACATAATAGGAGGCATTTAAAACAGAAGAATATTAAGCCTCCCCAGAAGTCCCGAAAGCCTGCTGAAAAAGCCAGGTCTTGAAGGCCTTGCGGAACATATTCAGGGAAGAGATGTGCCGAAGATCTTGTGGGAGGGAGTTCCAGAGGGTGGGGGCCGCCACTGAAAAGGCCTTCTCTCTAGTGCCCGCCAACCTAGCTGCTTTGGTTGGCGGGACTGAGAGAAGGCCTTGTGTGGCCGATCTTGTCAGGCGGCATGATTGGTGGCGTTGTAGGCGCTCCTTTAGATAAACTGGGCCGAGACCGTGTAGGGATTTAAAGGTTAAAACCAACACCTTGAATTGGGCCCGGAAAACAACTGGAAGCCAGTGTAGATCAAACAACACTGGCGTGATGTGGTCCCGGCGACGACTGTGAGTAATCGAGCCGCCGCATTTTGAATAAGTTGTAGTTTCCGGACCGTTTTCAAGGGTAACCCCATGTAGAGCACATTACAGTAATCTAATCGAGAGGTGACCAGGGCATGTACTACCAGAGGGAGCTGATGAACAGGAAGGTAGGGTTGCAGCCTACATATAAGGTGTAGTTGGTACCAAGCTGCCCGGCTCACAGCCGAAATCTGAGCCTCCATGGACAGCTTGGAATCAAGGACAACCCCGAGGCTGCGGACCTGGTCCTTTAGGGGTAAACTCACCCCATTGAACTTCAGGTCAACGGTTCCCAACCTTGTCTTGTCCCCCACGAGCAGTACCTCGGTCTTGTCGGGGTTCAGTTTCAGCCTATTCCTTCCCATCCATCCACTCACGGACTCCAGGCACTTGGACACGGTCTCCACAGCCAACTCTGGTGAAGATTTAAATGAGAGATAGAGCTGAGTGTCATCCGCATATTGGTGACACTGCAGCCCAAATCTCCTGATGATTGCCCCCAGCGGCTTCATATAGATGTTAAATAGCATGGGAGAGAGGATAGAATAACGGAATAAAGTGCAGTGTGAAAGCACCCCAAGTATTATAATGTTGATGCGCTCCATTTCTTGCTTGACAATTTCTAACTTTCCCTGGTTCATGGTTCTCACATTCCATGTTCCTATTGTGTGCGTTGTACAACTCCGGACTCTCCTTTCGCATCTGTGCGTGTCAGCCTCTGGGCTTCCTTTCGGCTTTGACCCAGCTGCGTCATTAGTCACAGCGCTGCTCGTACTTGTCCTTTGTTCTTCCCCAGTAGTTTGGTGAGTGCCTTCTGACCTGGGGGTCTCATCTTCCAGCACTATCTCGTGTTGCATTTTGGATACTCTGTTCATAGGGTTTTCATGGTAAGAAATATTCAGAGGTGGTTTACCATTGCCTTCCTCTGAGTTTGGATGCATCTTAGTCTGGTGTCTCAGCTTTGACCATTCCGCCTTGGGTGCCCCTGCTAGGAGTCTAGCCTCTTCGTCTAGACTCCTGACGGCATTGCTCTAACTGGGGGGGGGGGCTCTGCCCACCTGCTCACTTCGCTCACCAACCCTCCATCCCCAAACACACCCACACCAGGCATCCCTAAACACAAACCCACACCAGCAGGGTGGATTGACTTAAAGCAAGGCAATTTTAATCCTTGATTTAATCATTATTTAAATTAGCAAGAGAAACTCTTGATTTAAATCAAGTGTGTCAGCTATAGTTCTTCACATACTCCTTAAAACAATGGTGCAGATCTGATTACTAAAACATGTTAATTTACAGCTCAATATAGCATTTTATGAGGAGAATAAAATGATAATTGATTTTTATTACTTTAGAAAATAGTACATAATGTTGCCTGTGTCATGCAGCAGATGCTTGTTTTTTGAGAAAACAAGTATAGAATGGAGTTCCTTAGGGAAGCTGAGTTATGCTGATGTAAAACAGGAAATAGACTTCACTATGGTCTGCCATGATGTTCCAAAAAAGGGGGGGCATGCTCTGTAGTATAAAATTAAAAATGACACCCCATGGCAACTCTTAACTGCATCTTTCTGTACTGTAAACTTGGGTTATAGATTCTAAACCTAGTTAAATGATTAAACAAGCCACAAGGAGCTAAGTTTTTTATATATAAACATCCAGCACAGCAAATAGCTTGTTGAGTAACACTAATAAACGACAGAGAGAGTGTTGATGAATGATGCAGTCCCATAATTACAAAGTGAATTATTCAGTTTACTAACCAGTTGATCCACATTGTTCTTCAGACATATCCACATCGTCATCCACATCATTTTCTCCCAATAAGCAGGTTTTGTTATGGTGTTTCATTATGCTTGCAGCTAGGCCTTGCATCTTCTTCTTGCGCTGCTTACACTTAGCTCATTTTCCTTTGTTGCCGAGGGAAGGAATTTCTTCAAAATATTCCCAGATAGGGTCTCTCTTATGTCCAGAAGCCGTGACAGTTCTTCTGTGACAAATGTGTGGAGGAATATAGGAAGTTGAGTCTGTAATGTTTTCCCTTTTTTCTTTCCAGTCCTCTTTCCAGTGTTCCTTTCTACTCTGCCTCCAACTGTCCATTTCTATATTGTCTCTGTCCTAATTCCTTTGCCTTGTGTGGCCCAGCTGCACCATAACATAGATTTATAACAATAATCCCATTCCCATCCAGTCTGTGTCTTTGCATGTGTAACTTCTAGTCAGAGAGACAGAAACTGAAAGTCCAGAACTTCCAAAAGCAATAGTTTGTATATAGGCCATGCAGAGCATTTTAAAATGCCCATGTTTGATTGGTAGGTAACTTGATGTGTGTGAGTGTAACAGAGCCATTAATTCATTTTAATGAGACTGTAAGCGTAGGTTTAGCATGTTTATAATAAGATAGAATTGAATGAGAGTGAAATTTACTATTTTATCAATGATTTTTTAAAAAAAGTAAAAATCCAATTTAGATTAAAAATCAATTTTGAAAATTTTCTTTAAAAATCAGGCAAAGGGTTTGCTGTAATCTATACAGCACAGGGTGATTTTCTTCTGAAATTCCTTGGTCCGTTCTGTTATCCAACATATGTTTGTGATATGATCTCTGGTGCCTCTTCCTTTTCTAAATCCAGCTTGGACATCTGGCATTTCTCATTCCATATATGGTACGATATACCAGAGTTGTTACGAAACTCCTGTTCCCCTGGCAGAGCTCCAGTGGCCAGAGTGATTTAACATTCAGCTCTTCTTCCCAGAGAATTCTGGCCATTGTAGGTCTGTGAGGGGAATTCCTAACAGCTGTCAGCACCCTTCACAAACTACACCTCCCAGGATTCTTTGGGGGAAGCTATGACTGTTTAAAATGGAATAAATGTCTGGTGTAGATGTGGCGTTTTTGGTATGTATGTATGGTGTTCTTCTTACTTTACCTTTTCCCTGTGTTACTCCTGTTTCTACAGATAATCTAACCTAGAAAATTATATTTCAGTCAGTATTCATCTGAGAAATCTGTGTCAAATTTATTTTTATTAGTTTTAAAGCCTTTTCATTGGTCAGTGTCATATGATGGTGAAGACAGCCTTTTGTGTTTCAGACTGGAGGTTATATTCTATTTCTATTTTATGTGCATTAACAGTTGAATCTGAAACTGAAGGTTTGGTGTAAAATTAGACTGATTACAATATGTTGCTACTTAAGCAGTGAATCTAGCCCTTGGACAGGCCAAGTTTGTTTCCAAGATGCATGTTTTGAGCCTACTATATTTAAACCACCCCACTTAAGGAAGGTGGGCAGGGTCAATTAAAAACATAGAGTACACCTAGAACTTTGCTAGAATACATTTAATGTACCACTGTTTTATCTTGTGCAAACTGAGGCACTCCTTATGTCCATTGGAGACTATTCTGCAGAATAGTCAGTGCCATTATCCCACAATTGTTTTTGGAGGTTTTTAAGTGTAAATTATGCAAAGTGTTTCTGTACTTCACTGTAACAGAAGCAAAAGAAAATAATTTACCATAGGAAAGTTCAGTAAAATTGCCAAGTAAATCAAACATATTTAAAGTGAATATCTGAACTATATCAACCGTCTTAATATTGTTGCTTTCTCTCTGTTAAAGTAAGATCAGCACAGCACATGTCTTGTTTCTGTTATTTGGGCTGAGTGCAAAGAAACTATGCCTTTCTCTGAATTATTTTTATTTGTATGAAGATTTATAATTAATTTATATGATAAAATGACTAAATTTTAATTGGGCAACACTATTGACACTTGTGAATGTGCAAGATATGCAGAATGTTGTACCCTCTCGCATGCGACCTGGTTGTATAGTTTCATTCCGCTCCCTGTTGCTGGAAGGACCCAGATAGATAAGAGTCTTGCTGGATCAAACCAGAAGTCAACCTAGTCCAGCATCCTGTTTCCCACAGCGGTCGGCCAGTAGTGCCTACCACCAAAACAACACTTGCCCCCATGCCCTGATTTCACTGCTTAATGTCATTGGCTGTTGCTGGCAGGGCTGGAGAAATGTACAGTACAATGATATCATGGTGTTGGTTTTTGGCAGAGCCCTGTTTTACATAACACTTAGTATTACTCTTAAGTACATAAACATTGTATGCTCCTGAGTCATCTTCGATCTTGTAAATAAAATATTCACCATATCTAAATGATGAGGAAAGTTGGTTTTTGGTGACTGTATTGAATGTGGGGTGCAGTAAGAATATAGAATAATTGCCAGGGCCAGCCCCAGGAATGCCGGGGCCCTTGGGCACCACCCTGCCCCAGGCCCCAGCGCTTCCCTTACACGATTTGTGGCAGGATTGCTGCTGGGGATTGCAGAGTGGGAGCTTCAGGGCCAGGGCCAGCCCCAGAAATGCCGGGGCCCTTGGGCGTCAGCCTGCCCTGGGCCCCGTCATGTGTGTGTGGGTGCACACACACCCAATCTACCTTTCTCTTTTAGCATTACCATTAACCAAGATAGCGGCCATGGTTTCTCTAAGTGGATGAAGCCTGCGGCACCATCTTGGTTGATGGCACGCATGTGTGCTATGTGTGAGCATCTCTGCCATCAACCAAGATGACGGCAGGGGCTTCAGCACCTTAGGGAAACCTCGACCACCATCTTCATTAAGGGCAGTGCTAAAAGGCAGGAGACAGGTAGATGGGGCGAGGGAATGAATGGCGGGCAGGTCCCCACCTGGCCGCCCTTTAGAACCGGCCCTGATAATTGCCCTAGACACCAAATTGTCATTCCAAAGATCCTTCAGTTTCTGGGAATGCAACCACTTTGAGTTATGTTGACAGCTAATGTTTATTTATTTTCATTTTCATTTATTTTATTTCATTTATAAACCGCCCATAGCGAGTAGCTCTCTGGGCGGTGAACAAAACAAGATTAAAATACAGTATTACAATAAAATCAATAACAAACAGCAGCAAATTAAACGAAAAACATTAAATATAAAACATTGAACATGAAAATGCCTGGGAGTATAGCCAGGTCTTAACCTGGCGCCTAAAAGAAAGTACCGTAGGCGCCAGGCGTATCTCCTCAGGTAGGCTGTTCCACAGTTCGGGGGCTACCACAGAAAAGGCCCTAGATCTAATAACAATCCTCCGGGCATCCTGGTGAGTTGGTACCCGGAGGAGGGCCTTGGATACTGAACGAAGTGAACGGGTAGGTTCATAGTGGGAGAGGCGTTCCACAAGGTATTGCGGTCCCACACCATGTAAGGCTTTATAGGTCAAAACCAGCACCTTGAATCTGGCTCGGAAACAGATAGCCAGCCAGTGCAAATGGGCCAGGACAGGTGTTATATGCGCGGACCAACGGGTCCTCGTCAACAACCTGTTGACAACAATGTTTTTGATATCAAGTATGTTTACATATCAAGTAATGTTTACATATGAAGTAATTTTTTCAAAATCTGTTCTAAACTGTACCTCACATGGAGACATTGTTTCTTAACCCATTTATGTTAAATATTTAAAAATGATTTTTTATATTTTGTCTTGTATTGTTAATTAGATAACTTTTCCTCATGAAGTAACATACATGCATTGACAATTCTTTAAGTACTAAATCCAAATTGTGGAAGAATTCTATATTTCACTGTGGATACTACATTTCAGGCCCAGCATCAGCACACAATACCTTTGAGTAGTTCCTGAGATCCCAGAATCCCAACAGAAAGCCTATTGTGGAGTGATGTCTGGGTCCTCTGTACTGGATGGCAGGGTCCGATCCACCATTTAAATTTTCTGCAGTACCCCCAATGTAGTATCACCCTGGAGCAATGGTGGATCAAATGCCCACTGCTGATTGAAACTAGTCTACTGTCACCAGGTCAGCCTGCTGGGGGCCACTTATACAAAAGGGGGACGTCAGAGGGCATTTTGCCTAGGGCCCTCTCGGATCTGGACCTTTCCCTGCTTAGTGTATAAAGTTAGACTGAGGTAGCCTTATGTCTGTGTTCTAGGTGAAGTTGCCAAAAAGGGCCTTTTTGGTTGTGGCCCCTCAGCTGTGGAATGCCATCCTCAGAGAGGCCTGCCTGGTGCCCACTTTAAAATCTTTCTTATGCAGGCAAAGATTTTACTATTTACGTAGGCATTAAAAATTATGTTATGTTTTTTACTGCTTTAGCTCTGTGGGTTCCCACCCCTCCCCCTACCCTCGGCCATCCATTTTAAACTGCTTTGTTCTTCTGTTCTCTGTGATTTGTGATTTTTATAATAGTGTTGCAGTAGTTATTTTTTTTAGTTTTTTATTGTAATTTTGTTTGTTCTTTGATCCCTATAACACACCCAGACTTGGGCTATAAGGCACCCTATAAATTGTAAAAATAAATAAACAGCGTCAAATACTATGATCTACCATTTAGATTGAAAAATTGGAATTAGTGTTATTAATTTTATTTCTGTGCAATCCTTGTTTTTGTTGGTGCCAAGGGAGATAAACAATATAAAAATACAATTAATACAGTGAAATAAAAAATCTGAAGAGACATATCTAAAATCAAAACATATACAAAAACAATATCAGTTGACGTTCAGGCAAACAGATGTGTCTTCAAATGCCATCCACATGGAGGCAGTTTCACAAACATAGTGTCCCCACAGAGAAGTCCCTGTCACAAGTCACCACCCCATGGGACATATCCAGCAGCAGTGACACCATGAGGGCATTGTACATCTACTTTAATTTCTTGGGCCCGAGCCATTTAGGGGTCCTAGAACCTTAAATTAGTCGCAGTAGCTCACAGGCAACTGGTGCAATGCTTTCAGGACTGTTGATGGTCCCATCTTGCTGCCTTGCTTTGTTACGCCTGACAGCTTCATTCTTCTAGACAGGTGTCAAGGGTAGCCCCACATAGAGCATGAGGTTACTAGAGCATAGACTGCTGTAGCAAGGAAGTCCTGGTCCAGAGATGGCCATAGCTGGTGAACCAGCTATAGCTGGATGTAGCCATTGGCACCTCAAATCTGTGCCTGTCCCTCCACCTGCCCTTCCTTGCAGTATATCAAGGGATGCTTTGCATCAGTAATGTTAGGGGGTATTCCTTGGGGGGGGGACACACAAGCCTGAGGTCTTTTGTGTCAGATTTGAATTTCTTGCCTCTCCCCACTTTAAAAACTTTAAAAAAAACCAAATTGGTTACAGGGCAGCTGGCAGTGGAGGCTGGTCCATTAGGGCAGATGGAACACTGCCCCACCAACCTCAGTTTGCCCTCAGCCAGTCCCCACCTGCCCACCTTCTTCCCTAAATGATTTGGGGAACAGAGGCATGACATTACATTTCCATATGCTAATCTATGTGTATAGATCTAAATTCAGACTGACTTTCAGAGGGGAAAAATAAATTCTGGCTTTTTATGTATAGTGCAGCATTTGTTAATCTGAGACCCCAGCAGAACGTTGACACTTGTTTATCTTAACTGTCATCTGAGTATTTGAACTTGAACACTGCATAAAATGTCAAACAACTGAACATCAGAAATAAACTCTAGCTCTTGTTGTCAGAGCTTACTCTGAGCCATGGGGTGCCAATCAGGTGGTTTTTTAAAAAAAATCTATTACAGCATCCTTTCTTGCTGGACTACAATTCCCATCATTCCTGACCATTGGCCATGCTGGCTGGGCTGATGGGACTTGTAGTCCAACAATATCTAGGGACCCAAAGTTTGGGAACGGTTCCATTACAGTGTATGTGGATTGGGCTCTCAATCCCACCCGCAGCTTATCAGCAAGAACTGCTGCTTATGTACATAGAACTAAAAAAAGTCCTGTCCAATATCTTACCGCCCTACTCCCCTGCCTCTCACTAATGCATAGCTCCTTCAAGTTTTGCATGTGCCTCTGGGCAAATTGAGGTGGTGGGTAGCTGGGTCTCACTCGCACTATGCTTTGCAGTATGCCCAGTTGCCAGTGGCAGCTGGTGCCCATTGGAACTGGTAGGGCAGAAGGCAGGGAGACTAATATTAGGTGGAACCAGAGGCAATACAGATGGAGCCAACGAATTCTTGTTTTGTCCTCATCCTCTTCCTTACTGAGTCCTATAAGGACAAAACTGAGGCTAAGGAGGAAACTGAAGTATGGGGGGAACCTTTTTTAACTATACAGATTGGGATATAGTTTGACTCCAATGAGATTTCCAATGGTAAAGTGGGGTTTTTTTATTCTCAGAAACCATTATGGGTGTGCATGTCAGCAACAAGTATGCTGAACAATATCCAAATACACAGAGCTAGAAAACTCTTTTTTCAGAGGAGGTAGAATTTTTTTGAGCAGTAAACGTTTGCCCCTTCCCTATGCATATTGAGTAAAGAACAAAAATCCTGGTCCTTTAAACAGCTACAATTTTTATTTTCAATAGCAAACAACAAAAACTATTTTAAAGTAGAAGTACGTTAAAATGTCATGAAAATACTGTAAACTGTTTAGAAACAACTTTAATTTATTACAGCTAACATTGATGGTTTTCTGGGTTTATTCTGACCCCATTGATAAACCTGCAAGAAAACTATTTTGTCATATAATTCTATGATTATATCCCTGGTTGTTCTATGATGACCTGTTCCTGGAGATGTCCTCCAGGCCCTTCCATTTCTTCCTCTGGTATGCCCAGTTAGATTGGCAAATCTCCCTGGTATGTCCAACTAGGGCTGCTTTCACACTGCACTTTACTCCATTATTCTGACAGTTTCTTTCCTGGTAATTTGCACATTATATTTGAGCTTTCCCATGACAAGCTAGTTCTGGAATTCTAGTGGAATATAGTGCATGTTTAGCACTAATTTCCATGATAAATAATATCAGAAATAATCTGTTTGCAAGCCTGGGAACCTGGAATATTGCAGGAGTTTTTCACTAGCTGCAGCTACTCAAGTGATAGCATCCCAGCATGCAATGTATTCCTGCTCTTTAGGCGAATGAGGGGGTGGGGTGTTTTGCCTGATGAAAATTGTACTGGTATTCCGGCATAGGCGCAGATAGCAGCATTTCCCACACACGCTCCTGTGACTATACAACTAAAATAATTTTAAAAGTCAAATGCTAAAGGGAGAGGGCTTACATGGCAAAGGGACGAGATCGTAGACCTCCTACACAGTGGGGAACAGTGCATGTGTGTAATGGGTAACAGACAAAAACAAGATACTCAGTCAAACCTTGTGAAAGACCGTTGTGCGAAATGCCAGTATATTGGCTGAAAAAGCTATTGTTCCTTAACGCAACAGGTACTACAGTGTGAAAGGAATTTTAGAAATTGGGACAGAAGCGCTATCATTTAAACCCATTAAACTCATGCAATAAGTCCCATGTCTGAAAGCAGCCTAGATGACTTTTTCCGGAACATTGGGCAGGGGCGGGAGAATTTGGGCAAAACAAGAGGTTTATAATTCCTACCAATTATGAAATAAAACTTTCCTTGCTTGTAGAAGCCATGTTTCCTTTTTCCAAGAGCGAAAGGTGTGTCTTTGTTCAACAATGCGATCTTGGAAATGCGATTGCAAGCTTTTTTACTGTTTTGTCATATGATTTTGTAATATGAGTGTAAGCTTATTTGCCCTTGCAAAGGTGAAAAGGGTAATATGATTCCTGTGCACTTTGGTAGCCTATCCCTGACCTTTCTTTCGATGAAAAAGCAATGGGGCCTTTTTTGACCACAATCTGTTAGCATTTGCTGGGGTCAAAATGGACTCCAAGGGCCAAATTCAATGCATTTGTTTGTTTGTTTGTTTATTAAATTTATATCCCGCCCTTCCTCTTAAAAGGAGGCAGCAACATAAAAACAGACTTTAAAATACATTAAAACATCTTTAAAAACATATTAAAACAAATCATCTTTAAAAACATCTTTAAAAAAAAGCTTTAAAAACATCTTTAAAAGCAATTCCAACAGAGACGCAGATGAATTTCTGGGGTATATTTTGACCCCAGATGATTTTTTTGTTTCCAGAAGGAAAACAGAAGGTGGTAATTAGCTGAAATTTGGGGGTGTTGTAAGGCGCACAGTTTGTGTCCTAGAACAGTGTTCTTCAACCTTGGGTCCCCAGTTGTTGTTGGACTACAATTTCCATAATCCCTAGCCAGCTTATCCAGTGGTCAGGATGATGGGAGTTGTAGTCCAACAACATCTGGGGACCCAAAATTGAAGACACAGGCCTACAAGGACTACCCTGTAGGTCTGCTTATATATAAATTGTAGAATGAAAAGTGCACTTGAGAGAAGAGTTAAGCCCAAAATCAGGATGAAGGGCAAGTTTCTATCAATATCTCTGCTTTTGGTCCATTAGCTTCAAGCCCCTCCCCTGGAATAGGGGTCAAAGTGCCAGTGCTGGAGCTGACACACTGTTTTCCCCTCCTATTGCGATAATGGGAAGGACATTCCTTTTTTTCCCTTAAAAAGAATGGTAGAAAATGCAGCCCCCTGCCCAGCCTGGGATGGCTTTGGATTTGGCCATTTCTCTGCTTGGCTTCACCCTCCCCAATTCCCTTTGAATTTCTCTGTTTAGCTATATACATCACTAAACTGCAAACATATGAAGCTGCTTAATCTCTTAATCCCTTCGGAGGCCCACTGTGAATTGTTTGCAAGGCACTTTGAGGGTAAAGTTGCTCGCCTCCGTAGCAATCTTGATGCCCCATCCACATCTACTGTAGTCCCCAATGAGGTGTCCAGTGCAATGTCTGCTGCAACTTCTTGGGAACGGTTTCAGTTGATGTGGCCTGATGACGTGGACAAGGTGATTGCGATGCTGCTGCCAGTAACGTGTCCTCTTGACCCTTGCCCTTCTTGGTTTATTAAAGCTTGCCGAGGGGGTCTGGCTGAGTGGATCCAGGGTGTGGTCAATGCATCATTGTGGGAGGGAGTGGTTCCAGCCGCCTTGAAAGAGGTGGTGATCCAACCACTCCTGAAAAAGCCCACCCTGGACCCACTGGTTTGTGACAACTACTGACTGGTTGCAAATACGCCCTTCTTAGGGAAGGTAATTGAGAGGGTTGTGGTGCAGCAACTGCAAGTACTCTTGGATGAAACAGATTATCTTGACCTATCCCAGTCTGGGTTCAGGCTTGGTTATGGGACTGAATCGGCTTTGGTCGCCCTGATGGATTACCTTTATCAGGAGAAGGAGAGGGGGAGTGCGACCTTGTTATTCTTACTTGATCTCTCAGCAGCTTTTGATACCATTGACCATGATATTCTTCTGGGCTGACTTGGTGAGCTGGGTATTGGAGGCACTGTTTTACAGTAGTTCCGATCCTATCTCCAGGGTTGCTCTCAGAGAATAGCATTGGGTGACTGTCTTTTGGCCCCCTGGCAGCTGTGCTGTGGGGTACCACAGGGTACCATCTTGTCCCCCATACTATTTAACATCTATATGAAGCCCTTGGGAGCAGTCAACAGGAGCTTTGGGGCAAGGTGTCAGCAGTATGCTGATGATACCCAGCTCTATTTCTCCATAACATCTGAATTGGGAGAGGCCATGCAAGCCCTGGACCGCTGCCTGGACTCGGTGGTGGGCTGGATGAGGGCCAATAAACTGAGTTGTGGGTTGGTGGTTCCCGAGTTCAGATAATTGGTCAGTTGCCTGCTTTGGATGGGGTCGTACTTCTTCTGAAAGAGCAGGTCCGTAGCCTGGAAGTGCTCCTGGATCCATCTTTGTCGCTTGAGGCCCAGGTGACCTTAGTGTCTAGGAGTGCCTTTTACCAGGTTTGGCTGGTGAGACAGCTGCGGCCATTTCTGGACTGGGATAGCCTGACCACTGTTGTCCATGCACTGGTAACCTCCAGGCTGGGTTACTGTAATGTGCTCTATGTGGGGCTGCCCTTGAGGTTGATGCGGAAGCTGCAGCTGGTACAAAATGCAGCAGCGAGACTGCTCACTGGGGCAGGGTATCGCCAACATGTCACCCCGCTGCTGAAAGAACTGCACTGGCTGCCCTTTTGCTACCAGGCCAAGTTCAAGGTTCTAGTTTTGGTGTACAAAGCCCTATACAGCTTGGGACCAGGATAGACCGTCTTACCCCTTATATACCCAGTCAATCACTGTGCTCTGCAGGTGAGGGCCTGCTGCAGATACCATCTTATCAGGAGGTTCGTTCTGCACAATATAGGAAATGGACCTTTAGTGTGGCAGCACCTACCCTGTGGAATTCCCTCCCTTTGAATATTAGGCAGGCACCATCTCCGCTATCTTTCCGGTGCCTTTTGAAGAGTTTCCTCTTTCAACAAGCCTCTTAAGTTGAGACCTATCCCAGTCTGCGTCTGTGTTAGAATTGCTTAATATGTTTTTTAATATTGTTTTTAACCCTTTTTAAAGTTGTTGTTTTTAACTCTGTTTTGTTTTAATGTATTTTAAGATCTTTTTTATGATGTTTTAAAGTGTTTTTAGCGCTTTGTTTGCCTCCCTGGGCTCCTGCTGGGAGGAAGGGCGGGATACCAATTAAATAACAAACAAACAAACAAACAAACAAACAAACAAACAAACAAACAAACAAACAAACAAACAAACAAACAAACAAACAAACAAACAAACAAACAAACAAACAAACAAACAAACAAACAAACAAACAAACAAACAAACAAACAAACAAACAAACAAACAAACAAACAAACAAACAAACAAACAAACAAACAAACAAACAAACAAACAAACAAACAAACAAACAAACAAACAAACAAACAAACAAACAAACAAACAAACAAACAAACAAACAAACAAACAAACAAACAAACAAACAAACAAACAAACAAACAAACAAACAAACAAACAAACAAACAAACAAACAAACAAACAAACAAACAAACAAACAAACAAACAAACAAACAAACAAACAAACAAACAAACAAACAAACAAACAAACAAACAAACAAACAAACAAACAAACAAACAAACAAACAGTAAGTTAAGGGGAGGGAATGACAAGTACTTAGTTACTGTATTGTTCCATCCAGTTCACTCTCTTGGAATGTAAGTTCAGTCCAGTGATTGGACATGGAATTACTACTTTAACAACTACTAGCTGACACATTTATTCTTAATAAATTGTGTAGGATTTTTCTGTGTAATTATATGACTCTTAACCAAAATATTTTAAGAGTTGGTGAAAGATTATACATAGTAACAGTTTTTTCCCCTTGCTTGGTTATGATATGAGCAGTACTGTAAATTTGTGCCTGATATTAGCAAATGGAACTATATAAAGCACCTACAGATGGCATGATTTAAAATTCCATCAGCCTCTCACCCTTTCGGAGCTATTATGATTATGTTACACCATGTGCTCAGGAGACATCAGTAATACAGCATGCCTTTGAAGGCTTTGAATCTTCAAGTAGTTTGTTTTAATTTTTGTCTGACCATTAAGAGGCTTAGCAAAAAACAAACAATCCTACCCTGTTGTAGAGTAAATTATTTCTTGGGTAGTTTGCAAAGCTAACTTCAACAGAAGATCATTCTGAACTGCCAAAACTTTAGACTAGAGTGGACAACTGATATTTACTGTATACTTGAAAATTTCAGATGTCTTCTCTACTCCAAATGATTTGCAAGTCTGAGTTGTTCTGTTCCTCTTTTAGCAAGAGATCAGAGAAATTACTGTGTCTCACTAACAGCTGGTTGATGACCTTGCCTTTCCCTGTTCTGCTGTTGACGTAACTCTGGGAGGAGAGCGTTTGTGAAAGATCCTGGTTTCTTTGACCACTAGGTGTTCGAAAACCAGAAATCGGCGCTCATGGAAGCTGAACTTTGAATTCCCTTCTCTGTAATCTTGTTCACATGAATTGATCATTGTAGGAGTACATGTACGTGCAAGAGAGGTGCTAAAATAACACAACCAATTGTACAATCAAATTTTTAAGCACATTGTTTTGGAAGTAAATTCACTTTAAATCAGTGAGACTTTTATTTGTTGCAAATGCATTTGGCATCAGAGTGTCAATAAAGTGGGTACTGCTTGGTGTGATGTTGGGGCATCATGTTCAGCATTTTGTCTTCATGTATTTAAAAGCCTATTTGTGCATGGGAAGGAAAATATTGAAACAGTTTTCCATCTCCCATGCATTTTAAATCGGCAACTTAAACAAGTTGACAGCCCACGCATTCTTAATTACCTTGACATAACAGGTTACATGTTCTCTTCTGTTTATGGCTCACTTAGTTTCACCTTCCCTCCCCCAATTGTGTTGTAATTAGAAGTGGGGAAAATGCAGTGTATTGACTTCGTCCAATTAAATCAGTGGTTGTAAAAGTTTTTCTTTTTAATTTCTACTGAATGATCCATTTTAGCCGAAGAATGGGACTCTTTTCAGAAAGCAAAGGAATTTTTTAAAACGCTATTCATGCTGAAGCCTGTGCTGAGATTAGTTTAATTCCTATAAACATTTATCCTGAGACTGCATTTTAACCATGTTTATACCTGTCCCAGAAAGTTGCTGTTGAAAGCTTTCAGGCACTTGCCTCAGTGACTATCATAAGAACATGAATACAAGTCTTGAAATATTCTGTAACCTTCTGCCCACTAAAACACAAACATGAACTGACATTATGAAAGGCTTAAACAGATATTATCAGTTGAAAAAAAATCAAAATTGCTTTTGGTCACAAACTTCTACAGAATTATTTTTGAGGAATTTCCTGAAAACTTTATATCGGGAAGAAAACCAATCTTTCCTCAAGGTGAAGAAAATTTGAAATTACTGTATCTGAGTGATAATTTCCCTTGCACACATAGTCTGTGGACTGTGGGACTGGTCCTAGTGTGTCAATTGCTCGACAGTTGCTCTGAATATGTACATTTGGCTGGCTTATGCATCTTGATATGGGATGTTTTAGGTATCATGTTTGGAGAAGAAAAATTAAAAGGATGCTGTTATGATTCTGTAGTCAATATGGTTCACTCTAAACAACCTTTAAGGCTGCAGTCCTATATGCATGTACCTGGGAGTAACTTCTGTTGGACTCAGTGGGTCTTATTTCTGAGTAGTCTGTAGGATTATGCTGTTGATAGAGTACAAACATTGGCTTACAGCTCATGGTTTGTTTGGTGAGAGGTAAACCACAAGCCTGGGTTTGAACATTATACTTAACAATGGCTTAAAGTGATGGTAAGCCAGGCTATTATGATGTAGCTCTTTCTAATTGGATAATTATAATATTCTAGGATTATTCCTTAAAACCATGGGATTGTCCTGTATTATGTAGGGTTCTTAGAACATAAGAACAACCCCGCTGGATCAGACCAAAGGCCCATCTAGTCCAGCTTCCTGTTCTCATAGCAGCCAAGCAGATGTCTATGAGATCCCACAAGTAGGACATGAGTGCAATAGCACTCTTGCACTCAAGTTCCCCAGTAACTGGTATTCAGAGGCATACCATTTCCAGTACTCATTTAGTTTTGGTCTTTACTTTTTAACATCCATATGAAGTCATTGAGAAACACTCAATGGAGTTTTGAAATGTGGTATGTGAGTGAGAATTCTAGTTTTCAGAGAAGATCATATATGGGAACAGCTACTTCGGTTCTTAACCAGCGCCTGGCAGCTATTCTTGGGGGCTGAGTGATCATACAGGTATGTAGCTTGGGAGTACTTCTGGATCCACTGCTGTCACTTGAGTGCAAGTGGCCTCAGTGGCGAGGGGTGCCTTCTGTCAGCTTCGGCTGGTGACCTAGCTATGCTCCTATCTGGACAGGGCTAGCCTGACTTCTGTGTTCTCTATGCTTTGGTAACTTTAGATTACTGCAATACATTATACCTGGGTCTGCCTTTGAAGACTGTTTGAAACTGAAGCTGATGCAGAATTCAGCAGTCAGACTGCTCACCGAGAGAAGACGGTTTGAGCACACAACACCAATTCTGGTGCAACTGCACTGGCTACCAATTAGCTTCTGGGCTCAATTCAAAGTGCTGGTTTTGAGCTGTGCTGTGGAAGCTCCCAGTTTACAAAGATGAAAGAAATTGCCCTATCAAGGACACAGTTACCTTACCACTGGCCTCCACTTGTGAACCATTAAAATTGCTGTCACATTGTCAGGATAAAAACCCCACTGTTGAAGGTTCATTGGTCAGGCTGTGAATCTGAAGGGAAATGAAGACCAAAGAGCATTCTACAGAAGTGAGAGATAATGTAATACAAATGCATAGATTAGGAAAAGGATACCAAATAATATCCAAGTGTTTGGATATCCCAGTGAGCACAGTTGGATCAATAATCAGGAAGTGGAAGCTGCACCACCCAGGCACTACCAAGAAAAGGCCGTCCCTCAATACTCAGCACTCAAACAAGGAGACTTGTGAGAGAAGCCACAGAGAGGCCAACCATCACTTTGAAGGAGCTACAGAGTTCAGTGGCTGGGAATGGAGTAATGGTGCACCAGTCAACCACATCAAGAGCTCTGCATAACACTGGCCTGTATGGGAGGGTGGCAAGAAAGAATCCGTTACTCAAAAACTAGCATCTGAAAGCATATCTGGAGTTTGTCAGAAAGCGATGTGGGAAAACATTTCGTGGTCAGATGAGACCAAGAGAGAGCTTTTTGGCCAAAACGCAAAGTGTTGTGTGTGGTGCAAACCTAACACTGCCCATGCCTCAAGACACACCATCCCTACAGTTGTTGTTGTTTATTTATACCCCGCCTTATGGCCAAAAGGCCCTCAAGGCGGCTTACAAGAAAAACACAAATATAGAAATACATCAATAAAACAATGCAATTTACAAAAATTAAATAACAAATAACATTATTAAAAAACAGCGATGACAACTTCCAGTGAAAATACAGGGTGGTGCAGGCACCTGGAGCAGCAGAAACATCTCAGGTCGCCCCCAGCAAAGCTGAGAGTTAGTTCTCTCTCTTTCCTTCTATGCTTGCAAGTCCGACACCTTCAGTTGAACTTCTGATCAGCTTCTCTGATGGCAAAATAAGAGCAAGCTTTCCCCAGCACTAGCCAGTCCCACAGAAGCAGGGTAGGTCATGACCTGGATGTCGTTCCCCATCATTATCATCTGCAAGCGCTAAAGACACAGGGGGCTCAGCTTGGGGAAAAAAATAGTTGCCAAACCTCACAACCTGCGTAATACTCCACAGATGCAGAAACAAACTAGGCCAGTGAAGTATGGTGGCAGCAGCATCATGCTGTGGGGACAGCAGGGACAGGGCATCTTGTTAAAATGGAAGGAAGAATGGATGGAGCAAAATACAGGGAAATACTGCAAGAGATCCTGCTTCATTCCACTAAAAAACTGAAGCTTGGGAGGAAATTCACTTTTCAGCAAGAGAATGACCCCAAGCACAAGGCCAAAGCAACATTGGAGTGGCTCAAGAACAAAAAGGTGAATGTCCTACAGTGGCCCAGTCAAAGTCCTGATGTCAATCCCATTAAGAATCTGTGGTGCTCTTTAAAAATTGCGGTCCACAAGCAATGTCCAACCAACCTGAAGGACCTGGAGCGAATGTGCCAAGAAGAATGGGCCAAAATCCCTCCGACACTGTGCAAAGCTGGTACATACCTATCCCAAAAGACTTAAAGCTGTTATTGCAGCGAAAGGTGGCTCTACCAAATATTAATGTGTGAGGATTGAATACTTATGCAAGCAACATGTTTCAATTTTTTATGTTTCTTACGAACATTTCCCAACATAAAACCAATATCACCTTACAGTAATTGATTTTGAGTTTCATTGTTTCAAAATAAAAAATCATACAGAATGAAATTACAATGTACCATTTGCAATTCAGTAATATGAGAGCATTGGTCAGGGGTCTGATTACTTTTGCAAGGCAGTATAAATGACTGCTACTATGAATTCCTGCCCTATCCCAATCTCAGAGCAAGCCAAGGCATATGATGCTAGGTTACAGATATGCAGTCCTATGCATGGTTACTCAGAAGTAAACCCCATTGAGTTTGACTGCCTAGTAAATGTGTAAAAGATTGCATCCTCAAGCTGTTGTCCTAAACACACTTAGTAGGGAGTAAGTCCAAATGGACACAGCGGGATTTACTTCTGAATAAATTTGCGTAGGATTGCACTTCCATAATCTAGCATTCTATCTTTGAGTTGCTCTGTTACACACTAGTGTTGGCTGCTAAGAGGAGGCAAATGCCATATTCTTGAGTTTTGAGGCAGAGAAGAAAAAGCATCTAATTTTCAGGCTTTTCTAGTAATCTGAGTATATCAGACTGCATGTGTTGCAGACTTTTTCTTTTTATCAGTCTTAAAGGTATGTTAATGAATTTGGTAACAGTGAGTGAGCTCTAGGATTTTTCAATATATGATATATGCAAAATGCTTTACAATAAAAAAGTAGAAGGTGAAAAGTTTACATATTAGTAAACAGAGAATTAAAAGTAGGTGGAACAACCAAAAGCTATATTTATCTCTTTTTGCTTGGATCACTGTTTCAGTCTCAACGTCAGCCAATCCAAAAGCACAGTAAGAATTAGTGTGCAGATTAGTGAAAGGTGATTGACTAAAGCAGTGTTCCCTTAATCATATATGGTCAAAGTAATGGGGAAATTGTGTGGAGGTACTTTAGCTATAGCAGTGTTGCATTAAAATTGTAGGCCAAATATTCCCCATGTTTAGTGACAGCATGGCTTTAAAAACATGCTGGAGTTCTTGATGTTCATGTTCCTGCTTGCCCTTGATGCTGATATCGCATGTTTACATATTCCATCCATATGATTACCAAAGACTGAGCTCTTCTGAGAAGTGTTCCTTGCTCTGTTCATTACAACTGAATATTTTAGTAGTTTGGTATAATGTGAACAGAAATACAGTAATAGAGAAAAAAGTAAAATATGTATGATAAAATGACAAGCAATAAAGTATAGTGGTCAGTACTTCATTCAAATACACTGTTTTTTTTTCTTTCATAGTAATTCGTACATCTCATTTTAATTTCTGTCTAATCAGCAGGTGAGCACAGTCTTGCTGTAAAATAAGCTGCTCCCCATTATACCCAATCATTCAGTCATAAGATCCCCAAATGTTTTTTTTCTTTTTCTTTCAACTATCATTACTCTGCATAACACTGTAAGAAGCATGACGAGATTTGTTGGAATTCCATCAGTTTGCTGCCCCTTGAATACTATTCTTTCATCTCTTGCCAGATCTGCTGGCTCCAAAGCCCAGGCTTCTGTATTTGAAGGAACTTTGCTTCTCAGTCAGTGGAGGAATGGAGCAGATAGGAATGGGTTAACTCTCCTGGAGGCAGGATCAGCACTATAACACAAAAGTTTAGCTGGTGGCCGGCCGGAAGGGGAGGAACCTTCTCCCGTTCTCCAGTTTTTGACTCTGCCTTCAGCGAGCAACAGAGTCAGCCTATTCTTCTGGGGCCCCATAAGGGATTCAGGAACAGTTTAGCTATTTTCTCTGCTCTTCTCAGAGAGTTTATCATCAACTGCAGTCGAAGCGCACAGACTTCTGCTTCTCTTCTTTCACTTCGCCCTCACTGAATAACCAGAGGGGGGAAGAGAGGGATTTGTTCATTCTGAAGAGGCGCTGGAAGCACCTGGAAGCAGCAGAGGCCAGGATCTGTCTCGCTCCTCCCCCTGCTGTCCCTTATCAAATGCTCTTTCACAGTCCCAAAGACAGGGAAGCTTTCAGGAGCGTTTTAAGACCTTGGAGGAGCAGAGATTGGTCTTTTGCTATCCAAGGCAGTCTCAGTCACCACAGACGTGAGCCTATATGACTGGGGGGCAACCTGTTGCT
Organism: Rhineura floridana; assembly: GCF_030035675.1. NCBI lineage: Eukaryota > Metazoa > Chordata > Lepidosauria > Squamata > Rhineuridae > Rhineura > Rhineura floridana. The sequence goes on along the minus strand of NC_084480.1, from coordinate 268,986,044 downwards.
CCAACATCGCACAGGGGAAGTGGTCAGTGCAGCAGCAGTGCCAGTCAATCAAGTGGTTGGAGCTCAGAGCAATCTGACTAGCACTCTAGGAGTTCCTGCCTCTTATTTATCAGTATGCACCGACAACGTCACAGCCAAATCACATGTCTGCAAACAAGGGGGCACAAAATCAGGCCCTCTTCAGAGGGAGACCAACCTGTTGTTCTAGTGGGCAGAAAGGCACCTGGCTTCCATTTCGGCCATACATGTACAGGGGATCCTGAACACACAAGCCGACTGGCTGAGCCGGGAACAAGTCCACCAGGGAGAATGGGCCCTTCACCAGGATGTGTTCCTAGAGATCACTCGGAAGTGGGGGCTCCCATGCATGGACCTGTTTGCCTCATTGGTGAATGCCCAACAGGACCAGTTCATGGCACAAGGCTGGAACATAGATGTCCTGTCAGCCCCCAGGCATCGGGGACTCCTCTGTGCCTTCCCGCCTCTACCTCTTCTGTCCAGGCCCAGGTGATAGTGGTGGCTCCACACTTACCACAGAGACTGTGGTTTTCCAACCTAGTGGACCTCAGCTCCAGTCTGCCGTGGCATCTTCCCTCCAGACTGGATCTCCTCTCACAAGGACCCATCCTTCACCCGGACCCAGAGTGGCTCCAGCTTCATGCTTGGAGGATGAGCGGCAGTGGCTAAGTGAAGAGGGGCTGTCTGAGAGGGTTGTTTCCACCGTGCTGGCTTCTCGCAGACAATCCACCTAGAGAATTTATGACCTCACATGGAAGGCTTTCAACAGGTAGTGTAGACGCAAACAGTTACCTGCCACGGAATGTCACATTCACACCATTCTTGACTTCCTGCAAGACGGTCTGGGCCAGGTGCTAGCTCCCAACATGCTTAAGAGACATTTGAACCAGCACGTTCAATACTAATCAAGGACCTCACCCTCAAGACAGTTTTTCTGGTGGCAATCACCTCAGCCAGGAGGGTGGGGAAACTGGGGGCCCTCTCCATCCAGGAGGAGCTGTGCATTTTTCACCCAGACAAGGTGGTTCTTCACCCTGATCCCAGTTTTCTAACCAAGGTCAATTCCTTGTTCCACAGGGGACAGGACATTTCTCTGCCCAACTTCTGCCCCAACCCAGTTCATCGCAGGGAGAAGAAGTGCACAAACTCGATGTCAGGCAGGCACTTTGGATCTACCTGGGCCGTACAGAACCATTCAGGAGGTCTGAGGCCCTGTTTGTGTCTTTTAAACAAGGGGTGCAGGGATTAAAGGTGTCCAGGTCCACCACCAGCAGCTGGGTGAGGGATTACCCAGTTAAGGCCTGTCAGGCAAAAGGGAGAGCTACTCCTCCAGGGGTCATTGCACACTCAGAGGGGCTGCCACCACAGTGGCGCTCCACAAGGATGCCCCGCTGGAGGAAATCTGCAAAGCTGCCACCTAGGCTCACCCATCCACCTTCATCAAACACTACAAGGTGGATAAATTTGCTTCTGCCAAAGCTGCCTTCGCCAGAAAGGTTCTTCAGAGGGTGGTGGCCTAGGTTTGCTCCCACCCAAGGATGTAAGGGGGGGGTCACTGCTGAGGTACATCCCATTCCTGCCTGCTCCATTCCTCCGCTGACCGGGAATGGAAAGTTGGACTTACTGTGCAGTGCACTTCTGGTCAGCGGAGAGTGGACCAGACAGCCCCACCCTGCAGCAAAACATAGACCGTGGGGTGGGGAGGGCACCTTTCCGGAAACCCTCTGGCGACTGCTGGTTGCTCACCCTGTGGATAGAGTAGTAAGGGCTCCCTTCATCCCTTCCTGGCACTGTGCGCTGATTTGTTAACGCTTGTTCTTATTCTATCCTCTGTTCAAGTTTTGAGTTCGTGTAGGTGGAGTGGCCGGCTGCTCAGTAGTCGGTTTTTTACAACTGTGTCACAAACTGGAGAACGGGAGAAGTTTCCTCCCCTTCCGGCCGGCCACCAGCTAAACTTTTGTGTTATAGTGCTGACCCTGCCTCCAGGAGAGTTAACCCATTCCTGTCTGCTCCACTCTCCATTGACCAGAAGGACACTTCATGGTAAGTCCAACTTTCCGTTTTCCACTTAATGGAGAATCAAGTTGGACTTGTGTTAATTTATTTGTTTGGGCATTTCTTGTTGCTGCAAAGGTTGCTCCATGGATCCATATAGGATCCCAGTTGCCATAGTACCAGAATGTGCCCCTGTACTAAAGCTTTACATGATTATTTTAGATGTGCCTGGAGGACAGTCTTGGTTCTAGTTGTAGAATTGCCTCATTGTGATGTAGGTCCAAATCATGCAGTATAAGGTTGTTTTAATCCAATTGTGTCTTCTTGTTCCAGTCCCTGTTCTTAACATCTGTTGGATGAGCAGTATATTTGCATGGATTTTTAGATACCATGTTTGTTGTTCTTGTTGTTGTTGTTACTCCATCCTTCCAGAGATTGATATGCTGCATAGATTCTGCATTAGTTGCTACAGCCACTTTTCTTCTCAGGAAAATAATTTGTTTCTCTGTTTCCTTGTTATGTTGAAATTCTATCAACATTTAATGTGTGCTTTGTTTAGAAATGTTGGTCTTTTCCCATCCTCATTATCTTTTTTATTATTATTATTAACAACTTTTATTCAAAATCACATACAATACAGATTAAGTAAGAAACAAAAGAATTTTTTTTAACATAGCAAATATAAAACAACATTAATCTAAAGAGATGGAACAAAATTGAACTGATATTTTTAATAATACAGAGGGAAATACCGATTATAAACATATAACACCGAGTATATCTATGAGGATAGAAACGGAAAGAAAATTATCTAATATTAAAAAGAAGAGAGGAGCACTGATTACCAGACTTTAGGAGAACCAAACAAAGACATATTTTGTCGCAACTGTCCATCCATGTGTTTGTCTTTCCACATAAATCATAAAAGGTCACCATATGGCAGCGAAGTCCATAGGGTCCACTAGTCCTTTTAGCTCCTTGAGCCGATAAGTTAGTTTTTTCAGAACTCATTCTCTTTTTAAATACCTGAAGGTACTGGGGATCTCTGAAGAACAATGCGTATGGGCCAAATTGTTTGGTAGGAGCTTGTTTCAGCTGTAAATATTACTATGGGGTTGTGTTCAGCTAAGTCCTACTCAGAGTAGACCCACTGAAATTAATGAACATAAATTAGTCATGTCTATTAACTTCAGTGGGTCTGCTCTAATTAGGACTAGCACTGACTACCACCCATTTCTTCTAGGATTTAAGCTTTTTTTACCTCAGTTTCTGAAACATGTAGATCGTGTCTTTTTGAATGTGTCTTATGGAAGAGAATATTCCAGCTAGCATCCAATTTAGTCATCATGTATGCATGCCTCCAGTTATGATTTTGGGATTAGAAGGTGAGATAGGTGCAGACAAATAGGTAAACCCCAACTTGTAGCCTATCTTGCCCCAGCTGTCTGATGGTGCTAAAATTTCATCCTCTTAAAATAGATGAATCTGCTGTGCATCAGCTTTACAAACTGGCCCTTGATTTTTTTTTTTTTGGTGGCAAATCCTTAAATGTATGTGGTTTCAATTAAATAAACCACAACTTCTTTACAGAAACACCAGAAGTGATTAGAGTGTCTGGCACGGTGCTGTCACTTATCAGGATGGTGCAGGAACAGAGCAGTGGCAAGGTTGGGACTGTAAAGATGCAGCAACAGAAGTGTCACATTGGTTCTGCCTGTGCGCCCACATAGTTGCAACCCTGCTGTGCTGCACCATCTTGGTTAGTGGTAGTGACGGTACTGTTAGGAGGGTGTTGCTATACCTTGCTGTCTGCTCCTGACAAATACAGTAACACAAAGCGCTAGGTTGTCTGCAGCATGTGAGCCTGTTGTACATCATTCTGGGCAATGAAAAATAACACAAATAGGTACTGGTCTTAGTAGTGATAATAGACTCTCTAATGTGAACCTACTTAGATTTTTCTCCAAATACCTCTGCCTAGTGAAAAATCCTTAGGTTTAGAACTTAAAAACTTTCTAAACTAGTGTATGTTGCTAGCAAGAGGAACAGTCCATGTAGCTTTCAAGCTACCAGTTCCTTCTCTTTCTGTAGTTGTAATTTGCAAATGATAGTTGCCCATGTATCTTGAGCTAAGCTCTAATAGCACAAAAGGATTCCTGCAAAAGATTTCAAACTGAAGACAGATCTTAGCTTGAATCTAATTGTTCCTTTTGCAGAAGTTGTCTTGTCATAACTAGAGAGAGTTGCAACACCAGAAACAGCCCCACCCACTCAAAACATAGTAAACAGAACTTCTGAACTTACGGAAAACAAAGAACAAAGTCCACTATGAACGTGTCTGTGCAAATTTTTGTTAACTACTCGGTTGCTTTCAAATATAGAGTGAGTAACATTGAAGGAATTGTCTGATGCTAACAAATGCTTGGAACTAGTTTTTGTTTTGATATATCAGGGGACTGAATTCAGTTGTTTCTTGACATGTCCTGGAAGCTTCTTGTTGCAGCTGTTGATCAGTATCTGAATATTGATTTAAAAACTATTGGCAGAGGAAAGAGGAGGAACTTAAAGGTTATTCTAAAGCTCTCTTCAAGACTCAATGTCAATATAAAGCACACATTCCATTTTCAAATGGAACTGTGTATACAATGTGAAATACTCTGTTTCATATAACTTTTTAAAATATGCATTATATTTTTACTTAGTGTTGGCCTATACAGTGAGCTAAAATGAAACTATAACTATTGCATCTCTTCAAAACAGAGAGATATAGTAGTGTGTTATGCATGGCGGGATATATGGCCTTGTACTTCAAACATACACTTTACAGATGCGTATAATGGAAGAAATATACACATATATAAGACCAGAAGTTGCAATATGGCTTTAGTAATGCTTTTTTTATTGAGCATTAACACTACAGTAATGCAGTGAGTTAGAACCTTATAGGAAGAAATGGTTAGTCAAGGCTTTGTCATATTGGATTGATGTATACATGTGAAAGGGGAGAGGATTTGTCTCTTGGCTTACAGAGTACCTTATTTATTTATTTATTAGATTTATGTCCTGCCCTTCCTCCCAGTAGGAGCCCAGAGCGGCAAACAAAAGCACTAAAAACAGACTTTAAAATATATTTAAACAAAACATATTTTAAAACATTTTTTTAAAAAGCTTTAAAAACATTTTTTTTAAAAAAAGTAAAGGTTTAAAAACATATTGAAAAGCAATTCCAACACAGATGCAGACTGGGATAAGGTCTCCACTTAAAAGCCTTGTCGAAAGAGGAAGTTATTCAGTAGGTACCAAAAAGGTAAGAGATGGTGCCTGTCTAATATTTAAGGGGAGGGAATTCCAAAGGCCACACTAAAGGTCCGCTTCCTATGTTGTGCAGAATAGACCTCCTGATAAGATGGTATATGCAGGAGGCCCTCACCTGCAGAACGCAGTGATGACTGGGTATATAAGGGATAAGACAGTCTTTCAGGTATCCTGGTCCCAAGCTGTATAGGGCTTTGTACACCACAACTAGAACCTTGAATTTGGCCCGGTAGCAAATGGGCAGCCAGTGCAATTCTTTCAGCAGCAGAGTGGTGACATGTTGGCAATACCCTGCCCCAGTGAGCAGTCTCGCTGCCGCATTTGCACGAGCTGCAGCTTCCGGACCAACCTCAAGCATACCCCACATAGAGAGTACATTACAGTAATCTAGCCTGGAGGTTACCAGTGCATGGACAACAATGGTCAGGCTATCCCAGTCCAAAAACGGCTGCAGCTGTCTTACCAGCCATAGCTGGTAAAAGGCACTCTTAGCCACTGAGGTCACCTGGGCCTCTTGCGACAAAGATGGATCCAGGAGCACGCCCAGGCTATGGACCTGCTCTTTCAGAGGGAGTATGAGCCCATCCAAAGCAGGGAACTGACTAATTATCCTAACTCGGGAACCACCAACCCACAGTATCTCCGTCTTGCTAGGATTCAGATTCAGTTTATTGGCCCTCATCCAGCCTCAGCATAGACATTGAAATCACCCAGCACTATCGTTCTGGGCTCCTCCAGTACCACAGCCAAGAGGGCCTCTGCCAGCTCAGTCAGAGAAGCTGCCGGGCAGTAGGGGTGGACGGTACACTAGCAGCAATCCTCGTTTTCTGTCTCCGTGGCCCAACACCAGATGCAGGCCCTCACAGCCAGCTCCAAGACAGAGTGGTTTCCTGGTGACAGAGATGGAAGTTCTGTAGACCACAGCAACACCTCCTCCCCCTCCCTGCAGCCTGTCCTAGTGTTGTACCAAGCATCCAAGTGGGCAAAGCTGGGTCAGATCAACTCCTTCCAGCTCACCCACCCAGATCTTGGTAACGCACACCAAATTGGTACCTTCACCCACAATCAAGTCATGGATGAGTGTGGTCTTAATTGTGTACCGATCTGGCATTAAACAGCAACACACACAGGCCGGTGGGCACAGCAGATGAGCAGTGAGGAACCCATCCATGAGAGGAGTGGGAGCGAGGAACAAGGCGTATATAATCTTGCCCTCGTCTTCTGTGGTGGTTCACCATCTCCCCGTGCCTATACCCCCTCTACCCATGATCACTGAAATTGGGGTGACATCACCCATATGCCTGCTTACTAAGACTCCTCCTAAACACCTGATATGAACCCAGCAAGAGCCCACCAACAAAACCTACTGGAGCCAATTATCCCAGTAGGCCTCTGAGCGAATTGGGAACGGTCAGATCTATTCAATATCTTTCACACAGGGCACATCTACTCCCCCCCCCACACCCAGGGAGGGCCAGCCTTCTGCCAGTTGCAGACTCTCACTCTGAAGGCATCTGGCAACTTTCTCCTATCATTCAGTTCATTGCACAGGCTCTCACCCTGTGCAGAAATTACACGTGCGCCATACGCCCTCTCTACTACCAATCTCCTCTAGATTGGTTTTAAAAAAATAGAAGGGGGCAGTGTCCTCAGAACTCCCTAAGGGGCGACTCCCTTTGGTGTTGTCCCTTCAGTGGCGAACCTGGTGGTGGCAGAACCGCTGCCCAAGGGCAGCCAGGCTTTAATACCCCCTGATCCAGCCAGGAGCTGATGCAAGAGGCTGCAAGATTGACTGCAGCCTCTCTCTGGAGTCTGGATCACGCAGGGGGTCCCAATTCTTGCAGCACTTACCAGGGACTTCAGCTATCTCAGGAGACAGCAACCCAGAGGAGTGAGCAAGCAAGCACACAAATGCGCAGATACTTACTCCCAGGGCAGGTCTTCTCCAGTCCCCCAGTGCTGCAGCTGTTACCTTGGAAGCATTCTCTATAGAACAATGCCTTGAATACAGTTTTTGGTCAGTTTTGACCATGGTATTCACCTGACTGTGCCAGCCATACTCAGAATTGTAGATTTGGAAAAGATCTGAAAAGATATCTAGTCGAGCCCCTATATCACCAGTGATTGCATTTCCAGACACCTTTATTCTTTACACACAGAAAGAGAGCTGTGCCTGAATGCTCACCATAGATGTAACACTACCTGATCTTCAAAGAGTGGAGATTGTTATATCTGCACTGCATCATTGTTTGTTTTAGATTCCCTTGCTAGTTGTGTTACTTTGTCTTCTACTTTAAGTTTAAATTAGAAACTTTTTTGAGTATTCAGTACTGTGCCTGAACTCTGATCATCTTGAGCTTCTAGATTATGGTTTCTCAACTACTAGTTTTTCATAAATGTCTTCCTCTATTGCTAATAGCATACTCTTTCAGATGTAATGGTAGACCATAGTGTGGCAAGAGCCTCAGATTCACATGGTGCCATTTCCACTCCCGTCTCCTAAATCCACACACCGTAGTTCCAAACCTCTTATCTTTGTTTGCAGCAAACCATAGTTTGCCTGTTCAGACAAACCAGCAAATCAGAATCAGAAGTTGAGCAGGAGGAAAAAGAATCTGACGGCAAACCTGAGTCTCCCCCGGGCCCAGTCACGTGTCTAGTTCATGTAACACCAGGCCATGGTTTGGCATTGCAGCCGAATGGGCTCACTGTTTTACTTAACTGCAGCTTTTGCTTCCGAGCGAAACAGTTTTAGTGCTTTAGCCTACATCAAACAGAGTAATGGACCCATCATGAGTATCCTACAGTCTTTGCTGTTGAGATGATAAAAACCATGTTGAGTGTTCCAATGGCTGTTATAGCCATGTGGCTACTTCACTAAATGTTGATATGGGGTAGTAATTTCTCCTGCATCTCCTCATACATTCCCTTTGTCCTATTTGCTGCTGTTCTATCAGCTGTGCATTGTTAAAGGCTTTTGATTTTTATGTTCCATTGGCATTTAGTCATTCCACCTCTTATCTGGCCTTTCTCATTATTTACATTATTTCTGCTTCCTTTATTTTCCATTGCAGTACTCCTAGCTTTTACTGCTGTAGATTTCTTAGACCTACATTCACTGTTAGCTCGATATCTGTCTACAGTACCACTGTCTAGCTGACCTGCTATCATTTTGTACATGTCCCTTAATTTTTACTTCCCAAGTGGGTTACTTTGCATTTCTCCTTGTGGAGGATAATTTTATTTCTGACTGCCTTTTTAGTTTTGAATATTAGATCTGCCTCAGCAGCAGTGACTATTCCTCCCAGGTTCATATAAGCTGCAAATTTAATTGGTGTGCTTGCCACCCTTTCCTCTGTAAAAGAAATAAATATTGGGGGTGGGGGGACTGTAAAGCAAGTGATATGCATGAATAAAAGGGATGTGACAGCTAATATTGCTGTGCAGCCCATCAATTGGCCTTTCATGCTTCTGGACTGCATGGGTATTTAAGCAAAGTCTTGACGATGTTCTGCCCTGCATTCCTGCATTAAAACTGTCAAGAAAACATCTCAAATCAGAGCTTCAAAAAGCCAAAATACTTAAATACCTAGCAATTTTAAACATTTTCCAGATTGGTACCTGAGAATTAAAACAATTTTTCAAACTTTATCTTAGAACTGGTAAGGTACAGTAGATAAGAGTCCGAGCTACAAATCAGAATGTTCATTGTTTTGAATCTTGTCTATGCCATCAGCTTGTCAGATGTCCATAGGCCATAATCTTTCAGCCTCAGTAGTCTTCTTTCTATCTGCATAGAGATATAAACTACTTTACAGAATTATTGTGAGGATTCAATAAGGTAATCAGCCTGATATGGTGAGAACATAAGAAGAGCCTGCTGGAACGATCCAGAATCCTATTCTTACAATGGACAACCAGATGCAGCAAGCAGGACCTAAGCATAAGAGCACTCTGCTCCTCCAGTTTCCAGCAATTGATATTCAGAAGCATACCTCCTCCGACTGTGATTTGAACGCTTAGGTTACAAAGACTCCTCTGTAGACACATTTCACATTCATACATTCTAAGGGTCTTGTGAATTAGGATATTTAGACATTGGCAGTAGTGCGTCTTGGCAGATTTACCCAGTAACTTAAACTCACACAGGTCTTATACATGGGGATATTTATTGAGCATATACACACAGAGTCAAAATATACACATTCAACACTTCAATGGGGAATAAGCTCAGTAGCAGTACATATCTTTTGGTATAAGTGGGGATAGCTCAGTGACAATATGTGTGAGGGAATTAACTAAATAACCAAGACCCAGAGACAGAACAGTGATTCAGCAGGTGATTTCATAGTGGAACTGGGCAACCAGCAACCAGCCTGAACATGGCTCTAGGAGTCCAGTTTTTATACTTTTCTGGACAAAAGCCTCAAAGGAGAATGCAGAATTGATTGGATCAGGCAGGTATCCTTCCTTAATTTCCATACCTATTATGAGTTGTATGGTCAGGGTAATGGGCTTTTCTTTTGTGAAGACAGGTGGTGGCATTCACCTTTTAGCTAGCTTTATAAGATTTGAACAATGGGCTGCTCTCTTGAAGGCCAAACTTTTACAATTACTTTTGGGATTGCATTGATTGGATTGCCAAAGGTCATGTCCTTGCATATGACTGGCAACATCCTCTTGGTTGAAATGATAGATTTAACTCTTTCAGCTACTTTTTCCATCAGGTCTCAAACAGCATCTTTGTAAAATGAACCAAACTGAAGCTACTTTAAAAATCAAATAGGCCATGTTGGGGTGGAGTGTCTCTCAGGTTTATAGGCTCGCAGCCAGCCTGCCAACACAAGTATTGCAAATCCATATAATGGCTGAATATTAATGGTAATACCATTACTACTACCACTGTATAATTCTATTTAGCAAAATTATACAAATTGTTGTTTTATCCCTCAAGTATATTTTAGAGCTGACATACTGGTTTGTTGAGGTGTAGCTCTACAGCTACATTTTCATACTTCTCCCCAGTGCACATTAATAAAATTTCATGCTTAAAAATGTATTTAAAAATATTACATTCAAATATCAGCTATATTAGTCTGTAATCTGGCCCAACAATCTCAAACCCAGCATCCTTCATGAAGCTTTTTCGTTATAGCTGTGTGACAACAAAAATCCAAAAGATGAAATTTACTTGAAACTTTCCATGCACATGATTTTCTGACATTACAAGATTCTTAACATGAGTAGAATGTTGTATTTGAAGGAATCAGTAGAATGTTGTATTTGAGTTGGTTTCAACTTTTGTTTCAGCCTAATAACTGAAAGAAAAAAAGTGAGTGGTTGAACAGCCTAAAACCTCACCTTTTGCATACTCCTGACTTTAAACAAACCAACTCAGTGAACTGAATTTCAGTTGCATAGCTAGGTGTGCAAAATTTACTGCAGTGGAGGGGTGGAACTAAAGAAATATCAGGGTTGGTGCAGAAACTAAAAGATACTTATTGGTTTTACTGTATGGAAATGAGCAAATTTACAAAGGTCTATTTATAAAGCATTGCAGAGAAAAATGGATATAAAACTTACATTAAGGCTGAAAATCTAGAGTACATAAACTAAATAATTACTCATGACTGCTAAATATCATACATAATATTTGTTTTCAGTTTATATTAATTGTTTGTAGCTGGATGTATGCATTATTGAACAGGCATAGCTTCAGAATTCTTTCATTGTTTTTTTTTCCCAAGGAGATGTACAATGTTGGCACTTTACTCTGCAAAATGTTTAAGTGGGTTTTTAGAAGAGATGCCCTCCTTAATAGCAGTAGAAAGAGGGGAGGGACGTCTATTATCATACGCTGTGCTAATGTAGGTTCTGAGTCATGTGACTGCAGAAAAGGCTATTATCTCAATGAAAAGGAAACTGCTTTTTAGAGCAGCAATAGAACAGAAGCCGAAGGAATTTTCGAGTGCTCCACCATACTGGATTGTCTATTTGATCAGCAGCTAGAAAAGGGTTAGTTGTGGCTAGTTTATCAGCTGTCATTAGAAGCAGATGAGAGAGGAGATAAGCTGCTATGTGCACACATCCTCACTCAGCATGTGTTTTGGTTTACATCAAGGCAATGTTGGTTTAAGTTATCACAGAGCAGATTTTCTAATGTTATTTCTGCTCATTGCTGCTTGCTTTAATAAAACAGCTACTATGTAGGGTGTGGATTTTGTTTATATTACCGATTGAAGATAAAGAAATGATGAGATTTTACATTGAACTGCAGAGTCTGTGGAAGATTGCAAGGTGTGTTTCAGAAGTGCAGTGACTTCATATTTGGTATGTTCATGTTTTCTGTGTAATGTGGAAGATGCAGAGCATGACAATTGAGCAACAGCATTTCTTAGCAGATAGAGGATTTCAAGCATATTCTTCCGTTATTTCCCCCTTCCCTGTTTTTGAAGTGACTACTGATAACCTTGCAGTTGCCTTGTAACACCTGTATTGAAAGGTATATATATGCATACATTGTATGTAGTAGAACATGTGAAACACTAGGCATTTTATGAAACCCAGCAAAATAATCTAAGCCTCATATATATAATAAGCCTTATTTCCAGGAGGAAGCTCAGATGTGTGCATTGTTCTTTCAATACTGTAATTACAGTGCAGTGTCTTAATAGGTTTTTTTTACTAATTCCTATGTAGAGATCAAAGGGAAAGGAAGGTGCACACTTTTTTGTTTTTGTGTTTGCTAGCCCATAGCTTAAAATAGGTCAAATATGGTAGCAGTAAAGACAATTACATTCTATAACTTAATTTTCTAATTCTCAGAGCTTCTGTCTATATAGTTCTATATCTGCAAGGACATTCAGTTAAACTTCATCCTGTGTATTTGTCTGATGTTGCATATTCTGATACATTTAGTCTGATGCATGTTGGCTATTCTTACCTTTCTCTTAACCTTGAAGGGAGAAACACCTAGAAATCCCATCTTGATATATATGATAGGCTTCCTCTGTTAGTTAATCCAGTATATCTGTAACTGTGAAAATAGTATTCTTGGCCAATTTTCTTCCTTGCAAGTGTTTGAAGGTGGGCGTTGTCAAGTTAGCATCTTGTTCAGCTGAACATTGTTGAATACATTTTCCCCATAGTAACAATCATTCCTTTATACTTATGAATGTGGTCAGTATTTTCAGGTGCAACTAAACCTATGCAATCTATGTTTTTCTTTCTCCATTTAAGTTAAGGGCATGGGCATAGCTGTTACTGTAGTGCAAATTGGCACTTCGTAGGTTATCCCAAATATAGATTGAGATGAAGGTGGTAGCTCTAATGCTTATCATCTCTTTAATAATTAATATCCTTAGAGGCAGGAAATGCTTGTATTATGTTAAGACTTTGGGTTATGTGGGGGGGAAGTCCTCTTGTAAATCTGAGAAAGTAGAGAAATAATGATTTAAACATTAACATAGTACACATTGGAAGATCTTATATTTTGAATTGACAGTAGATAATTATTGAATTCTGGTTTGTTTGACTTGAACCGGAATGTTTTATTTCCATAGGACAATAGAACTGGGCAATACCATAAATACAAAGCTTCAAGACAATGAAAATTCTTTCATGCTATTTGGGTGGGCTGTGTGCTTTGTTTTTATGATGGGACATGTAGTATATATTCAGCATCCCTTGTTAATACTTTTAGAATATGTTGGTTTCTACATGGTAATTAACTCATCTAATATTATTGGTTTACCTTTTGGGACTAAAAGCAAGGATATTTTATTAGCTTTACATATTACTAGAGCTTGGGACACAATAGAAATATATACTATTTCATATTTGGAAAGATCATATCTCGGAAGAGTTTGTAGTCATGATAGACCTTTGAGTTAGCTGTGCTTTCCCCTGCTTAAAATGTCATCTTTTAGCCAGATGAGTTTCCTTGGTTATTTTCTTGCTTGAAAACTTCTACTGTTAATCTAGTTATATTAGCGTAAGGTATATTGTATCATGGCATTTCTCATTTCATATTGTAGAATATATATTTGGAAATGAACAATAAATGAAAGAGTGGTAGAAATATTTTGTTATAGCACATGATCTTTCTGTGTGGAAGTGTAGCCCTGTCTACAGTAGATGATAAACCTAGGAGTCTGCCCTCTTTCCGCTGTCACTCACCTTACCTCTGCACATAGTGGTCATTACACAGAATGGAAGACCCATGCATGCCTCCCACACTTTATATTTGGCTTGAGTAATTTGTGAGCTGGAACTCTCAGAAGGCAGAAGAGAGCTGGATGAATATATGGGAACTATGCAAGGGCGTCCTGTCATGTGTAATAGCAGGTTTTGAACAATCGCCTCAGCAGCTCAGAGGCAAGGCAAGGCTTCAGTGATATCCTGGACAGCTCCATGAAGGTCTCGGGCTGGAGACTCCATCAGAGCAGAGCTCAGATGTTATTTCACTTCTGAGATGGACTCCACTGACTCAGAGGAGGGCAGCGTGATGTCCTCCATCCAGGGAGGTACTGTTACAACGGGCTTCTCTTGTGCATATGCTTCTGGTTAGTTATGTACATCTGGAGCTCTCACTGAGAGTAGTTCCTTCTCATATTCCAAATCCCTGACCTCATCTCCTGAAGAAAGAAAATCTGACCCCAAGATTATGACATGCACTGAGGGCCGTTCAGGGTGGCTTACAGGTCATCAGGCAGAGTTTTTTCAAAGATGGTTCTCTCTAGCATCACCATCTTATTAGCTTCCAAATACCAACATAAATAACTACTGAAAGGCAGGCTACCAAAAATGTTGTGAGCTAAGAACTACTGTGGACTTACTTTGTGTAATATATATGACTGGGTTGTGGATTTGGGGTGTAGTGAAGCAGTGTCAAATTTAACACATTCTTAGCATGCTAGTTTAGTTATTCACAGGCCTTATCATATATCCTATGATAACTATAAGGTTAGAGGGGTCCATGTAATGTCTTCAGTTGCAGCCCTATTTTGTGAATATATTAGTTATGGCTAAGAATGAGCTAAACCTCTGACCTTTGGAATACAACCCTTATTCTAAATTCTGTGACTGCCTTGCTCCTTTGCATATGAATTTTGAGACCTGGCGTTAATCCTTAGATGGTGTATGAGTCAAAAGCTCTGGTTCTAAGCACACTTTTCTGGAAGTCCCACTGAGTCAAACAGGCTTGAGATCAGGCTGTATATTATCATGAGTTCTGTCTTGTATCAGACAGATTACTGTTGTGTCCCAAGTTTTCAGCTGTGTTTTACAAAAACATGGTGTTGGTATTTCTGAGAGTATTTAATACTGTAGCTTGTACATTCTTTTGAGACTGGAGCTCAGGCAGCTTAGTATGAGAAACGATGATCAGGCAGCAGGCTAATGGTACTGCCAGAAATGCAGGTCCATGGACTAAATATAAAAAGCCAAATCGTGTATATGCCAATATTGTTGCTGTGTTGGTTAACACTTGGGCATTTATCTGAAGGATATGAGGTAAGATATGTCATTAAGAGCTGGAAAACAGCTATGATTGAAACACAGAAAATAGTATTCTTCCACAATAGTTTTTGGGATGAGAGCCAATAGTGCCCTTGGGGAGATACAGTCCTATATGGTTATGCATTTTTAGAAGGTGGTGCTAGGAGATTATGACTTGGCCCACTGGCCTATGGGCAGTGATGGAAATTTTCCAGAAATGTTTAATTAGGGAATTAGCATTGGAATAAATTCAGTTTGTATCAGAAAATTTGAGAATAGATTTAGAGTAGAGTGGAAAATAGAGAGTGATTTAATTTATCATGTTTATTTTACTTATATTTGGTAAACAAAAGTTAAAATTTTGACAAATATTAACAAATATTAAATGTTAACAGTGGCCATCCATTCATTATTACTAATAAAGTTAGCTTACGAGTTCTACAGGATTTTGTTCTTTTGCCCATGCTATTGGACATCTACATGACTCTGTTGGGAGATCCAGGGTTGAGTGTTGGGTGTTAGTAATATGCTGATAAAACCCAACTCAGTCTTTTTCAACTACTTTCAGGCAGGCTGAAAATCTTAAACCAGTGTCTGTGTGCAGTAATAGATTGGATGTGGGTTAACCAGCTAGACTTAATCCAGACAGGATAGAACTATTGGTGGTCAGTGGACACTAGTGATGTCAGCCAATGGGCAGGTGGGTGTGGTTTGAGGAAAATGGTCTCCTGGGCCAAATTGGAGCCCCTGGGGGTCCATCATTACCCTGGAAGCCAGACGTGCCTACCCCTGCCTTCTTCATTATTATCACCATCTAGCCTTGGTCTTTGCCCCCACCTCTTAACTTCATTCACCCAGCCCCTAATCTCACTGTCTCTTTCCCATCCATCTGTTAAATGCTCTTTCTCCCACTAGCATCATCACACTGCTGAAACTCTGTGTGGATCTGTCTCAGTGTCACATTTGTTCTGCCTGTTGTGACCTCTGGCTCTGCCTATCCCTACCTCTACCTGCTGTTAGCAACTCTGCCCTCTGCCATGCCTTTTATAGTGGGCAGCCACCGCCACCACAGTTTTTACCTATACTGTAAAGCCCTAGATAGCTTGGAGCCTTGATTTCTGAAGGACTGCCTCCTCACATATGAACTGGCCTGTTGATTAGGATTGATTCCTCCTATATGAATCTGCCCATTAGTTGCTATCTTTGTCAGATGCCCTGGTTCCTCTGCCAGGGGAGGCACCCTCAGTTATGCTATGAGACAGGGCAGCACTGCTGTTGTGGAACTTATGAGAGCTGAAAAATAGTATATAAATATTTTTATTTCAATAAACGTAAGTCTGATTGAATTGGTAAATCTGTCTGGGCAGTACAATTTCAGATTACAGATGGTGGCTCACATGACTTGACTGCTTCAAAAATATTTCCATATAGGAAACTAGATGTCATGGAGAAGAGTTCTAGCCTAGTCTTTGTCCTACTGTTCCCCCCCCCCGTACTGAAATCTCCCATCTACTTCCACACATGCACGCCCTGAGGGAGAGCATTCCAACATGGGAGCTCCAGCCTGCAATCTGAAGTGGTACAGGCCAGACTCAGGTGGACATCCTCACTGAGAACTAAACCTTAATTGGCTAATCTCTCCTCATTTCTGCTTACATACCAATAATAGAATTGCCCTAATTTCCAATTTCACATTTTTCAGAGATTCTTAAAATGTAATATGGCAAATAGTAATTTTGAAAAGACAGTTCATTGCACAGAGCTAAACTTAGCTACATTATATAGGTCCTATACCTATTAAAAAAAAGTTTGATGGCAGGCTTACGTCCTTTATAAAAGACTCAGTGTAGCTTATTGCAAACTCCTTTATTAAGGGATTAAAAGGAGCTAGTGCTGTTTCCCCCTCCCCCAAGAGGCTTGACAGATTTAATGCTTATCATATCCTGATTCTAAATGATGATCTTCAACTTCAAACCTAAGGACTCTGATGCATTTTCACGGAGGGTTGGGGAGGGACAGTTTTTGGTACTTGTTACTGCTAAGTAGTTTGTATGTGAGAGAAGAGTCCTATCTGTTCAGCACTGAACAACTTGTGTACTTGGGTTCAGCTGATTTTCCATTAGTGATAAGAAATACATTTCTCCAGGAGTGATGGGCTGTGGACTTCTTAATTTACATTTTCCCTCATATCATATGACATGTGGCTGCAGTTTTATTCCTGGCCCTGCAGCCTGTGTTTGGTGAAGCTTTCTTTGTTTTTGGCTCTCAAAATGTGGCTCATTAAGTAGTTAGAGATGTCTTGTTATATTGCTATGTAAGGCTGCATAACAGAGCTCAGTGATTTTTTTTAATGTTTCCTAAAGCATGCTAGTCTACATGTAAAATTTGAACAAAGCTTGCAGTGAAAATCTACTTTTGCTCTTATTTTTAAAATGTCATGTTTTCATAGGTTGCATCTTATATCTTGCTATTGACAACATTCTGGTGGCTCGTAGAGCTATCTGCTATCTTCCATAGATTTAAAGTGATAATGTGTATTCCTAATTTAGTTGAAAATCTGGCATTAGTTGCTCTACCAACATCTATTAAATGGTGATGCAACAAACAGTCATGAAATTTTTATCCATACTATATAAAAGGAATAAAAATGTACATTGTGCTAGGTTTAAAATCTGCTCAGTTTTAGTTCAGTTCATGAAGGGACATAAAATAAGATGAAAGTCATAGATTTTGTTACAGAGAGTCTCAGCCTTAACTGAAACCCATTGGTTGTGCTGTGACCTTTGTTATGAAAGGTGATACCTCTTATTCAATCCCCCCCGCTTTATAGTTAATATTTGGAGTTGCTGTGTCACAAATGGATTTTATTGAAAAAGAGTATGTGATTGTTTACCTGTATCTCTGCACCAAGAAAGATTTTCATTCTTTCTAACAGATTTGTAGTTTAAGCTCCATTTTGTAAATCTTGCTCCACAGTCCCATTCTATGCCAACCTAGTAGCTGATAGGAAGTTGCCAAATGAACCCTATAGCATGGATATTACGCATCACTGGGGCTCAAAGTGTGGAAGATCTAGGTTACCATTGGCCTATAAATGTTTCACTTAAGAAGAAATTCCTTTTTCGTATAATTGACAATATAGGCTGATGATGATGAAAATAATACTTCTGCCCAATTTTTATTTAAAATATTCATGAATCACCTAAAATAATAAATCTGTATGTTACTTACAACAAAACGCAGAATAATAGCTATCATAAATTAATAGTGTATTAAAAAGAGTATTTAAAATGACCAGTTCAAGTTCTGGAAACGCTTGGTGAAATAAAAATGTTTTCATGGCATGCCAAAATCTATGTCAGCATCTGCCTTGCCTCCACTGGAAGGGTGTTCCACAGTGCTGGGGCTGTTGCACTGAATCTTTTGAGTATAGAGAAATTTAATTTCAGGGGCATGAGGCATCTCCAAAAGCTTAGCTGTTGACTCTCTCAATTATCTAGCCAGCCTGTAGGGCAGCCTTTCCCAACCAGTGTGCCTCCAGATGTTGTTGGACCACAATTCCCATCTTTCCTGACCATTGGCAATGCTGGCTGAGGCTGATGGGAGTTGTGGTCCAACAACATCTGGAGGCACACTGGTTGGGAAAGGCTGCTGTAGGGAGTGAAGTGCTCTTTAAAGTACCTTGGTCCTAAGTTGTTTAAGGCATTGTACATTAGTATTAAAACCCTGAACCTGGCCTGATAGCATACAGGCTGCCAAGTACACTTCCTGTAGCACAGGTGTTAAGTTACTCCCATCAGCAGTCAAACTACCACATTATTTACCAGCTGAAGTTTATGGACCAGACCCAAGAGTAGCCCCAAATAAATCACACCACAATAATGAAATCTTGATTACCAGTGCATGGATTACTATATGTAAGCTGTCTATGTCCATACCTCCCTAACCAGCCCAAGGTGATAAAAGGCATTCCTAGCTATTGAAGACACCTGTCCCTCCAGTGACAATGCTGGATCTAGAACCACCTACAGACTATGAGCTTGCTGTTTTAGAGATCTAAGAGTGCAGTACCACCCAGAACAGTTAATTGACCAATCTTCTGGACCTGGAAACCGCAACATGCTGCAAAATTATAATTACAATTGAGTTTTTAACGACCATCAACTTAAAATAATATTGACGTATTTTCAGGCCAGTCCTATTGCCTCTATTTTTAGTTTACAACTCAACTCTCTCCTTTCCTCCCTACTTCCACCCCAATTGATGCATGAAAATATAGAACAGATTAGTTATGTAGAGACAACACTAAACCCGAGTTCATAAGAATGCTACATATAAGAAGTAGGACATCAGCTGGCTGAAAAGTACTCTTTAGAAATCCAATATAAATGCTAAATTAATCAGTTTTAACTCATGCTTAATTAAAAATCATTTAATGTGATGTTTTGGATTTATTATGCAAGCATCCAGAATACATTCATTCTAGCTTGCTACTATACTACACTGGGTACATATGACAAAACAAGTAATAACGCTACAATTTTTAATGTGTACATATTGCTTCCTAACTTGACTCAACAATCATAGGGGGAAGCTGTTCTCTGTATCCTGGCATTCTCTTGTTTCTAATGCATTTCAAATTACAGAAGGCTGGGATGTGGTAGAATAGCATGCTCCAGTGGCTGTTGAATCAAGTTGAGAAGTAATTTGTACACTAGTTAAAAATGGTAGCATTATCACTTACTTGCTTTGTCAAATTTACCCAGGGTAGTTAGCAGGCTGTTTAGAAGATTTTTAATAAAGTGTCATAGCTCACAAATTAAGACATTAATTTACTATTTTAATTTACAGTTCTTACTGAATTTCTAAAGAGTACTTTTTTAGTCAGATGATATTCTGCTTTTGCATATAGCATTTTTATATATTCAGGATTAGAGTTTCCTCTGTATAATTAATCTCTCCTATGGCTAGTCTATATTTTCATAGTTGAGGTGGGGTGGGGAGGAAAGGAGGGTCGAGTGACTTGAAAATACTTCAGTATTGCTTCTCTTGAGTTCTGTTTGAAGCTGATAGCCATAAAACACTTAATTGTAGTTATAATTTTGTAGCATATTGCCTTTTGTCTCAATTCTTGCTCTGCTGTTCAGTAAAACCTATAACCTTATAACACAACCACTTAAAAGCACTAAAATTCTCTTTTCTTCCTGTCCTGTTGAATTTTTTTCTTTCTTTCACTGGTCTTGACATTCAGTGTATGAATATAGTGCATATGTTTATAATACAGTTAGGAAACTGTGCGCTCACAATAATCTCTCTAGTGCTGCTTGCTTCACAGTAGAAGATTTACTATATAATTCAGCTATAATTTATTGCCATTTTGAATAATAAAGATCTGAAATGGCTGTCAGCAATAGCAGTAGAAATGTTTCAAAGAAGTTGTGTCACTAACCATTGATTATGGCAGCCCCTCTTGCATACGTCACCTTTGTAACAGTGTTCAAGCTTGTTGCTGTGATTGTGACTTATTGGCCAAGAAATGTCTTGCGCCAGTTACAGAATGAATGAAGACGGAATCAAAATTCCTGCACATTACTCAAAGAATGCAACTATTGTTTGTGGTGTTAAAACCTTTCTCTTGCTATTTTGGGGCTTCTTAGAGGGGCTTCTTAGAGGTAGCTGACGTAGTCTAATATGTAAGCAGCTCAGTGAACAGCTATATTAAGAACCTTAGTGTATGGGAATACAGAAACTAGAAGCCATTTTGTGTTGATGTCAGACTAGCTAATTTTTCCCTGGTTGTAGTTATAGCTTATAGCAGCAAAATGATAAGTAGCTTTGTCAGGACTGAAGTTCTCAGAATTTGAAAGAAAGCCTTTTATTTTAAAGACAGAGATGCTAAGGCATGTAATTTAAGTACCAGTAATCATGATCATGAATCTTAATCATGTATCTGATGGTTACAATATATGGTAAAGAGCTCCTGCTGCCCATTTACAGCCTAATGTGTTTATTACATTGTCTTCCCAGTGGCATCTGTGTGTTAGCTAAAAAATTCATGAGCATTATTGGCTTTCAGTCAGACAGCGGAAGGCCCATTCCCTTTTCTAATACATTGCTTTAAGGCTGTTTATATAAAAATCAGTATGAGAGTATAGGAAATTGGAACAAATCTTCCACACTTATGCTGTTCAAGTCTTACGCTGTGTAAGACACAACTGATGGGTCACAACTTTTCCTGAGGAGGGTCATGTTATGATCATATTTTGGTCAGAGGGTGAGAGAGACTAACATAGAGAAGGGAAATGAAAATGAGGATATGTAGAACTTAGATACTTGGTAAACATAACAAAAATAATTTGCAATTTAATAACTGTTAGGCTCATGTTGTATTTTTGGGTTAAAGGCAGCTTCTATGTCTCAAAAGATTTATTTTGAATCTCCTTGAAACTAAAAGCAGTTTTTTTCACAATGCAGAGCTGGATCTGATACACAGCTTAGGGCTACTAATATAGCAATCCTGTGTCAAGTTCTCTCTCCCTTCCCCAAACATTTGGTAGCCAATGATGTGAAGTGATTACATGGAAACATACAGCAGAGTGAAACAACACAAGTAAATTTGCCTAAATGCTACATGGGAGAGATGTGGTTATGGATTTTGACACCAGCCACATATCAGTTTACTTATGTAAAACATTGATATGCCATCCTAGAAACTATATTGTAAGACCAACTTAACAACAAAGGTAAAATACATTTTTAAAAATACATAAATCAATAAAACATATAAAACAACATAAAATGTAAAAAGAATGTAAAGATAAAAGGAATTTAGGACAGGAACAGGTCAAAAGACCTGTGAAAATAAAGAGGTCTTTACTTGTCATTGAAATAAAATCAAGGTGGGCACCAGGCAGTCTTCTCTTGGGAAAGGGCATTTCGTAACAAGTGCAACCACTGTAAAGGCTTTTTCTTCTGTAGATGCCTATTGTGCATCAGCTGGTGAAGCACTCAGGAAAAAGGACCAAAGGAATAAGATCTTCTGAGGTCCAGATAGGAACAAATGGAGACAGACTATCCTTCATGTAGCCTGGCCCCAAGCTTTGAATGGCCTTAAAGGTTAAAAAAAACACAGCATTTTGAATTGGGCCTGGGGGAAAAGCTAGAAGCCTGTGAAGCTGGTAAAGCTTCAGTGAGATATGTTTTTACTGCCAGTCCCATTTAGCAGTCTTGCTGCTGTATTCTGAATTAACTGAAAGTTCCTCACTGTATTCAAAGGCAGCTCCTTGCACAACACGCTGTAGTTGTCCAAATAGGAGATGACTGAGGTATGATAGATTACTAAAACTAGGCTAGTATTGTGTCTAGTTCATTGTAGATCAGGTTTGGATCCAATCCAGAACCACCAGTTGGCCATCTTAGGCCTGGATGCAGTTGTCAAAATACATCTATTATTATGTATTATTTATTAAATCCAACTCTTATATTATTTTTTAAAAAAATTTCAGCAGTCTTTGGTAAATGCACAGCTTTCATTTGCTAGCTGATTTGGTGTGTGTGACAGAGAGAAAGAGAGAGAAGCTGTCTCTCCTCATAGGTACCTACTCCTTTGCTAACATCATACTTTTGTTTATAACATTTTTACCTTCAGTGTAGGGAATGGCAGGCTTTGTGTACTTCTATATCTGTAGAGACAGGCTGTTAGCAATGAACCTTTATATCATTTAATGAATAGTGACGATTGTGTAGAGTGGAGGTTTTGAGTAGTTACAGATGTTGCAAAACCAGTGAGATTTTCAGGAAATTTATAGACCGTTCTTTATAAAACATTAATGGTATTGGATGTAATGTTTACATTGGCAGGATTACATCTCAAATTGGAGAATTCATCTTAACTGGCATGTATTTTCTGTTGCAATAAATAGTACAAAGAAATTAGTTATGGTGTGATTTGTACAATATTGTTGTGCATACAGAGGAACACTTGGGAAATTTGAGTCTCTTATTTTGTGTAAAGGTTTAGTGACTAACAGTCATGACTAACTTAAGTACATTTGTTTCAATAGGTTTGCTCTAAATATGACCTGGTCATAGCACTTTTTGATTTTTACTTAATCTTAAGCCTCGTATTTCCCACACCATTGTTTTTGTTTCCTTTCTTCACCCTACTTTATACATTTTCTGCTTCTAGGTTGGTTGCCTGGTATAATCCACTCTTCCCAGCATTTGCTCCAGTATGCATCGCAGCTTTCAACAAAATGAAACCTGATTATTATTTGCCTGGCTATGGGCATGCATGACTTTGCTGGTGTGGTCAATCAGGCAGGGACTTGGATGAAGATGGAACTAATTTAATTCAACCACTGGGAATTGGGATTTCCTTCCTTCCTTTTGACAAATACATTATGGGAAGCCTGGCATAACCTCCAAGTGTGACAGCTGGGTGCGAGACACTTTTTCTAGAGGTGCGAGGTGTTGTTCAAGAGATTTTAAAAATTCATTTAAATAGAAGCAGAAAATTAACTATACAACCAAAGATTTTGGAAAACTGTCATTTATAAATAAAAAATGAACTGTATTTTTTCAGGGGGTGCAAGAGCATGTTTTGGAAACTCAAGGGGTGCTGGCAGTGGAAAAGGTTAAGAACCACTGCTCTAGATTAATCAGTTTAATGCAGCTTCCTACAGCAAGGCCTTGCATCAAGCCCAATGGCCTCCCAGTCCATTGCATGTAAATTGAATATGGGGGTATTAAATTTAAATCAGGACTTGTGGGACCATCCAGCAAAAGCTAAAATGCATTGGCACAGCTTTGATGACACAAACACTGAATAAAAATTCAGGGACCGAAATTTGAAAATTGCAAGCAGAGTTGTTTTTAACTACAAACTGCTAGCATCGTGGTAGGGGATGGATGGACTGACTAAACATGAGGAAGCAGTAGACTGCTTCATTTGTATCATCGATCTGTTCTGCTTTTGCTTGTGTGCGTATGTTGAGATTTATTTCCTTGAATTTTTTGCACTTAAAACTCCAAGATTATCTACAAGATTATAGTTGCTTGTTAGGGAGGGTTAAGCCTCTCTTCTCATACTATTCTATGGTGTTGTCTTGTAGAGGATATGAATTAGGATGTGCTGTCAGAATGAAAACAGAAACTATTGTTTTGTAACTGATAACAGGAGAGAATGGAAACAGTTTTCTAGCTCTGTCCTTTTACCTAACATCTGGGGGAAACCAGATTGTTCTCAGTAACTGTAATTGCATCTTGAGACTTTAGTCAGATAACCTTTGTGTTACAGTTCCCATTTTAACATTCAGAGAAAAAGAGACATTACTTTTTTAAAATGTAAGACTTACTGGTGTGTTGGATGGGGGTGCAGGAAAATTTAAGTAATCAGTTAAAACAGGGGTTACAGCCTGTTGCCTGCAGGTGCCATGGTGACTGCTAAGGCATTCAGTGGGGCCCAAAATCTGAGATTACATTTTTTTAAAAAATAAATCTCTAGCCCTCCTAGAAAGAATGTTTTGGAGCAAAATGTACATCCTTCTAAGTGATTTATGTGAAAAGAGCCAGCTTGGCTGCTCCTGCCTGTCAGTATTATTAGCCAATGAGTGCAGTCAGAGCTGTGATTGAGAAGTGAGTTGTTTGGACATGAGACATTAGGAACCGCTGGGGTCCTAAAGACTTGTTGTTTTGCCCTCCTTTCTAGTGCACTTTTCCTGCTTCTGTCGGTTTCCTAGTCCTTGGTTTCCTAGTCCATAGTTTGCCCTTCTTTTTTCAAATGTGAAAACTCTGCAAAGAGGCTTAGGCGTGTCTTCTGCTTTGCAGGAGCTAAAGACCAGGGATTCATGAATTCACTGTATAGTTAACTTACAGTATAATGGGATACATATCTACTCAGAAGTAAGTCTCATTGTGTTCAATCGGCCTTCATTCCAGGTAAGTGGGTACAGGATGGCAGCCTAGGCTTTGGCTTAGGGTTGACATTGGGGGGAAAGCAGGGTTCTTGTGCTGTTAACAGCAGTATAGCAGGCAGAAATTCAATAGGTTGAGCCTTTTCTAGAATGGAAATATGATTATGGAAAATGCTTCACCACAACTACTCTCTAATTTTGTATTATGCCATGATCCCCATGGCAGCCATTTTGTGTTATGCAATGCTTTCATGGCAGCCATTTTGTGACTGGTGCCCCCAGAACTCTCTTTTGAAATGTGCCCTCTGGTCCAAAATGGTTACGGACCCCGAAATTAAAAGCTCTGCTGAAGTACTTTCCTCACCTTGGTTATTAAGATATATCTTTAACATTGTCACACACATTTATTGGGGTTATTTTCTTTACTGCCATTCAAGAGATCATTAAACCATATCTTCATACCATTATTTAGCTAATAATCTCCTGACTGTTTTTATTGGGTAAACAACAAACATAAAGTTTGGAAGAGGCACTTAACTGGGTCTGTTACTTGATTAATTAAACCCTAAATCAACAAAAAACTAAAATCCTTTAAGCACAAAGGCTACTGTAGTTTTTGGTTTTTTTACCAGACCATTCCATTATGAGACAGGGCATCTTCTTAATTTCAGTAAAAATGATACTTCTTTCATGAAAAATAGTTCCACTGTCCCCAAATGTTTCAGAATTAGTAAGAACAACTTACTTATACAGCCAGGAGAGTGGCTGTATGCTATAGCCAGCGTGGAGTTTTCACATTCCGCAATGTTAAATTGAAAATACCCCCCATGCCATTCTTATGCTTCCCATAAGCTCATTTCAAAATAAAACCTTACCAAACTTACAGTCCTGAACTCAGAAACGCTTGCTTAACAACCCTGTCAATTTTCATGGCGATACACAAAACAGTCAGAGAGAATCGAGAGTTCAAAGTCTAAAAAGAGAGAGAGAAATCTCAGAGCCCTTTTGGACTTTTTTCTCTGAGAGTTCTCATAATCTGTTGAAATTAATTAAAAATCAGTCATGTTCACAGAGTACCTGTAATCCTAATACTGACGTTGCCCCATACTCTGACCATCTTCTGCAGTTTAAAAGTTTAAAAAATGCCTGGCTGATTTTTAATTAATTTAATAAATTTTGGCTGGGACCCAATGATAACGTGGAGCATGCTCAGTAAGAACCAACTTTCAGAGTTCTAAAAGCCTCACAGCTGCTGGTCTTGCCTAATCGGGGGCCACACTCACACCAGACTTTGATTTCATGTGAGACAGTCATGGCTTCCCTAAAAGAATCCTGGGAAGTGTAGTTTGTGAAGGGTGCTAAGAGACTCCTATTCCCCTGAGAGAATGGTTTAACAGTCAGCCACTCTGATTGAAGGTCTGTGAGGGGAACAGGGCGTCTCCTAGCAACTCTCAGCACCCTTCACTAACTACACTTCCCAGGATTCTTTGAGAGAAGCCATGACTGTCCAAAGTGAAATAAAGGCCTGGTGTGGATGTGGCCAGGGAAAGCTTTGGTTTAAATTTGGGTGGGAGGCTACATGTGTCTGCTGTAGAATAAAAAGGCGGGGGAAAGCCTGAAAAAGAATGATTCTGTTTACAATGTTTTCCTTTTGGAAAGGAAAAGGGCTTCCCTTCTGCCCAGTGCCCACCCACCCAATATCCTCCCCTCCCACTCCCTGCCCCTTCCCTGGGTCACTGTTGGACTATGACCTGGGAGACCAGGGTTCGAATCCTCACACAGCCATGAAGCTGACTGGGTGACCTTGGGCCAGTCACTGCCTCTTAGCCTCAGAGGAAGGCAATGGTGAAATCACCTCTGAATACCGTTTACCATGAAAACCCTATTCAAAGGGTCGCAATAGGTGGGGATTGACTTGAAGGCAGTCCATTTTCATTTTCAAACATGATTGCATAGAAATAAATCACACTGAACTCAAAAAATATGCAAATGATCAAACCCACCCTCCCTTCTCCTTCCTCCTATCCCCTCCTCTTGCCCCTTCCCTCCCCCTTCCTTTGCCCCTCACTCCCCATCCCCTTCCAATCCCCTGTTTCTCCTTCCCCTTCCCCCTCCTCCCCTTCCCCCTCCTCCCCTTCCTCCTCCCCATGGTCAGTTTTACCTATCTTAAACATGATTGCACGGAAGTAAATACCATTGAACTCTATAAGCATGCAAATGATCAAACCTGCCCTCCCCTCCACCTTCCTTTGCCCCCCTCCAATACACTCCTTCCCACTCCCCCTTCTCCTCCCCCATGGTCAGTGTTTCCTATCCTAACCAAGATTGCATTAGGAGTAAATCCTATTGAAAATAAGCATGCAAATGATCAGACCTGCTTTTCCCCTCTCCTCTCCCTTCCTCCTCCTCTGCCCACTCCAGCCCTCCCTCCCTCTCCCCCCCCCAGTCAGTTTTCCCTATCCTAAGCATGATTGCACGGGAGTAAATCGCACTCAATTTAATAAACATGCAAATGATCAAACCTGTCCTCCTCCCCTCCCCATCCTGCCTGCTCCCCTCCCAGTCCTCCCCTCTGCATTTCCCTCCCTCCTCCTCCTCCTCCCCTCCCCATCCTCTGTGGTCAGTTTCACCTATCCTAAGCATGATTGCAGGGGAGTAAATCCCATTGAACTCAATAAGCATGCAAATGATCCATCCATTCTCAGCAAACTTGGACAGGATCCCATTTCTTTCCTCCCGGATTAAAAAGCAGGGAAATTCACTAAGAGGCAAAAAACCTTGCGGTTTAAGAACATACCTATAGCCCACAGCTATTCTATCAAACTTTAAGAAGCAGGGAAATTGGGCAGCTATAGTGAATGCACCAGGGGAGCAGGAGACCTGAACTCCTCTCTGAGATAATTGTACTGCCCTACAAATTGGTCAAAATGCAAACACTATTTTGGTTGGTCTTTCACAGTCCAATCCACTTCCTGTGTAGCTTGGAAGAATTTGGTAACATGTGCCTCTGGTGTTTGCATTTTGACCAATTTGTAGGGCAGTACAATATCTCAGAGAGGAGTTCAGGTCTCCTGCTCCCCTGGTGCATTCACTATAGGTGCCCAATTTCCCTGCTTTTTAAAGTTTGATAGAATAGCTGTGGGCTATAGGTATGTTCTTAAACCGCAAGGTTTTTTGCCTCTTTGTGAATATTAATAAAGCTAATGTTGCGATTCTATAGCTCTTGTTTCATTTTCTGGTCAGTATTATCCCCATATTGAAGACTGGGTTGTTAAGAGGAGAGGGAGAGAGTATCATGGTTAAACCACTTGGTGAGTTCATGGTTGAGGCATGATTTGAATTAAAGATTTCCTGGCTTACATAGCCCTATCCTACTCATGTTTACTTAGAAATAAATAGCAGTGGCTATTTATTTTAAACAAGTTTACACAGGATTGTAGCCATAGGCACCATACTACACCAGCTTAAATAAAGTCAAGAAGGCAGTAGATGGATTGATGTAAAAAGGGATTATGGGAATTATACTTTCATATCTGCCGTTTTCATCTCTTCAATTAATACAATATGTCAAATTCTTCTATTTAAGAAATCCCTTATTATTATTTAACAACAACAGCAAGGTTTGTGTCAACTTGTACAGTGATCCTTACACTAAAATTATCAAATATAAATTGAAGATACTGATATACACTGCTTCTAAAAGAAGTTACTATGTTAAAGAAAACTTTAAAATACAAATATACTCTTAAGAATCTTTTGGAACGGTTGTTTAGCATAGAACAGCGAGGAGTGCAAAGCAAGATGACTTCCAGCAGCAGTGAAGCTGTAAGTGACTCACAATGAATTTGAATAACAGGGCTATAGATTAAATACTGTATTAGCTAAACTTTGATGAAATTTGGTAATGAATTGGTTTTCAATGGTTGAATATCAATATTTATTTTAGAATATATACAACTTTATATACCACAAAAAACATGACACACATTTATTTATGTAATACAGGATAGCTTACAAATACATTGGGAGAAAGTTGTTGATGCTGTCAGTAGGATTTATCTTCCTTATTTATTGATTCATTTGATTTTATATCCCACCTCTCCTCCCAAAGGAGTCCAAGGTGGCAAACACAAGCGATAAAACAATCAAAATGTCTAAAAGTGTGTAAAAGCATCTTAAAACAATTAGAATACAGATGCAGACTGTATACCATATGTAAATCTTCTATCCTAGCCCATTATTATTATTATTATTGTTGTTGTTGTTGTTGTTGTTGTTGTTATTATTATTATTAAATATACCATACGTTTATTTTGAACTGGTTTTACAGTTGGATTTGTGACTTTCACATAAGAGCCTCCTGGATCAAACCAAAGACCCATCTAGTCCAGCATTCTGTTCTCGCACTGGCCAACCAGTGGGCCAACTCCCACAACAACAGATGTCCCTAGGAGCCCCTCTGCATGAAAGGGAGAGTGTTATCTACTGTGAAGAGTCTTCTTAGTAGCTGATTCACCTCCTCTCATTCTGATTGGCTCCAGTCAGCAAGATGGGACAGGGAAGCATGCTAGAGGACTGTTCTCAGTAGCTAACATGCTCTCCTTTCATAGCTGATTGGCTTGTAGGATGCTGGAGACATAGGAACCCTGCTCCCAAAAATGTAAGGGGTCTAAGACCCCCCCCCAAGACGCTGAATGACTACACCACTGCCTCTAAGTATCATCTGTGTTCCATGTCTATACCATGATGGTGCTTAGGAGCATTCTTGGTAGCAGAGCCACAAGTTTGGAACTTGCTTCCATTGAAACCATGCCAGAGTTTGAGCTTTAATAATGCCTGGAGGTTGTAAAACATTACATATTTAGCTTTGATGCGCATAGCTAGGGGTAAGCAGAAATTAGGTAATTCAATAAATATTTTATTTTCTAGTTCTTCCGCCCTAGTTTGCCCTTTTTTCCCCCCTAGCAACCAGAATGCATCTTCTCCCCAAAACGCAAATGTGAAAACTTTGCAGAGAAGCTTAGGCATGTTTTTTGCTTTGCAGGAGCTAAAGACTAGGGACTCACTAAGAATTTACTCATTAAGCAGGTGCAGGATGGCAGCCTAGGCTTTGGTTTAGAATTAGCACTAGGGGGAAAACAGGATTCTTCTGCCTCTAACAGCTGTATGGCAGGCAGAAATTCAATAGGTTGAGCATTTTCTTTTATTGAAATATAATTATAGGAAAAGCTTCACTATGATTACTCTCTAATTTTGTCTCATGCCATGGCCCCAGGGCAACCATTTTGTGACCTTTTTATTAGCTTCATAAGGAGCCGTACTTAGGCTTGTTTGGGTACACAATGATCTATGTATTTTTATATCTTCCTCACCTACATATGGCTTATTTTCTCATGTTTCAGACTCACAACAACTGTATGAGGTTGGCTAGGTTAAAGAAAAGCAACTTTCCCAAGGTTACCTACTGAAAAGTTGGCAAAAGAGAATAGCAAATGTGTGTGAGCTCCTACTGGGAGAAAGGGTGGGATATAAATCTAATAAAGAAATAAAATAAATAAACAAATCTTCCAAAGGGCTGGGGGGGGGGAGAATAGGATTGTGATAGGAGCTGGGAAAAGAGAAATGTGAAAACTATGAAGTGTTTTGGGTGGAACTAGATGTGTTGCAGGATATCCATGAACAGGATTTTGCATATCTGTTAAATTTAAAAGAAGCAAGTTGAGGGGTTAACCTTTCTTTGTGTGCGTGGTTTGCCTCATTTCTAAATCTTCCCACAGGCTGCTATTTGCAAACATCTCCCCCCCCCCGTCTCCTCAAGATAAATATAGCCCTGAGGGCATTTAGATCTGAAAAATGGCATTGGGGGGATGCTAAATAACTTCCCCCAGTACTATTGCCCGCATCTGTTTTGCTGGGAGTAAAGCATCAATACATGTGTAAAAGAATTGGTTTTTGCTCTCCTGGACTTTGCTTTTTAGGAAATGCTGTGTATAATATAGAGAGCCAGTGTGGTATAGTTCTCAAAGCTAATCTAAAAAAATGTAACATAAACATCGAGAACTGGGGCGCCTTGGCCCATGAGCGTCCCAATTGGAGGTCGGCCATTATCAAAGGTGCTGTGGACTTTGAAGAAGCACGAATACAGGGCGAAAGGGACAAATGAGCTAAGCAGAAGGCATGTCAAGCAAATCCTCATCGTGACCATCTTCCATCTGGAAACTTATGTCCTCACTGTGGGAGGCTGTGTGGATCCAGAATTGGCCTCCACAGTCACTTACGGACCCACTGTTAAAGACCTTACCCTGGAAGACAATCTTACTCGGCCTCAAGTGATCACCAATGAATGAGTGGTTAAGGTGCTGGACAATGACCTGGGAGACCAGCGTTTGAATCCTCACACAGTCATGAAGCTCACTGGGTGACCTTAGGCCAGTCACTGCCTCTCACCCTCAGAGGGAGGCAATGGTAAGCCCCCTCTGAATACCGCTTACCATGTAAACCCTATTCAGAAGGTCACCATAAGTCAGGATTGACTTGAAGGCAGTTCATTTCCATTTTGTGTATAATATGGGAATACATGTTTGTACTTGTTTGTTTGTTTAGGTAGTTATTGGGTTATCAAGCTCAAATGACCTGGTCTGGCTGATCACATGACCTGGCCTGGGGTCACAACTATCAAGGCAGAGGAGCCACCAATGCAGATATGTAGAAAATCACATCCCAGTCTGGACCATTCATGACTTGCTGTGACCTACTGGGGTGGAGCATATGATTGACAAGGAGAGTTTTTATTAAGGTGTAGTCATCATCGAGTTCTTTACAACAAGGCTTGTCTTATGGTGATGTCTGGCTATCTGTCTGAGGCAGTTGTTTGCTGAGCCTAGAAGGAACAAAGGGTGCTACTCGAGAGTAAGATTCTTCTGAGAGCCTGGTGAGTCTAGTGATTTAAGCCTAGGGCAAGGGGATTGTATTTATCTAGTTTTATTTTGGTTTTTGCTCCAAAGGGGAACATACTGATTTTCTGTAATTTGTCCAAAAGGATATTCTGGGTTTCCTGTATTTTTTCTACAACATTCATGGTGGCATTTTTCTGTATTGCATATCTTTCCACAAGTCTCATATTTTTTTCTTTCTGTTTTAATAAACTTTTAATTGGTGTGGTCTTTCCCTATTTTCACCACTCACACCTGAACCCATTATACTGGACTACCTCAAGAGGTTTTGAGGAGACCCAGGTTTTATTATAGTTATTATTAGGCTGGTTAATAAGGAGCAGCCTATAATCAAATTGAACACACACACCCTTATATGGTGACAGCATAGTCTTAAAGGGGGGAAGATACCAGAGGGGTACATCTGTGTTATGGCCAGAACTCCCTTCCCCAGATGGCCTGGGATCCAGGGTGGCTGGGTGTGGCCGGCACAGCATGTAACCAGTGGGTGGTTATAGACTGAAATACAATCTATTCTTACTCTGCTGATTCCTCCTTTAAAGGGAATACTTGCTTGTTCATTTATGCAGACTTTGCTCCTCCCCTTGCTCCCTCTCTTCCTGTCTAGTCAGAGATAGTGCATGTGAGTGCAAACCTCATGGCTCTATGATTACTGCAACAGCATGGATGACCTTAAGTTTCATTATTCTTTCAACTACCAGTCTTAACAGACTAGTTATTTCTATACCCTGCTGTAGTGTGTATGTGTGTTTCAAAAGTCCATTATGTTTCACAGACACAGCTTGAATGTTCTTTAACTAAAAAACCAAAAGGAGGAAAATTCTGATCATGGCACAGTTGCTGTGTCACTCAGGTCAGTGATTCTGTACCCATGTATTTGAAAAACATACTTGGGCATTGTGATGGACTTGAAAGTAGTTGTTTAATGGTCAGTTATCGCAAAACCCATCTTTAAATATTATTTTAGACAAAAAAATGTGGATAGCTACTAAACCTTGTGAAATCATAGATTGTACTTCACACTTTACATTGCTGCAAACTTTCATTAGCTCTTTGTAATTGGATTTGTTGATTGTCCTTTTTTGTTTTCCCATTTTTAATTTGTCACTAAATGCCAGGCTTTTTGGTACAGAATATTTGACTCATTAGAAATGTCAGACTGATAAGTCTTCCTCATGACATGCTTGCTAGAAGGAAATATGATTTGAGAAAGAGCTGTGTTGTGTTTTCAAAAGTACAGATTTATTCTGAAGGGGAAATGAAGCAAGGACAGTATTTGAGAATTTGCAAAAAAAGGAATCTGCCTGTGTTTTATATCAGACAGTGAGACCACCCTGAAAGTCTTCAGAGGTAAGGCACAGGTGAAGGAGGAAACTGCTCACCTGTACCACACAGATTGGAAATCCAGACTTTGGACAATCCCATTTGAAGGATAATGTTGCACTCTATTAGCAGTGTGAATTTTTGACTACAGAATTGTTATACAGAATTAAAGGAAAAACAAAATGCCTCTTCTGGGAACTTTTAGGAAGGAGGAGCACTTTTGAGAAAGTTTCCCCTTGTACTGTAAGCAGTCATATTTACTACTGTGCACAGATTTCATGGTGGGTCTTAAGCAGACTTGCTTTAGAAGGGTTGGTTTAATATTAAATAAATCTGCAAACTAGAGTGTAGTTTATTGTACACTTTGCTATATATGATACACTGGGCTGCTCGCTCAGCTCAGCTATGGAGTTGGATGGACCTCTTTCTACTTAGGTTGCTAAATGATGCTTAGGACTACTGAGACAGTTTATTATCTTGGAGGGGTTATTGAGGTTATTGAAGATTTAGAACACATTGGAGGCCTATGAAGAAATTACTAAGAATAATTTAAATTTACTATAAACCATTGTGCTTTAGATCTTTCTAAGACTTGTCATCGTCAGTATTTTGTATCCATTTTAATCACTCCCTTGTTCAAATGGCAGTGTGTGTATATCTCTGTAGTGTAATTTATATTATTTCTATAGTGTATAAAATTGATACAGTTGTATACTAACTGCAGTTTGTTTCTGATTGGGGTATATTTTTTTACTGGCTTAGTTGGCTCAGATTAAAAGATTGCTTCCTTATGATTAGAGAGTTTAAAAGATGCAATAAAAGGCTTGACTTGCAGTTGGCACTAAGGCAGTGGAGGTGCCCCTCCCAGAATTTTTGAAGCCTTGGTATATGATGAATATAGCACTGTGGTGTAGTGGTTAAGGTGCTGGACTACGACCTGGAAGACCAGGGTTCGACTCCCCACATAGCCATGAAGCTCACTGGGTGACCATGGGCCAGTCACTGACTCAGCCTCGTGAAAACTCTATTCATAGGGTCGCCATAAGACGGCATCGACTTGAAGGCAGTACATTTACATTAGCATAAGAGCATTTATTTATTTATTATTTGATTTATATCCTGCCCTTCCTCCCAGCAGGAGCCCAGGGCGGCAAACGGAAGCACTAAAAACACTTTAAAACATCATAAAAACAGACCTTAAAATACATTAAAACAAAACGTTAAAAACATTTTTTTAAAAAAGTGTTAAAAACATATTTAAAAAGGGTTTAAAAACATTTTAAAAATGTGTGTATATGATCTCGTAGAAAGCCAGAGAACAGCTGATTTCAGTTAAGATAGGTCCAAAGATTCAGTAAATATATATATACAGTTGTTCTGTACTTCTCTGTAGACTGTTGCATCCTAATAGAAGTAGGTTTTTTTAAAATGCAAGGTTCAAAAATCATGCATGGTGAGATTCTGATGACCAATTCACTTAAGGGACTTAAGGGATTATAAATTTCAATTTTTATTAGAGAGAAAGAGAAACAGCTCAATTGTTTTCTGATAAAACACCTCTAGAAGTTTTTTCGCAGTGTGAGTAAAAATATCTTTTAAAGCACCTGGATTATTAAAGGAGTGGGGTAAAATGACTAATGAAAGATAAAGTACTTAGAGAACTATAGAATCTAAAAGCTGTCTCATTCAGGCCATTTTATTATGCTTTGTCTCTTTCAGTTGCTGATATGTGTTTAAGATGAGTGGGATTGGTGAAAATTCCTCTGACCCAGCCCGGGCAGAGTCAAGGAAACGTAAGGAATGTCCTGATCAACTTGGACCCAGGTTAGTTAGCATTTTTTTTATAAAACCTGATGAGCTAAAGGGTTTTCAATAAAAAGCAAAATGTGTGTAGTATATATATTCACTTTGCCTCACCATTATTAAGTCGTTATTATAGATTACAATTTCTATACAGTTGTTTATAGACCCATATAGACAAATTGGCACACTTTTGTAGTGTAATATGTGTCACAATGTTTGCATATAAAGAGCAATGTTACATGTGGCCCTAACACGCAAGTACTTAAATTGCCTGGCAAGATATTAAGCTGCCTACAGTCTGTATTCTTGTTGTCTTGAGCTGGATAACAAGATGTTAGAATGGAGTTGGCTCTCAGTAAAACAAAATTCTGTCATGAGGAAAATTTAGGACCTCTAGCTTCAGAAACAGGGAAACAGCATGCTTCTATGTGCAGCACACTCTCTCAAAAGTCCCAGAAGTACTTAGTTCTTGCTGGCATTTCCTGTGAACAGGTGCAGGAGGCAACAGCAGGGTGTATTAATGGACTGGCAGCAAGACGGAAGAACGTTCGGGTCTCTGGGTCAGTTGAAGCACTTCTGCTGATAGGATTTACAGGC
This sequence comes from Rhineura floridana, assembly GCF_030035675.1. NCBI lineage: Eukaryota > Metazoa > Chordata > Lepidosauria > Squamata > Rhineuridae > Rhineura > Rhineura floridana. The sequence continues at coordinate 268,950,628 of NC_084480.1, read as the reverse complement.
CTCAGAACATATGCAAGTGAATGGCTTAGGCTTCTGGTCTCCAGAGGTCATAGCCACATTGGGGGAAAAATATTTTTAAAGGCAGGTTATAAATACATAAAATACAATAATGAATAATAGAAGAACTGGTACTAGATCTCATGGCATACTACCCTGTCTGAATGTAAATACAGGTCAGGCAGCCAGAAAAGTATGAAGCTTAAAGAAATAGAGCTAAAGGACACTAATCAGTCATCCAGTTTTTCCAAATGGGATTATGGGACTGTGCCACAGGTTTGTACCAGGCTCAGGAAACAATGACTGAGCGAGGTTGAACCACTGTAAAAGAGCATGTATGTGGATGGCAGTACATAGTTCTGTACTAATAACAAACTAATTATCCAAATGCCAATTCTTATGCAGCTAAAATGGCATCATCCACATACAGAGAAGAAGTATCAGCCTCTATGCACAGAGAGCTTCGGCTATGGGGCGGTATATAAATGTAATAAATAAATAAAAATAAATAAATAAATAAATACAAACAACTTTTTTTTGAGGGGGAGGACTAAAGAGAAAAGGAGCACCAAACCAGCCCTGTGAGGTCTGAGTATGCTCAGTGGCCACAAAACACTGGGTGTCTGTTTAGAAAAAAATGGAAAACTGGAGGGAGTGGAATGGAATGGAGCATAGTGGAAAAGGGCATGGCTGGCTGTAAACCTGAGCAGGAACATTCTGTGCTGCAACATATTTGTATAGAGCTCACTTATTTATTTATTATTGGTTTTATATCCCATGTTTCCTCCAAGGAGCTCAAGGAGGCATATATATATCTCCCCCTCTCCATTTTATCCTCACAGCAACCCTGTCAGATAGGTTAGGCTGCGAGGCTATATACTAATAATGAACTGAGTTGGTGATAGCTATGTAGCCAAAATGGGGCTACTGCAAAACAGGAGGAAGGTTTTGGCATGCTTGTTGGGGGGAACTAAAGGAGCAAATACATACATAATAAATCCCAAACAGCCTGTGGAAACTGAGCATTCTCATTGGCCACAGAATGCTGAGTGTCGGTTGTGGGGAGGAACATAAAATCATTGGGTTGTGTGTGGAATGGAATATCCTAAACTAAGGTATGGATGGATGGAATACTGAACAAGAGCACTCGCAGTCCACTCTGCAACATTTTGTTGCTAGTTCCACTTGTAAATAAAGAGTTAAGACCTGATTAATGATCCTGGAGGTCTTTGCTTTCACCAGTTTCATTAACTCACAGTAACTCAAGGAAATGAGTGGTCTGTTCTGTAGTTAGTTTTGGCACTGTGCACCTTGCTAGTGTGATCTGCTTAAAACAGTTGCTATATTTTGATTTATGTGGTAAAATTTGAGGGAGAAGAATCTGTCAGGACAGGTTTCTTGATCTTTTTGTCCTTAAGACCTTTATTTCCCTATAAGCAGTGGTGTGTGTATGCTGCACAAAAATTAAAGTTAAAATCTATGACAAGAAAAGCTAAATTCTCTGATGCGTGTGTTATGCAAATCAAGCAATGCCTTTGTTTACATAACCTGTGAAGCCTTGAGGAAATATAAAAAGCCATTTTGAGCACTTCAGCCCTCAGTTACTGGGAATTCGATCCAGCCTCACTACCTCATCAAACTTCTGTTTTTTTACTTGTCATTGCCTGCAGAATCTAAACTGTTTGCAGCCATGATGGCTAGCCATTTTGTCAAAAATGAGAACTCTTGTTTCTTGGGATGTTAAATTTTATACCCAGTCCTAATTATGTACTTGAATGCTGTGGTTCTGGAACTGTAGCCTTGCCTAGAAGTCTATGAAATACAATGGTTTAAAATTCCCAATCTACAGTTAAGTTATAGCCTTGGATATTACAGTTTAAATTATCTGCAGTCCCAATTTACAACATCATATCCTTAGAACAAATAGATTTGAATGTGCAAGAATCAACAGTTTCTCAGCTGAGATGGTAAACTTCTTTTGTGCATTATTCAGCTGATGGGTGAAGAGGGGGTTTCTTTGGGGACTCCAGAATCAACATGATCCTGTCAGCTTGTAAAGTGTCTTTGTTAAGTTTATAGTGATGTTAAACATTCTATTATTCATTTACCCTTAAAAGCCACCTGTGCACTAAAAAGTAAAACCTATGTGTAGCATGTTTTATTTGCAGATTTAAAATATGCTCTAGAATGAAATATTTCTGTTTGAGAAATGAAAGTTGATTTTTTTCTACTTTTTGCCACTTTTTAAATAGTTGTATTTTCCACTTTGGGCTGTCAGTTTTCAAATGTTTTCATTTTTTAAAAAATTCTTTTTAGTCCTAAAAGAAGCACTGAAAAACGTAATCGTGAGCAAGAGAATAAATACATAGAAGAGCTTGCAGAGCTGATCTTTGCTAATTTTAATGATATTGACAACTTTAACTTCAAACCTGACAAATGTGCAATCTTGAAAGAAACTGTGAAGCAGATTCGTCAAATCAAAGAACAAGGTAAGGACAGTGTTTTCAGATTTCTGCTTTTATGGACTAAACACATTATTGTGGTGTTGCATTTTATGTAAGCTGCTTAGAAATGCAAATAATTAAGCAGTATATAAATGTCTTTAAAAATTAAACAATCACTGTGATAACTCTGTCTAGCTGTCCTGTGCTAATTAGTATTAATTGATAACTAGTACTATCACAGTGACAGTGATTCATTGCTGTAAATAATGTTGCACTGCACGAAAGTGTCACCACCTTGCTGCCCTTGCCTTTCAAGACTTTCTGCCCCCCAATACTTTTTTGCACATATGTGTGTAGATCTCTTTCTTTATGTATGTATGTATATATCACACAAATACCAACCAAGTCATATTTGTGCCAATTAAGAATAAAGAACTAGGCTCTAATCTATAAAAATGAATGCAGCAATTAACCTTTGAGTCTTTTCTGGCAAAAACAAGAGTCTTGTGACATCTTCAAGACTAACAAAGCTACTTTCTGGAATTATTCAGTGCTCTGTAATACAATAACAGACATAAAGCAGTCAGCTATGAAATCAGTTTTATGTGGGTTGCTTGGGTGAAAATGGTTTTTCTTTGATACCAGCAAAAGTTGGAATTAACAACTTGGACTGGATAGGTATGAAGAGTATTGCAAAGAGGTGACTATAGAAACTACTGCAAAGATGTAAACAGTGGAATTTGTTGGAACTCTTGCTTTTTATTTCAATTTATTTCAAATATCTGAACCAAGACTGAATTACATTTTTGTATGTTTGTTGATGTTCTTACTTTGCTTCTTCCCTGTGTTACTGTTTCTAGAGAGAATCTAACCTTAAAATTATATTTCTCTTATTATTCATCCTAGAAATCTGTGTCAAATTTATTTTTATTAATTTCAAAGCCTTTTTATTGGTCAATGTCATATGATGGTGAAGACAGCCTTTTGTGTTTCAAACTAGAGGTTATGCTCTATTTCTATTTTGCACACATTAACAGTTGAATCTGAAACTGCAGTTTGATGTAAAATCAGATTGATTACAGTATGTTGCTACTTAAGCAATGAATGTGACTGTTGGAAAAAACAAACTTGGCCTGCCCAAGACATGTTTTCAGCCTGCTATGCTTAAACCACTTCACTTAAGGAAAGGTGAGCATGGTCAGTTAAAAACATAGAGCACACATAGAGTGTTGCTGGAATATATTTCACCTCCCACTGTTTTAGGAAGAAGGGAGGGGAGGAAGGAGGAAGGGAGAGGAGAGGGGAAAGGCAGGTCTGATTATTTGCTTGCTTACTGAGTTCAGTGGGATTTACTCCCCTGCAATTATGGTTAGGATAGGTAACTCTGAACATGGGGGAGGAGGAGGGGAGAGGAAGGGGGAGGGGGAAGGAGGGATTGGAAGGGGGGAGGGGATAGGAGGGAGGAGCAGGGGAGGGCAGGTTTGATTATTTGCATGCTTTTTGAGTTCAGTGGGATTTACTTCTGTTCAATTGTGCTTAGGATAGGTGAAGCTGACCTGAGGGAGGGGCGAGGAGGGGGACGGGAGCAGATTGGGTGGGTTTGCACTGGGCAGAGGGAAAGCCCCTTTCCTTTCCGAAAGGAAAACATTGTGAACAGTATCATTCTTTTTCAGGGTTTTCCCCACCTTTTTATTCTACAGCAGGCACATGTAGTCTCCCATCCAAATTTAAACCAAAGCTGTCACTGGCCACATCCACACCAGACCTTTATTCCACTTTAGACAGTCATGCCTTCTCCCAAAGAATCCTGGGAAGTATCGTTAGTGACGGGTGCTGCGAGTAGCTAGGAGATGCCCTGTCCCCTTTTCAGAGCTTCAGTCAGAGTGGCTGACTGTTAAATCACTCTGGCCACTGGAGCTCTGTCAGGAGAGTAGGGGGTCTCCTCCCAGCACCTGTCACAAACTACACTTCTCAGGATTCTTTGGGGGAAGCCATGACTGTCTAAGGTGAAATAAAGGTGTGATGTGGGTGTGGCCCCGTTTAGCCAAGCCAAGCAGCTGGGAGCCTGGCTTTCAGAACACTGACAGTTGATTCTTACTGAGCATTCCTGGGCTTATCATTGAGTTCAATGCTAAATTTCTTTAATTAATTAAAAATCAGGCAGGCATTTTTTAATTTTTAAACTGCAGAAGATAGAGTATGGGGCAAGGCCAGTAATAGGATTACAGGTAGTCTGTGAACATGGCTGATTTTTAATTAATTTCAACAAATTATGAGAATACTGACAGAAAAAAGTCCAACAGGGGTCTGGTTCCCCCCCCTCATTTTGCACTTTGAACTCTCAATTCTCTCTGTTTTATGTATTGCCATGAAAATTTAAAGGTTTGTTAAGCATGTCTAAGTTCAGGACTGTAAGTTTTGTAAGGTTTTGTTTTGAAATGAGCTTATGAGAAACATCAGAATGGCATGGAGTGGTATTTTCAATGTAACATTGCAGAATGTGAAAAATCCATGCTGGCTCTAGTATACAGCCACTCGAGAAGTCATGGAAGGTCCCAGGAGGTCTTAGACACCTTATTTTTTAGGTGGGAGCAGGGTTCCTAAGTCTCCAGCATCTTTTCCTGCTGATTGGAGCCAATCAGAGTGAAAGGAGGTTAGTCAGCCTCTGAGAAGACTCTTCTCAGTAGCTAACACACTCCCCGTTCATTCCGACTGGCTCCCAGGGGCATCTATTGTTGTGGGAGAAGGCGTGTATAGAAAGGATTGAGGAGTGTGAGTCGACTATGGAGAACGAGCAAGCAAGAGAAAGTGGAAGAGGAGGCAGGGAAGAGAAGTACTTGGGCTGAAGGGGTCTCTCTTTCTCTTTGCTGCACAGCCACCTGTTTCCTTGTTTATTAACAAGGATCTTGTTTTTTTGTTTGTTAACAAGGATCTTGTTTTTTAACAAGGAGGGTGGCAGGAAGATTTGTAGTTTTGTTGCAGCCCAAAGCCAGGAGTATAAAAGGAAGAGAAGGGAAAGAGAAAAAATGCATGTTCAGGGGCAGAGGTGGAAAAGTGTGTGTGTATGTGTGAGAGAGAGATGGTGTGTCAGCTTTTAATTATATCCTGTAGGTATATATCATGCATGGTAAGGTGAAATGCATATGAATATGCCTCGCGTGTGTGTGGTGCAGCCAACACCAGAGATTTGGATCAGGAATTTCCATGTTTAAGTTTCCTGCATAAGCTCTGCCCAAATGCAGTTACTCTCAGTCTTAGTATGACAACCAAGAAGGTAAATTCAGCAAAGAAAGCTCCTTACCTTATAGTATCTTAGTTTCCTATGTATGTCCACAAGAAATAGCAGATCTAGCTGAAAGGCAACACATGTAGATCTGTGCTGATGGTTGCAATATATTATTAAGGGAAATACTCCAAACAAAGTAAGAGACTGCCCTTATGAATTTGCCACTGCCTTACTGGATACAGAATTTCTAGTATAACAGAAATATAGTGAAAACTCGGTGTTACCACTACAAGCAGCTACATGGGAAAAGTTGCTCATGAATGCTTTCCCTATCAAAGTATAATTGTGGTAATAAAGGGAATCAATTGTTGGTTGAGGGAAAGTGAGTACAACTTTCTTTGCTTTCGCTGATGCAAGCAGCTACTAGGTAGAACAACTTTGGATCCTCCCAGTCAACTGTTTTATGGACCACTAGCCAGGACAACTCTAGAAAGCCCCCCTTCCTACATTATTAAAGTTCTTCCTCCAAGATTCTTATTATTGGTTGTTTCCCTGAAGACTTCTTTCCTTCTAACAGTGCACACTCTTCATCCTGGGAGTGAAGGGGAGAGGAGGAATTGGGCTTGGAGACAGTCCACCATTTGTTCACTGCAAAATTTATTGCAAGGAATAAGATTGGGCTCAGAGGAAGCCCCCCCAAAAAAATTTTTTAAAGGAGCAATGAATACATTTTCCTCCACCACCCTGTCCAACCAGTAATTTCTTAAGGGTCCTCACCTATCAATAGATATCTGTATACACAAGAATATTAAAACTGTCACCTGATTTGAAACAATACTAGCTTAGATCTGAATCCTACCTTTGAAGTTGGCTAACATAGAGCTTAAAGCATCTTACAACATCATGGTTTGTTACTGCAACTATGCATAGTTCTGTAGCTGCTCATAGTTGTGCGTACAAGTTTAAAATATTGCCTGGAAATTAACAGCTCAAGGCTTTTTCATGTTTGCTTGTATATGGTATGCAAATAAACCAACTTATCAGGAAATAAATGACAGCATTTTGTGCCAGTGGTGGTGGCAGACAATGGTGTGAACTTTGATTGAGTCCACACCATTCCAATAATGGGTGGCAATCTCAAGAGGATTGAGCGGCTCGGGCTTGCAGGAATAGCATAAGGAAAGCTAAAACCCAGAATGAGCTGAGGCTGGTGCGGGAAGTGAGGAACAACGAAAAGGAGTTTTTCAGATATGTTCGAAGCAAGAGAAAGACCAAGGAAACGGTGGGACTGCTGCTCAGTGAGGATGGCAAAATGTTGACAGATAACAAGGAAAAGGCAGAACTGCTCAACACCTATTTTGCCTCCGTTTTCTCCCAAAAAGGGAACAGTGTGCAACCTTGCATCGGTAGCAATCTCAGTAAGCGGTCGGGACTGCAGTTCGAGATTGATAAGGAGATAGTCAGGAAATACCTAGTTAACCTAAATGAGTTCAAATCTCCAGGGCCTGATGAACTGCATCCCAGAGTATTGAAGGAACTTGCAGATGTACTCTCGGAACCTCTTGCCATCATCTTTGAGAAATCCTGGAGAACGGGAGAGGTACCGGAGGATCGGAGACGGGCAAACGTTGTCCCGCTCTTTAAAAAGGGTAAAAAAGAAGATCCAGGGAATTACAGGCCGGTCAGTCTGACTTCAATACCGGGAAAGATATTAGAACGGATAATAAAAGAGTCCATTGGCAACTATCTAGATGACAATGCTGTGATTAGTAGGAGCCAGCATGGGTTTGTCAAGAAAAAATCCTGTCAAACTAATCTCATCTCTTTTTTTGATCGGGTCACTAGCCTAGTAGATGGTGGAAATGCTGTAGATGTCATCTATCTAGATTTCAGCGAAGCGTTTGACAAAGTCCCCCATGACCTTTTGATTAGCAAACTCGTCAAATGCGGACTAGATGGAAATACTGTCAGGTGGATTCACAACTGGTTGGAAAACCATACTCAAAGAGTGGTCGTCGGTGGCTCTGCTTCGGACTGGAAGGAGGTTTCGAGTGGAGTGCCACAGGGTTCTGTCCTGGGGCCGATACTCTTCAACATTTTTATCAATGACTTAGATGAAGGGGTGAAGGGAAGCCTTATGAAGTTTGCGGATGATACGAAACTGGGAGGGATAGCTAACACAATGGAAGACAGGAATAAAATCCAAAGGGACCTGGATAGACTAGAAAATTGGGCTGAAATTAATAAAATGACATTCAATAAAGACAAATGCGGGATTCTACATTTAGGCCACAAAAACAAAATGCACGGGTACAGGATGGGAAATACCCGGCTTAGCAGTAGTGCGTGTGAGAAGGACCTTGGAATTGTAGTGGATCGCAAGTTGAACATGACCCAGCAGTGTGATGCTGCGGCAAAAAAGGCAAATGCGGTTTTGGGATGCATAAACAGAGCTATAGTTTCCAGGTCGAAGGAAGTAATAGTCCCACTATATTCTGCATTAGTCAGGCCTCATCTGGAATACTGCGTTCAGTTCTGGGCACCTCATTTTAAGAAAGATATAGACAAGTTAGAGCGGGTTCAGAAGAGGGCGACAAGGATGATAGCCGGTATGGAGAACAAGTCTTATGAGGAAAGGTTGAAGGAACTTGGCATGTTCAGTCTGGTGAAGAGAAGGCTGAGGGGCGACATGATTACACTCTTTAAGTACCTGAAGGGCTGTCACATAGAGGAGGGTACAGATTTGTTCTCTGCTGCCCCAGAGGGTAGGACTAGGTCTAATGGTTTTAAGTTGCAGGAGCGTAGATTCAGATTGGATATTAGAAGGAACTTCTTGACAGTAAGGGCAGTTCGGCAATGGAACCGACTGCCTAGGGAGGTGGTGGGATCCCCTTCGCTGGTTGTCTTCAAGCAGAGGCTGGACAGCTATCTGCGGGAGATGCTCTAGCTGTGGATTTCCTGCTGTGAGCAGGGGGTTGGACTCGATGGCCTACAAGGCCCCTTCCAACTCTATGATTCTATGACAAACTTTCTTTTAGACAGAGTGCTGCGGCAATGCAAGCTTCTATGAGAGTCACTGGAGTGGAACGTTTGCTGGATTTAGGTTTTCTGATGCTTTTCACTGAAGTATAGTTTCCCTATTTTTCATTACAGTGTTGTCCACTTGACATAGATTGAAGGAAGTGTCTTATGAATAAACATGTCTGTGTAACATAATAAGGCCTCTGATCTTGCCTCTATAATCATAGCATATAATTGTTGCCTGGAAAATTAGTATCAAGTTTTCTGTGTTTACTTGCATTGTTTTGATTCTGGTGAAAGATGTACAGCATCTGTTCTGTACTCTGTGAACACAACTTTACTTGTCACTTTGGCCTTTCTGACTTTTAAATGTCACAGATTCCATTGCTTTTTTGCTAGTTCAAAGTCTGCTTATGAGGATCAACTATCAGCATGTTAAACATGCAGCAGTGTACTGCCTGGTTATCAAGATGGTGATGATAAACAATTTAGCTGTTAATGCTCACATTACAACTGTTAGCTTTCATTTTCAAATTAGGCTTATACATCAAGCACTGAATTGTATTAACCACTGTGCTAATGATATATATGAGCCTGACAAAGAAAAGAAGATGAACAGTAATTCCAAGAAATGGTTAGTTTGCACAGTTCTAAAAATGCTTAGTTCTCAAAGCATGCTCCTATGTATCCTTGAGGTGTTGCTTAATCACTTGTTGTTCCCTGTGCTGGTGGTGTTAAGGGTTTCACAAACTATTCCTGGATACCAGAGCCTCTTCAAGGGAATGTTGTCTTCAAGCCTGGAATAAATGTTAAGGGAGCCATACAGAAATCAGAGTTGTGTAATGTTACTACTTTACAGGAGACTGGTGCCCTTTTAAATTAAATTAACCCATTCACCCCCATTAGCATCTCAGTCCATTCATTACCAGCACTTTGACATTGGGTTGAAAAGCTTTTTCAGGGGGAATGTGAGAGAAATCAAGGAAGCATCCAGGCTAGGAAATGTGGTAATAATAGGTGACTTCAGCTACCCTGACATAGACTGACTACATGTGCGTTCCAGTTGACAAAGCAGTAAAATTCCTAGATACCTTAAATGACTGTGCCCTAGAACAGTTGGTCATGGAACTGATCAGAGGGGTGGCAATCTTAAGTGGTGCCCAGGACCAGCTGCAAGATGCAAGTATTGTCGAACCGATTGGGAGCAGTGATCATAGTGCTATTAAATTAAACATATATATGAATGGCCAATTGCCAAGAAAATCCAACATGGTCATATTTGACTTCAAAAGAGGAAGCTTCCCAAAAGTGAGGGAATTGGTAAAATAAAAAAAAAAGCTGAAAGACAGTGTCAAGAGGGTCAAATCACTCAAATGCTTGGGAGCTGTTAATATTAAAATATTAATATTAAACACAATATTAAAAGCTCAACTGGAGTATATACCACAGAACCAGGCTATTAGAGGCAAGAAGGCTTCCTTCAAAAAATGGAAGCCTTGTCAAACTTAGGAGAATAAAAAGGAACACAAACTCTGGCAAAAGAAATGCAAGAAGACAGTAAGGGATGCTAAAAAAGAATTTGAGGAGCACATTGCTAAAAACATAAACATCATCAACAAAAAATTGTTTAAATACATTCAAAGCAGGATTCTGTCTATGGTGGAGCTGCATACTGTGTAAAGCAAAAAGGATATTGTATAGGATATTGTTCAGAAAAGGGCAACCACAGTTATCAAGAGGATGGAGCAACTCTCCTAGAAGGAAAGGTTGCAGGCTTTGAGAACTTTTGAGAAAATGTGAGAAACAAGTGATATGAAAGAAGTGTATAAAATTATGCATGGCATGGAGAAAGTGGATAGAGAATAGTTTTTCTCTCTCTTATAACACTGGAACACGTGGACACGCTGGAACACGCTCCTGCAAGATGCAGTTATGGCCACCAACTTGGGTGCTTTTAAAAGAGGATTAGACAAACTAATGGAGGATTAGGCTATCAATGGCTACTAGCCATGATGGTTATGCTCTGCCTCCATAGTCAGAGGCATTATGCTTCCAAATACCAGTTGCTGGAAACTGCAGGAGGAGACAGTGCCCTTTGTCCTCAAGTCATGTTTGCAGGCTTCCCATGGGCAACTGGTTGGCCACTATGAGAACAAGATGCCAGACTAGATGGGCCATTGGCCTACATGCTCTTCTTATGTTAGCTATAAGGAGCAAACTATCTAAGGGTTACCTGTGATGTTTTTTGGAATACTACATGTTGTTTGTGCAATGTCATCTGCAGGCCTATGTACCTGGTAGGGCTTTGGAACAGCAACAGACTTCATTCTTGTATATGGTGATAAGGATAATGCTGTAATGTCTTTGGTACTATTATAAAAATTACTAATGCATTTATTTCCCCTCATTCAGAACACTGCCCCCTTTCTGGGCCTGTGCAGTATCTGTGTCACCAAATTATGTGGTCAGCAACCCTTGAGCTTCACACCTACAATCCTGAACTATATTAGTTGTTTACCTCCTACTCTTGGAAGCACATTTATGCTACATTGTGGAGTATTCCTGTATCCTATGTAACATAGGAAAGATTTGTGTGGCTACTTTCGAAGAAAGGGGCTGGAATGCAAAGAACCTAAAATGGCCTAGCAGTGCTAGTCATTCTTGAAAGTAGACAGGTGACTTCCGGGAAGGGTGACTTAGCCTGTGCCTGCTTTTGAGACGGGCTCCTGCCTCAAAAGAAGCTTATTCAGATATATCAGTCAGTTTTTTCTTTTTTTTTTGACTGATTAAACTTCTCCCGGGTAGGGAGAAACGAAGAGATTAACCTCAAAGCCTATTTTTGTTGGGACGACCAGATCTCATTAATTTATGGGACGAGGTCCAGCCGACGAAGGTGGGACGGATTTTTAACAGCAAGCTCTATCTGATAAAGCGAACGTTCACCTTATCTTCTAAGAGAGAACGCACTAACAGGCAAGCACCCTTCTTTCTATATTTTTCTTTTACTTGACTTAAATTGTTGCTGTTTAAAAGAGATTTGCCAGATTGATCAGTTTTTGACATCTCACTGGGGAGCCATAACTTCTCTCTGCTACGCACTAATTAATAGCTTATCTCTGTTTTTGTTGCAAAAAGCTGTCCTGGATTTGCATTCTAAAGATATACACAGAAGAGGGATTTCTATTCCAGATTTTTATTTTGAAAAATATTATACTGTTTTGAGACTACTCTCTTTTTGGTCTATTTTATTTTGACGAATCTGTTTCTTGACGATTGCCATTAATTGTTTCGATCCTGGGAACTGCATTTTGTTTACTTAACTATTGGAGAGATAAGGCTGTCTGCTCTGTTTATACTGTGATGTCACCAAGTTTGGAGTATTAACCCAATTGTTGCTGAAATAAGAAGTGGTTTTCCTATATTTTTCTTTTAAAATGGCAATTAAGAAAGTGGCTGAAAATCTGGAAATAACTATGTTTCAGAAAATAATGGATGAGATTGAGATAATGAAAATTGAATTGAGTAAAATGAAGCAGGAGATTAAAGATATAAGGGTCCCTGTGAGAGAGGTGACCCTGGAAGGGGTCCCTGTGAGAGAGGAGACCCCGGAGATTGGAACAGGGGTCCCTGTGAGAGAGGTGACCCTGGAGACTGGAATAGGGGTCCCTGTGAGAGAGGAGATCCCGGAGATTGGAACCAACGTGGAACAGGAACAAGATTTGGAGTCTATGGACTTTAGAAATAAAATCTATTGTTTGGAACTCAATGTTATCTCTGAAGAAATGAATGAAGATTCTAGAGATAAAGTTATCAATGGCATGGATAATCTTCTGGACTGGAATGATGTGATGGAGCCCAATATAGAGAAAATCTATGGAATTAACTGCAGCCATGTGACAATGGAAAAACTTTTAAGAGATGACCCAGTGTATTTTGAAAAAAAGAACAGAGATATGATTTTACAGCAGTATTTCAGCAACCTATTCAGAATGGATGGCAAGAAAATATTTGGGATAGAGGTAATCCCCATCAGACTCTTACTATATGACTATGGCTTTGACAGCAAGATTATTATGGAATACTGATAATGGAAGATTGGATATTGAAATTACTGGACTTAACAAGACTACTGAAGATGGAAGATGGAAAATGGAACTAATAGAGATAATAGAACAATGGCTACTGAAATTATTGAACCTAACAGATTCTGATGTGATGGATTAATTGAAATGTTTATTTTGACTATGGTTATGACAATAAGATTATCATAATTAGTAATGAGATGGATTAATCGATATGCTTATCTGGAAAAAAAAATTGATAGATATATTTCTTAAAGAATTGAAACCTCTCTTTGACTTTTTGTGGAAAGAATAAAGTAATGTTTATGAGATTTGATGATTAAGTAAGATAACTACTGGAGGAAAGTGATTTTATAATATGACTTAAGAGACAGGATTGTTATATATTATAGACTTATAACTGATTTGATCTTTGACAAATGGGAAGTCAATATTTTACTCTTTATTTTTTATTTTTGTTTTTTTTTTCTTTTTTTCTTTTTGTTTAACTATTTTTGATTTTGTTTTTTGTCTTTGAATGTTTTATGATTTTGTCTTGTATGTTTTATGAAAATCTGAATAAAAATTATTGAAAAAAAAAAAAAAAGAAAGTAGACAGGTAAATTTTTCCTCGTTAAAGAAACCTTAATGATATCCAGGAGCATTTGATATTTACTCTGAAATAAGTCCCATTGAGCTCCATGATACTTATTCTAGCGCCTGTGCTCAGGATTGTATTGTTAAAAATGTAATGCATAAATTGCCCTCATGTTGCAAGGGCTAGTGTGAATAGAACTTAGGTCCTTTTTATAATAGCCTGTTGAATAGATGCTTAATGTGCATATGGAAAACTTGATGCAAATATCTTTAATGGATTATTACTACTTTAATCAAATTATTTCAGGGTTTCAGTGATGAGGAAAAATAATGAATAAAAAAACTGAATACAAGGATGTGGTTTATTTTTGTTTTCTACTTTCAGGCTCAGTGGCTTTTTAAAAATTATGTTTTCAAGAAAATTGTTGGTGGCATAGCATAACCTGGAAATCGGTTGACTTGTTGGGTACCTGGATTCCTTTCGTTGGAAGCAATCTTACAGAGTAGGATAAATGTAGCCTCGTTTCTGTTCTTGATGGGCCTGTAGATTTGTTGCTCAACAGGTCCCTCAAGAATGGAAACAAGATTCAGTTTTCTTTTCATGTAGACTAGAGCAACAACCATTAAGGACCTGGAGAACTGGATGCCATATACTATGGCCATTTTTTTTCATGTAATCACCAAACTTTTCATAATTGTAATTGCCATTGGTAAAAATAAAAAAATAAATACTTTAGAAGCAATATTTTAAAACGTATATACTCCTAACAGAAACCAGTAATGATTTGAAATGAATGCTGATGAAAAAGAGGAAAACACAAAAGCAGGGCTACAGTTGAACGTCAAGAAGACTAAAGTAATGACAACAGAAGATTTATGTAACTTTAAAGTTGACAATGAGGACATTGAACTTGTCAAGGATTATCAATACTTTGGCACAGTCATTAACCAAAATGGAGACAATCGTCAAGAAATCAGAAGAAGGCTAGGACTGGGGAGGGCAGTTATGAGAGAACTAGAAAAGGTCCTCAAATGCAAAGATGTATCACTCAACACCAAACTCAGGATCATTCAGACCATGGTATTCCCGATCTCTATGTATGGATGTGAAAGTTGGACAGTGGAAAAAGCGGGTAAGAGAAAAATAAACTCATTTGAAATGTGGTGCTGGAGGAGAGCTTTGCGGATACCATGGACTGCAAAAAAGACGAATAATTGGGTGTTAGAACAAATTAAACCAGAACTGTCACTAGAAGCTAAAATGATGAAACTGAAGTTATCCTACTTTGGACACATAATGAGAAGACAGGATTCACTAGAAAATACCATAATGCTGGGAAAAACAGAAGGGAGTAGAAAAAGAGGAAGGCCAAACAAGAGATGGATCGATTCCATAAAGGAAGCTACAGACCTGAACTTACAAGTTCTGAACAGGGCGGTTCACGACAGATGCTGTTGGAGGTCACTGATTCATAGGGTCACCATAAGTCGTAATCAACTGGAAGGCACATAACAACAACAACAAATCCCATTTTTTAAAAGAATGACATTTTTGTGAATATTGTAATTCCACTTACCCTTCTGGGTACCATTAACTTAAAATGTTTTAAAGAAGGTTATGTGTAGCAGCCTTGGTGTTGACCGGAGTTAAACTCTGAGACCATATTACAACAATTCTGTGTTGGCTACACTGCTACCTGTTTGTTTCTAGGCCAGATTCAAAGTGTTGGTAAAGTGCTTTAGAGACCTTAACAGTTTGGGACCAAGTTATTTAAAGGACTGCCTCCTCCCATATAAACCTGTCAAACCAATTAAGATTAGCTGAAGCAACCCTGCTCATATGCCCACCATGAAGGGAAGTTGGGCTGGTGGACATCAGAGAGAGGGCCTTTTCAGCGATGGCTTCACATTTATGGAACTCCCTCCCTTGGGAAATACAATCTGCTTCCTCCTTGGGCTGGGCCCTAAAACATTTTTATTTCAGATTGCTTTTAACTGAGGGGAGTAGATGAGGTTGTTCCTTATGGACCCTGTTTTTAGTCCTTATGCTGAAATTGCTGGCCAAAATGGAATTAATTAGAACAAAATAGAATGAAATTGAAATGGTTTGATTTTTAAAAATTACTGTGTTTAAATGGCTTTTATTAGATACTGTGTGCTGCCTTGGGAACACACTACATTTTGAAAGATGGATAACAACTCTGTTAAATAAAATCATACTGGTCAAATATCATTTTGCGATGGTGCAAAGTTGCAATATTTTATTTGATCCAACGTCTGGGAGCAAAGGCACTAAACAGTCCATAGTGTAAATTATTTAAAAGTTGTGACTTAATAGAGTTGACTGTTGTTTCTCTTGGCCTTTTCTTAGATGACAAACAAGTCATCTGTTTCTGTGCATTCTTTCGGTCTATATCATTGGCTCATCTATAATAGGGGCAAGATTTTCACTCAGTGGAGGGAAAAGACCAATCAAATTGGTTCTTCCTATTGGCTCACTTGCCATGTGAACTTGAGACATAAGGAAAGGGCTCTTTCCTTTATGTGACTGGCAACAAAGGGCTTGGCATTGTTCCCCAGGTCCTTTCGTGCCCTCAGCTGCCACTTTGATAGAGGATCTGGCCCACTGCAGAAGTAATTTTCCTGATGTCCATGCCATCTACTCCCTTATCTCATCGTTTGTATCCCAGACAAATCCCATCCTTTTTATGGCTTGCTTTAACAATGGTATAGCATTACATCTGCATTAATATTAACCAGATTTCCTCATAGCCAGGGTATGAAAATTCATTAAACTTTGGATTCAAGCTTAAGTTGAGATGGGAAATCTGGTTCATGTGATTAACCATAGCTGGCACCAATGCAGGTGTAACACAGTGCTATGGTTTTTAAATAAACCCCTGGAAGAGGAGAATGCCTGAAACCATGCCCCAAATTAGCCTAACAGTGATTAGGCATAGGAACATTAATGCTCCACTGAAGCCTCTCTTGCTCTTTTTCAAAATGATCATTTATAACTCTGGTTTGCAGCCAAACTGTGTGTTGCACAAATTATAGTTTTGCCTAGTTTGGGTGGTTGTTTGGAAACAGGAGCTATACTGGGGGTTGCGTGGAAAGCCCATGAACCAGGTTGGGCCCACAGGTGCAAGTAGCCTATCTCCTACATCTTTTGTTTGTTTGTTTATTTATTTATTACTTGCACTTGTATACCGCCCCATAGCCGAAGCTCTCTGGGTGGTTTACAGCAATCAAAAACCAGAGCTTGGAAAAGTTACTTTTTTGAACTACAACTCCCATCAGCCCAATCCAGTGGTCATGCTGGCTGGGGCTGATGGGAGTTGTAGTTCAAAAAAGTAACTTTTCCAAGCTGTCAAAAACATTAAAACAAATACACAATTTAAAACACATATTTTAAAAACAATTTAAAACACAATTTTAAAATTCAAAACAATATAAAAACAATTTAAAAACACATGCTAAAATGCCTGGGAGAAGAGGAAAGTCTTGGCCTGGTGCCAAAAAGATTACAGTGTAGGCGCCAGGCGCACCTCGTCAAGGAGATCATTCCGTAATTTGGGGGCCACCACTGAGAAGGCCCTCTCCCTTGTTGCCACCCTCCGAGCTTCCCTTGGAGTAGGCACCCGGAGGAGGGCCTTTGATCTTGAACGTAGTATACGGGTGGGTTCGTATCGGGAGAGGCGTTCCAACAGGTTTTGTGGTCCCAAGCTGTGTAAGGCTTTATAGGTCAAAACCAGCACCTTGAATCGAGCTTGGAAACATACAATTTCAGTTCTATTGAATTAGTTTTATTGATCAATTTTTATTCTTTTCAAACAGATAATGTCACTTGCTCTTTAGTGGTGTCTGTTCAGTTCTAAATCTGTTTGTGCCTTAGTTTTTTCTTTACATATCTCAGGCTGTATGTTTCTGTGTACGTTCATTATAATTTGGCAGTGTCAGCGAGGTACATTTTTGCTGAAGATTTGTGGACTACCTTCATCAACAGATGTGGAACAAAATCCTATCCCAAGTACACTTTTCATTGCAGAATTTACCCAACAGTTGACTAGTCTTTCTAGGATATTGTCATAGTAGTAAACAAATGTCAACCAGCTGCCATCTATTATTATCTGTAAATAAAAAAGTTCCTGGGAAATAAAATATCCCAAGAAATAAACTGATTCTTCCACTTGACATACTTTTGTTCAAGAAAGAAGATTCAATGTAATGAGTTGGTGTAAAACAATTCCAGCAAAACTGATCCAAGGAAGCATATTTTAATGCACATACAGAATTTTCTGTCTGAAAACTAAAGAGCCTGGGACAAAAACAAAAACTCCAAGAAATTTATTTATTTATTTAATGTCCCGCCCTTCCACCCAGTAGGAGCCTATTGATTTTCCCATTGGCATGCTTTTTTGTCCCAGCCAGTGGAAAGTATTAGGATTTTAAAAAGACAACCGTTTTTCAAATAAAAACTGCTGTAATGAAGCAGACTGTCTTCTGACACCATACAGATGAATTTGGTTAGGGACATTTTACTACTACATTAGAATATGGTTTGGGGAATGTCCCCAAAAAAATTTGTGTACATTTTTAAAGGTTTGGTTTAAGAAGGTTAAGCAGTTTCAAATCCCACCACTGCTTTAGAAAACACTGTGATTATTTTATCTGATGTCACACAAGCATTGTGGCTTGAAATCCATCCTTCTCGCTTCTCACTCTTCAAAAGTCATGGCCACGTTCTTCTTTGTTAACCTTCTTAGATTTCTGACAGACTTTCACAACCACTTTTTTGTTCTTATTTTTAAGCCCTCGTTATATCTAAGGTAAACTGGTTGTGTAGAGCTTCCATCACAAGTTCAGATTATGGCTTGGTTGAACTTTTGCTAACCCTCAAAAAGTATCTTGAGTTCCTCCCATGTCTGGCTGTGATCTGAGCCCATGGCAGAACCCTCACATATCTGCTTCACAGTGTATAATGTAGCCTGACCTATAAAAGTATATGGTCTTCCACAGGCAAAACAGACTTACAAATGGTCTTCATTACAGATCACAGTGGACATCAGGGTTTTTTTTGCATTATGTGGATTAGTAACTATATTAAATCTTGCTTTAACGTATAGAAAAGTTATAGAAAAGTATTTGAAGCATACTGTCAACCAATTGATTGTATGTAGGAATATTAGAGTTTTCTTTCTTATGAGAGTTCTTGCACCAGAGTTGTAACTCATATTTAAGAGAATGTAAACACATCTTCTTATTGGGGAGTGTTGCATTATGTGTAATAAGCTATTTCTGTTCACTGAATGTACCATCTTTCTGTCTATATATTTATTTATTTGTTTATTATTTGATTTATATCCTGCCCTTCCTCCCAGCAGGAGCCCAGGGCAGCATATAGCCACCTTCATGCATTAAAATATGTTAACAAGCTGTGTGCCTGATCACACATTATGACCATGTGTCACCACAGACACCAGAGGCCCATATTCATGGTATGTCACAGAGAAGCTGTATCTCAATTACTGTGGGAGATTAGTATGAACCACAGAGTTCCAGTTTGGGCTTAAAGGACATTTGTTTATTATTACAAGTGCATTGAAGAGTTACTCTAGTTGTGCAGCTTGTATCACCATAATACAACAGCAGTTACAGACACTAAGGAGGCACACTTTCCCTCAATACTACCCTGCCAAGATGAACAGTATACACTTTACTTGTTTGTATGATAGAGACACAAAGAGGGGTAGGGATGTTGCCATATAAGGAGCAATGAGTGCTACTAGGGATCCAGCAGGCTGCAACAGAGGCCTTAGGTGCATCAGGGGACATTCAAATGCAAATGGCAGCAGTTTGAGCCACACAAGAGTAGAAAGGACAATGAGATATGGGAAGTAGAGGAAACAGAGAAGAACAGAAAGTTTAAAATGCTAATAATTACCTGTTCCAAGGAAATAAGAAAAAGAAGGATCAGGTTTCCTGAGTTTACAGTGACACAAGGGATGCCAAGACTACAAGTTAGGCATGAGTCTGTAGATATAAGTCACACTGTGCAGATATTGAAAGACAAACTATGAATCATTCAGAAAAATGACAAACTATGAATCATCCAGAAAAATGACAAACTATGAATCATCCAGAAAAATGACAATGGGGTGAGGGAAGGCGACTAAAGGTGGGCAAGGCTTTGCAGGCCGCCTTGGTGCCCTACACTTTGTAGCACCCCCAAAAAAATCCTGAGTTCTTTAGAACCCTTTCAATATTGTTCAAAAAATAGAAAGATTGTCTTAAGAAATAACATATGTTTGTATCCCCTTAAAGGAAGAATAGAAAACTGGATGCAGCCTGCAGACCAGATCCTTATCTCCCACACCCCCATTGAGCCAAATTTGGCAGTGAGTGGGGCCACCCACCTGTCAGGTACCTGGTATCTCAGTGATGTCAGGTGACCTGTTTTTGCCTACATGCTTTGAAAATAGCCATGTGAGCAAAATACAGTGTTTTGCAAACCCTGATGATCAACTTATCTTCTGTGTTTGCAAAGCTCCGTGCCTGGCGCTTTTCAAGTTTCAATAATCAGCTGAACGTTGATGCCTGCAAACTCCCTTTTGGCCCAGTGGTGTCTTTACCTGCCCCACACATCTGGTATAGTGCAGGTGGGTGTGACTTGGCCAAAACGGCCTCATAGGCCAAACGGGGAAGCCTTGAGGGCCTAATTATGGGCCAGAGGCTCCCTGCTATTGGGTTCAACCCAGACAAAAGGGAAGTAAGGCTGAGACTGAGGCTAAAGTTTCCTACCACTTGTACGAAACAAGTGATCGTACCTATCAAAGGTGAGGGCTGTGAGCCAAACTGTATAAGCGTTATAAGTCAACACTGTACTTGGCCTAAGACCCTAAGTACAAAACCAAAGGATGCCAGTTCAGTTCCATGTTCAAAACGAGGTGAAAGGGCCTGTTCTCAAAGGATGCAAATGACTGATGAATTTACTGGTAGGAGCACTGCTCACTGAAGAAGACACTTTGTTCTTGCTAAGGGTAATTAATGGCTAAATGAAAGCATATGCTGGTGTTGGCAATTGGCAAATAGATCAGGTGTAGAGTTAGGCATTAGCATACATCTGGAGGTCATACTTCCTCCAAACATCTGATGTCAAGTTTGTCTCCTATTTTGAGGGCAGCTGGTGTATGTTAAAGCCTTATGCTTTTCACAGCCAACTGGATGTAGAGCACAGCTAGAAAACCTACAGTTTAGGGACACGCTGAGGGTGGTAGCCAGACTGGGAATCTGGGTAACAACAGGGCAGCAGGGCCATGCTGCTAACCCTGCGCCCTGCTCAGACTTCCATGGTGGATACATAGACAGGGCCGGGGAAGTAACAAAATGTCAAGTGAGGTCAGCCTTTCAATGCCTAGGCCCCTAAAATGCATAAAAGGAACTTGCGTTTATATTTGTATTCAATGTCATCCAGTTTGGATGAGTCTCACAGTTTGTTGGTTGCCACTAGCATGTACCAATTGCATCCTGATGACCAGTACTGTTGGATTCAGAAATGCAACCCAGAACAACATGGGCTGTATACACAAGTATGGATCTCCTTTGTACCTTGAAGGTCCATTTGCTGACACTACCCTGGAGCAGGAGGAGCACTTGTACATTAGCTATTATTTTCCTTGGACTCTGAGCTTGCAGGATCCAAGACGAGCAGTAGTTAGAGCCTGCATAGGGCCCTGAATGTGGGAAGAAGTGCGTAGAGTACCATTTGCTGCTATTGCTTGCTGTAGATGCAGAAGATCTCTTGGTTTTGCATGAGCAGTGGTGTTAGCAGAGAAAAGTGAATGTATAAGGAGAAGCAGGGATAAGGGCAGCAGGCACAGGCAAAGGTGGGCACCTATGTTCCTTAATCTCTGTTTGCAAAGATGTTATGGTTTGTTGCCTTTGATCATCATGTAGTAAGTGCTGAGCAATAAAAATGTTCGTAGTAGGTGTGATTGACAGTGCTTCCCTGTTGTACAGGCAGTGCCACAGTTGAAGGCAGCACCTGCAAGACCTTCCTTTTTACTGCCTGACAAAAGATGTCATGTACTCTGTTCAGTCCGAATCCCTTGTGTTTGTTTCTGTTGGCTCTGCTGCATCCTGTATTGTTGTTTTCCTTTTGTTCTTAGTTTCTGTGCTTTTTGCTTTTCTTC
Organism: Rhineura floridana; assembly: GCF_030035675.1. Taxonomy (NCBI): domain Eukaryota; kingdom Metazoa; phylum Chordata; class Lepidosauria; order Squamata; family Rhineuridae; genus Rhineura; species Rhineura floridana. The sequence goes on along the minus strand of NC_084480.1, from coordinate 268,929,090 downwards.
TTGTGAAGCCAAAGCTTCTAGCAGTCATTTTACACTAGACCTAGGAACTAGTCACTGGTGATTCAAACAGCATTTTCATGGCGGTGTAATTAATGGTGTAGTGTTCACTTTCAAAACAACTCGAGCATTCTTCTCAAAGGTAAAGTGATAAAAACCCTATGGAACTGGATTTAAAATGAGTTTTTCCGTTCAGGTTATTTGTTCTTTAAAGACTCTGCCATTCAAGTGGTGACTGAAGCTAGTAAATTTTACTTCATCAATTTGCTCTAGTAAATTTAATACAGATATTATTTTAGCAAGTTACTTTTCAACCATTTCCAGGACAGTCAGTCATCTCCAGTATTCGGCGTTATATAGGCTGATATGATTGAGGAACATGTATGAAGATGAAAGCATACTATGATATGGAATTATTTCAGATTAATCTGTTAAGTAAACTAATTTACACAGCTGAGCATCACTAGTAATGTTAAAGGGAAAGTATGTCTGCTTTCTGTTCTCAGCCGTCAAATGGAAGAAGGTGGAAAAGAAATGTGATATCATTGGTAGTATGGGATTGGCTGATATGGATGTCACTCTCTGCAGATTATGAGAAACTCTCACTTGCTGACAAGGAGGGTGTGTGTTAGGAAGGGAATGAAGCAATTTTCACTGTTAAGGCTGATCTCAATGGGTAAACAAGCTGGGAAATAGTGCAGCTGTGCTCTTTAAATATGCACTGCAGGAGATTTCAGCAAGCTGATGATATATTGCACATTAATGTTGAAAAGATAAACACATTTTGAGAGTGCAGGAAGGGCCTTGTGTTTTTATGTTGGCAGAATGCTTCCTAATGAATAAGAATGTGCTGCTGGCTTCACAAAGCCATATGGCAGCTTTTCTAATTTTAGTTCAGTACAGATGCATAATTCTCCCTTGTTTTACCTCCTAAAACCTTTCTGTGGGGATATTAATGTTTTCCTGTAATATCTTCATTTTTAGCAGTAAATGTGCCTGTTGCACTAATGGCTCCTTTTTACTCTGTTGTAAAATGTAACTGAAATATTCTTTTCTCTCTCTCCGTTATCTAAATAAAAGGCAGGCATGGCTCGGGATGGTATAGCCTTCCTGCCAAGTTTTAAAATTGGAATGGTAGTTAATGTTATATTCTCTTTTGAAAAACTGATGAAATCACATGAGAGTGATGGACACTTTTTTCCTACTGACTGAAATACTAAAACATGATTACAGGCCATCAGAGCTTCACAGATTTCAGAGTCCAAGGTTTGAATGTTGTGAAAAAGAAAACTAAAAGAATCTTCTCAATAGTTAAAGAGTATGAATAACTTTTAAATGCTTCATTACACTGGTCCAGAATATGGCATGTTTACAGATTGCTATCTTTGTAAAACTCTTGTTTAATTGCTGAAACACTGGTTTGTTAAAATACTTGTAAATTTGAAACTATGCTGTTTGGGACTTGGCATTTTGGTTTTTTTTACCAGTACTGTGAATACTTAACATGATGGAATGTTGCAAAACTGAAGTTTCTCCCCAGTAAATTTCAAGTAATCCCAGAACCTACTGTTGGTAGTTTCCCAACATTATGTATTTATAATGAACTGTGCCTCTTATTTTTTCCTGGTTTACTTCATTGTCACAGTTCCAGAAATTGCATTTAGGTTACTAATTTCCCATGTGTCACTGTATTTGCCACCAATTTCTCCTTTCACCGAGGCTGGAAGTAGTTACAGGGTACATATCATAACAGGAATAAAACTAAATAGGTTTGTGCCTACTTTTTTATTTAAATCTTATGCCTTTCAGCCATATTATTTCTCTGTTTTGTCTTTCATTCATAAAAAATAACCTGTTGGCAGGATACTTTTGTGGTTGTCAGAGCTTCTGAATCAATTAGTGGCAAATTGGAGAAACAATGAACATTTATTTAGACAAAAATAATAATGGTTTCAAGGTCCTCACAATTTCCAGAAGAGTAGCTGAGTAAGCCTTTTGCACTCAAACAGAAACTTATAGCACCTTACCAATTATGAAATTTGTTACGGCATCAATTTTGTAGACAAGGATCAACTTCATCAGGTCAATGCCAGCAGATTGGGCTTTGTGAAAATTTGCATCACCTTGCCCTACAAATCTTATTAGCTTCATGCTTTCAAGAAATGCCTTCCCAAGTTCTTGAGTAATGCTACTATAATGTAATGCTATAATCCAGAACGATTTGTTGGTGTGTATGGACATGTCCTGGCATGAATGGAATCTCCTGTCTAGCCAGATGAAATATGTCTCAGAGCTTCCAGATTTGCTTTGACTGTTATGAAATTTAGCAAGGAATTTGTTAAAGTACATGTAAATTTGTATGTATGTTCCTGTTTGAATATTTTACTTAATTTCTTTCAAGTAGCTTTAATTCTTAATTGAATAACAAGATTTTATTCAGTTCCCACATCTTTAAAGTCTTGTGTTGATATTGTTAATTTAACAATACATTTGGTTGAATTAAAAACAACATTAATTTACTGAATAAGATAATAAAAGAAACATAAAATAGTCTTTTCGCTTAAATGTCAAAGGCTAGTAAGTAGGGCTTGAGACAGCATAGTTATAATAGTTAATGGCTTATATAGGATCCAGATAGTCCATGGCATCTGTTGCAGTTGATTCTGGAAATGTGCTGCCACTGTGCACACAAGCACTTTCCTTTACATCAAGCTGCCATAGAAATGTGGAAAATCCAAAGTGTTCTCTTCCATCTATCTGACATTTTTGTTTTGTAAACTCTATAACATTTGGAAAGAGCTCAGTAACAAAAGATTACCTTGTATATTCATTCTTCCCTCTTTGATGTAGGTTTTAATAATTCAAACATAGCCTACTTGATAAATTATACTAAAGGTCATAGTTCATGTGTGGTATAGCTCGGTTGCATAATGAGCACTTTACATTTCCTAAGTAGCAGCTGTTATGCAAGTGTGAGTTGAGCTACATATTTGATTCACTAATTATTATCAGTGTGGGGCTTCTGGTTGTCCACAGATGTAGGAAGTGTAAATTGTTGATTTAAGTAAAACAGTCTTAATAAGCTTTGATTTGTCAGTTATTCTTAAAATGGCGTGTGGGATCTCACATTTATTTTAAGCAGTCGTAGTTTGCTTTTCATAGAAATAACTTGTTTTTAAACTCCTTTATTTAGGTCTTATCAAAATAGCAATAAATGACAGCATTTGGAATTTCAGTATTACAAGAAGTTTTAGGATTTACAACTATATCTTGTTCAGCTCTCATAAACCACAATAGCAAACTGTGCGTTGGTGGTTCCGAGTCTGGATAATTGGTTGACTGAGTGCTTTGGATGGGACCGTACTCCCTCTGAAAGAGCAGGTTTGCAGTCCGGGGGTATTTTGCAAGACGGGGGGCCAGAGGGCGCCCAGGTTGGGCCCCTCTTTAGGGTAGGAAGGCGGCACTCCCATTCTATGATCCATTCTATGATCTGCAGCGACATCAGGTCCTGCAAACCGACCCTACCTTGGAGAGGGAGCTCCCAGGCACCCTCCAATGCAGACTGCAGAATGCAGTAAGCCTGCACGCATGCCCCACCTACCTTTCACGCCAGTGTGAATGCCATATGTGCTGTGCTGACACCCCTGCTGCCATCTTGGTTGATAGCAGGCATGCACACTATGTACGCACATCATTCACATGACACAAGAGGTACGTGGGGTGCGTGGGCAGGCTTATTAGCCCCACGCTGCCTGTATGGGGAGTGCTATGGAGCCACGGGCTTGGGGCAGGCTGGTGCCCAAGAGCCCAGGCATGCCTGGCATCGGCCCTATGCTCCTGGATCAGTCTTTGTTGCTAGAGGCCCTGGTGACCTGAGTGGCTAGAAGTGTCTTTTACCAGCTTCAGTTGGTAAGACAACTGCGGCTGTTTCTGGACCAAGATAGCCTGACCACAGTTGTCCATTCACTGGTAACCTCCAGGCTGGATTATTGTGATGCCCAGTAAAGGGCAGCCCTTGAGTTTGGTTAGTTGGTAAGGCAGCTGCAGCTGTTTCTGGACCAGAATAGCCTGGCCATTGTTTTCCATGCAGTAGTAACCTCCAGGGTGGATTATTGTAATGCGCTCTTTGTGGGGCATGTATAATGCGCTCTGTGTGCCCTTGAGATTGGTCTGGGAGCTGGTGCAAAATGCAGCACCGTGACTGCTCACTGTGGCAGAATATCACCAACTTGTGTTACCTTGCTGCTGAAAAAATTGCATTGGCTGCCCATTAGCTACCAGGCCAAATTCAAGGTTCTGGTTTACAAAGCCCTATACAGCTTATGGCCAGATACTGGAAAGATCATGTCACCCCCTATATACCTAGGTGATCATTGCACTCTGAAGGTGAGGGCCTTCTGCAGATACCATCTTACCATGAGGTTCATTCTGCACATCATAGGAAGCAGACCTTTGGTGTTGTAGTACCTACCCATTGGAATTCCCTCCCCTTAAATATTATATAGGCGCCATCTCTGTTTTATTTTGGGCACCTGTTCAAGACGTTCCTCTTTCAACAAGGCTTTTAAGTAGAGACCTTATCCCAGTCTGCATTTGTGTTGGAATTGCTTTTCAATATGTTTTTAAAGCTGCTTTTTAAAAAAATGTTTTTAAAGGTGTTTTGTTTTAATATGTTTTAAAAAAAAGTTTTGTTTTAATGTTTTGAAGTCTTTTGTTTTTAAGATGTTTTAGAGTGCTTGTAGTATTTTTGTTTGCTGCCCTGGGCTCCTTCTAGGAAGAAGGGCGGGATATAAATTTGTATATTTGTTTTTAATGTTTTTAGTTACTGTAAACTGCCCAGAGAGCTTCGGCTATGGGGCGGTATATAAATAAATAAATAAACAAACAAACAAATAAATAAATAAATAAGATTTTGTGCACCCCAAGCAAGATCCATGGGATTTCAACAAGGAATGGGCCTTTTTATTCTGAAGTTCATATACCTGTGGCTAGTCAGGTATTGACATAGCCATTTGGACCAAATTGGGCAGTGAGAACATAGCCATTTGGACCAAGGAGGTGATTAATGCCTCATCATGAGAGAGAGTGGTGGTCCCTAGCCACCTGAAAGAGGTGTCAGAAAGACCACTCGTTAAGACATCTTCTGTGGGCACAGAAGATCTGAACAACTACTAAGCAGTTACTAATGTCTCTTCCCTCTGCAAAGTTCTCATGTGGGTGGTCACCAACCAGCTCCAGGAATTCTTGGATGAAATTGATTTTCTGGATCCATTTCAGTCAAGGGTTTGGCAGTGAGACCATCTTTATTGCCTGCATGATGATCTGTGTTGGGAGAGAGATAGGGGAAAATATGTCCCTGTTGATACCAGGGCTGTGGAGTCGGAGTCGTGGAGTCAGAATTGGAGTCAAGAGCAGTTCTGGGTGGAGTCGGAGTCGGTAGAAATGTACCGGCTCTGACTCTGGCTTCAAAATAAATTTTGATTGACAAATTTTTTAAAATATAAATTCAAAATGTCAAAGAAGCTTCCCATGAAGTCAGCTGTATTTGAGCATTTCACCATAACTCAAGACGGAAAACATTTTGTGTGTCAGTGTATGACACAGGACCCAGATGAAGACAAATGCTGTGATGCCAAGATCAGTGCATATTCAGGCAGCGATAAAAATGCTCCTACAAGAGCTTCCAATTTAAAAAGACATTTACAGCGCTTTCTAGGGCTGTGGAGTCAGAAGCAATTTTGGGTGGAGTCGGAGTCGGACAGTAGAAAAATAGAGGAGTTGGAGTTGAAGGTTTGGTGTACCGACTCCACAGCTCTGGTTGATACTCCTTAACCTTTCAGCAGCTTAAGTAATGTTGATCATAGTATCCTTTCAGAGCTGCTGTATGAGTTGGGAATGGTTGGCTCCTGAAGGTGGTGCATGGAAGGTTGATTTGGTCCCACAGAGCATCCAGCATGGGGTTCAGCAGAATTTGATCTTTTCTACATGAAAGCACTATGTGGAGTTATCAAGGAGTGCATTGTCCTCACTATGCTTATGACACACAACTCTTTTCAATAAGCTAATGACACACAACTCTTTTCCCTTATACATTGCAAGCAGGGGTGGCATGTAGATGTACTGAACTGTTTCCTAACCTCAGCAGTGGACTAGATGAAGGTCAATAAACTAAGCTTTAATCCAGACAGGACAGCTGCACTTGTTACTAGGTGGTTTTCCTGACTGGATAGGTGACATACAACCTGTTCTATATGTTCTAGACCTGCTCACACTCCTCCTGAAGAAGAAGGTGCTCAGTTTGGGGGTATTCCTGGAATAATAATAATAGTAATAATAAAACCTTCAACCTGAGGTCCCAAGTATATAAAAACAGTTTAAAATACATCCTTAAATCAATTAGCAGCTTCAGTTGGTGGCCTCGCTGTGACCCTGTCTGGATAGAGCTCGCCTGGCTTTGGTGGTCTCTGGCTCTGGTAACTTCTAGATTAGATTACTGCAATGCATTGTACTTTGGGCTGCCTTTGAAGATGGTACAGAAACTGCACCTAGTGCAGAATGTGGTGGCCAGACTACTAACCAAGACTAGACATTCTGAACATAAAACCTCCAGTTCTGGCTCTCCTTCCCGCCTGCCAGTTTGTTTCCCAGCCTAATTCAGTGTTCTGGCTTTCACCCATTAAAGCCTTGCACAACTCACATCCCCAGTTCTTTAAAGACTGCCTTTCCACATATAAACCTACCCAGATGCTAAGATTAAACATTTTAGGTGCCCCCTCCAAGAGATGTTTGGAAGGTGGCAACAAGTGAAATGGCCTCACCTGGGAGGCTCAGCTGGGCCAACTTCATCATCCTTCTGGCACCAGGGAAAGACATTTTTAGTGCATTTGGACAGTGCTAATGGTCTGGCTCTTGGTTGTTGTTTTTGTGTGTGTGTTCATCCTTATGTGGATGGGATGGTTATTTTATACTGTTGGATGAACACATTTTTAGTATATTATTTCATTTAATGGATTTTTACTGTATGTTATATGTTATCCCTGTAAATTGCTTTTTGTATGTGAAGCAAGTTCATACATTGAATAAATCTAATTTTTCAGCCCATCCTGTGCCTCTGTCCATCTGCATAATAGAAAGGAATGCTAATTAGACCGCCCTTTGCCAATTTGGTGTCTTTCAGATGTTTGGAATACAACTCCCATCAGCCCCAACCAGCACCATACTGGCTAGGGCTGATGGGAGTTTTAGTCCAAAACTTCTGGAGAGCAGCAGGTTAGTAAAACCTGAGTTAAACCAAAACATGTACTCCATTGTCTGCATAATCCAAGGTATTTTATTGGTACTAAACTATTGAGCATACCATACTTGTCAACAATAAAGATGTCCTTCAAAATTCACCTTCTGCATTTTGATATGTGCTCATGGCATGCACCCAGTTATGCTCTCGGGATTTTATCTGATCATGAAATAGATACCCTGTTTTGGATAGTGATATTATTCCTCCTGAAGTCTTGGATTCACTGTTTTGGTGTGCTCTTGGATCTAAGTGCTTCTGGATTGCCTTGGTAACAGCAGCCAAGAGTACTTTCTACCAACTTGACTAGTACACTAGCTGCACCCTTTCCTGGAGAGAATGATGTGGTCATGTTAATTTGTGTTTAGTGACATTCGGATTAGATTACTATAACACATTCTGTGTGGGCTGCCTTTTGTAAAGTTCTCATACTAAAAGTGATTCAGATTGTCAGGATGTTGACTGGGGTAGGCCCCAAGAAAAACATTATACCAATTGTGGAACAGCATAATTGGCTTCTAGTTGGTTTCTTAGCAACCCTTAGCAATGATGAAGTCTTCTGGGAAGGCTTCACCTGAAAAGGGGTCGGGGGGGCTGTAGGGATAAAGCACAATCCTGCAATTTGCTCCTGATATCCCTTTCCATGGTTAAGGAATTGGGACTGTTGCATCAGATCAGGTCTAGAAGTGGTGACTAGTTCCATCTTGGCTTGCCATGCCTCTTTGCTATAATTAGTGGCAAGTATAATCTTCTTAAATTGCTCTGCTTCAGCTCACAGAGTGTGTGTTTGCTTCTCTTTTTTATGTGCAGAAAAAGCAGCGGCAGCCAATGAAGATGAAGTGCAGAAAGCTGATGTATCATCTACAGGTCAGAGTGTCATTGACAAGGATGCCCTTGGACCAATGATGCTTGAGGTGAAGTGCATAAGGTTTTCTGTCTCTAGAATGAGTAACTATTCGGATAAGATTCAGCTAAATGAAAACAACACAAATTTGAACCTCTACGTAAGATTGTCGAACAGGGATTTCTGCATAGAGCTTGCTCCCTGTTGAATTCAGAAGTTTCTTTGATAGTGCAGTGTGTCTGAAGCACAAACACTAAAATTTTGTTCATCTGTTTTGCTAGTTTTAAGTTTTAATATTTTAAGCTGAGTAAAGAACAGCTGCATATAACCAAGAAGAAGAAACAATAAAATATTGTCCAAACATAATGCTGTATAACCCAGTTTAGATCCTTAAATCTTTGTTTCGTTCAGGCCATTTTATCCATGAGCAAAAATGTAGCTGCCCAGGGCCCACTCAAACCTTTGTTCCAGCCTTGTATTTTTAAAAGAAGCAAGTTTGTAGTTCTTAAAAAATTCAGAAGCAAAATGTGCAGCCAATATTCCCAGTTGTTACGTGAGAAATGCTAGGTCCTGCTTCATTGTAGCCAGTAAGGGAAGTCAATGTGCAATTAACATGTAAGGAAATCATTAATATACAGTGGAATAACAAAGCTTTTATTTATTTTATTATGGTTGCAATCCTAACCCCACTTATCTGGGAGTTTACCTCATTAAGTTCAAGGGGACTTCCTTTAGTTAGGATTGCAGTGTTATTTTGTTTTAAAATATAAATAAACATTTTTTAATATTTTTACAAATTTGAAAATTTTGTGCACAACAGTAAAAACATGTAACACATAATGGAAAAAAATGGACTGTCTTCAAGTCGATCCCGACTTATGGCTAGGGTTTTCATGGTAAGTGGTATTCAGAGGGGGTTTATCATTGCCTCCCTCTGAGGCTAGTCCTCGCCAGCTGACTAGGGCCTGCTCAGCTTGCCACAGCTGCACAAGACAGCCCCTTTCTTGTCCTCAACTGCCAGCTGGGGGGCAATTGGGCTCCTTGGGACTATGCAGCTTGCCCACGGCTGCACAGGTGACAGGGCACGTAACCCTTGAGCCACTCACTGTGGGGGTGATCTTTAGCTGGCCCTTTACAACCAGGTAGACACAAGTGGGGATTTGAACTCACAGACTCTGGACTCCCAGCCAGGCTCTCCTCCCCACTGTGCTATACAACCCACTGTGTCAAACCTTCCAGAGTAGTGACTGATATCGCTACTCTGACACCTAGTTTGCTCGTCCTTTGTCTTTTTTATTCCCATGCCACTATCATCTAAACTTGGACTTGTGGTTAATCTCTCCCTCACCTGTAGCCATGGTTTGTTCTTGGCTAGGAGGAAGGGGGCAATCTTGAATTGGTATCTGAAGGCTTAGTTTAAGCAATTGACGGGGAATCTGTGGTCCTCCAGATATTGTTTAACTCCAACTCCCACCAGCCCCAGCAAACATGTCCTGTGATGGGAATTGTAGTCTAGCAACATCTGGAGAGGCACAGGTTCCCTACCCTTGACTGAACTAACTTCAACACTCACAAGAAGGCATGAGGTATTTTTCCTTAAAATGATTAATTTTAATCTAGATAGCAGAAAATCCAAGCAGCCAAATCACTCAGATTAGCAATCCACAGAATTGCTGACTCCCTTCTCGGAGCAAAACAAGAGCTCTGATTAATGAGGGAGGGGAAGTCAGAAACTCTGATTGTTCTTCTTACTGGTTATTATATGCAGGATATCACTATAGGTGTATAATGTCTAGATTCACAAACACTACCCAGCTTCTGTATTCACTTCAGAAGTCATTTTGGGGTCTCCCATGGCAGCTACCTATAAAAAGCAATGAAGAAATTGGCTATGATGGGCAGTGCTGCAGCATGGTCTCCCCTTACAACAAAAGGTAGCTGCAAAAGACAGGAGTTTATTATCTTTTTGACTCTGTGTTTTGTGTGTGTGTGTGTTTTATTAAAAAGGTTTAAAATATTCAGAGGACAACTTGTTTCCATGCAAGTCAATGGAGCACATTTAATTTAGGCTGGGAGGGACCTGTGGAGGGAATTTAAGTAGACTTACCTTTGCTGCAGTCTGAGAGGCATCTTGCATGGGAGATGTTTGGCTGGAACTTTCTTGTATCTAATGGATATATGTTGAATTCAGTCCATGGTTTTGCTCTCTTTTGTTGATACAATATTAAATGCACAAAAGTTCCGACTTATTCCTTGGCATTTATGCTCAGTCATGCTTGCATCAGTATAACAGATGTTGCTAAGCAACACAACTGCTTTTTTCTATGAAAACTTCATATCAAATTTAAAATATATTTTAATGAGACTGAACTACTTTCTCACATCCCCACCCTCAGTCAAGAGAAAAGCTAAAGATAGTATGCTACTTGAAGGTTTAACAGGACAGTTAACAAATAAAGTCTGTTTTTCTCTCTGCAGTGATTCAGTGTTAAGGAGATGATAATAGCATAGCTGCTTTTATCTTGATACGTATTCTCAACAGTGAACTACAATATGTTATTTTCTAACCTTTCAGGCCCTCGATGGGTTCTTCTTCGTTGTGAACCTGGAAGGTAATGTGGTGTTTGTGTCAGAGAATGTGACACAGTACTTAAGGTACAACCAAGAAGAGCTGATGAACACAAGTGTGTACAGCATCCTACATGTAGGGGACCACAATGAATTTGTCAGAAATCTGCTGCCAAAATCTCTAGGTACAGTACTCCAAAAGCATATCCATTGTAATGGCTGCCCCCCCAAACGATGGTTTTGAGTTTGATGTAACTTAATCTCATAATATAGTCATTTTCCCTCTTCTGTTCTGAGCTATTCCCCCTCTTCTATTCTGGCCTCTAGATCATCTTCTCAAATAACATTCTAATTTATTACTTTTGTCTTGGACTTGATGCATAACTTCATATAATAATTGACAGCTGTATTGTACACAACGCTATGAGCCAGGTTTGGCTAACCCACAGCTTGTGGGCTGCAAATGCCCCCCAAGATTGTGGTTCCTAAGCACCCCCATTGCCATTTTTTAAAATCTGTTCTTATGGGTCCCCTGCTATGATTCCATGATGTCAAAAGGGTTTTGTGCCCCCACAATTTGTTCCTATTAAAATATTTATTTTACTCCCATACCCCACTATGTACCCCCCAGGCCTCCAAACTGTGTCCTTTGCCATATCTATTTTTGTACTTGGGTCACATACACTTTGACGTGCACCCTCTAGAGCAGCCTTTCCCAACCAGTGTGCCTCCAGATGTTGTTGGACCACAATTCCCATCTTTCCTGACCATTGGCAATGCTGGCTGAGGCTGATGGGAGTTGTGGTCCAACAACATCTGGAGGCACACTGGTTGGGAAAGGCTGCCCTAGAGGGTTCAGAGCTTGGAAAAGTTACTTTTTTTTTTTACTACAACTCCCATCAGCCCCAGCCAGCATGGCCACTTAATTGGGCTGATGGGAGTTGTAGTTCCAAAAAGTAACTTTTCCAAGCTCTGAGAGGGTTGATCATGGGCAGTGCAGCTTTTGGACCAAAAAAGGTTTAGCTGTCCCTGCTATTAGCTCATTAGTCAGATTCCTCACGAGGATCACTTCTGTGCTATTTTCTCTATTTTAATGAAGGTAGATGGGGATTATGTCTAGTAAAAGCTATTTCATGATAGAAGATTGTGAGGCTTTTAGAAACGTAACTTTTAGTGTTATATATATATATATATATATATATATATATATATATATATATATATATATATATATATTTTCCCAAAAAGTAGTTGTGGGCTTTTCTACCTCAAAATTTTTATTTATTTATTTATTTTTGCAGCTATTAACAGAACAACCCACAACTCCTGGTATTCCACTTTGTCTCACGTCCTTTTACAATGCAGTGTCTTCATTCTGAGTGGGCTGTATCCCCTGGGGCTGTGGGGACTTCTGGGTGTGTCCAAAGTTCTAGGTAGGCGAGGGAATCCTTAAACAATTAAGAGCTGCCTTTCTTCAGTCCATTTCCATTTCTTCTACAAGCTGACATTTGGATGTCTAGTAGAGGACCTTCATTAATCTACATAGGATTTCTCTCACATGAGACAGCCTGTCCTGTCAGATCTACAGGAGAGATTCTGCTGCTCATTCCACCACTGGCAGAAGGCTGGGTACTTATGTCAGAGCTTTCTCTCTTGTGGTGCGCAGGCTCTGGAGTTCCTTGCCCTAAGAGGCCCAGATAGTTCCTCTCTTGGAGCATCATTAAATATGCAGTTTCACTGAACCTTTGGCTTGAATAATTAGACTGTTGTTTCTTGATAAGATGAGCATTATGTTTTGTTGTGCTGCTCAATTACTATTCAAAAACTTAAGATTTGTTTTTATTGATATTGCTGCCAATGACCTTTAAGATTATTTGGAATGAAAAGTATGGAATAAGAGTATTTTAATTAAGACAGTCTCTAGGGTGACTGTACCCCACGTGATAACAGATGTCTAAATGGGAAACAAGAATGCTGCAGTTTTGTCCTTAATGTTGCTTCCTTGTGGACAATTCAGTTGAGTGTTGGGGCCCTGTGACTGTAAAAATCTCCACACATTTATGGCTGAGCCAATGGTTGTTGCTGGGGTGGGGGACGTTGAGCTAGGGAGGTTTAAAAGATAAAAGTAAGTTCATGAGAGAGCCAGAGTTCAAACTGTAAGAGAAAAACTTGCCAGGACTGAACCTTGGACCTTCTGCATGCAAGGCAGATGCCCTACCGCTGAGCTACAGACCTTCCCATTTTTCACTTTCGGTTCACTCAAAGTTGGGGCAAAGGACAGCCAAGACTGCTTTTTGCAGGGCTTTCCCCCATTCTACTCGATAACTGTGACAATAGCAAAAAAGGGGGCAGTTGCGGGGAGGGGGGAGAGAGGGAATGTTTTGCAACAGGAATTTCAATGGTGAAGTTGGTCACAAAACACAACTATAGCATTTTGAACTTATCAGAAATAGCCATATGCTTATGCCTGCTACATGTTATATGCTATTCTTTGCTTCATAAGTGGATGTTTTTAACCCTTGCCTCCTTATCAGGTTATGAGCCTAGTATTGTTTTAAAGCTACAGTGGGTGACTTTGGCTTTTTCTTGTATTGCTGACTCTTCAGGATCATTAGTATACAATGTTTATATAATTTATTCACATACCTATAAATATGCCCTAGGCTAAAGATAGTGTTTCATTTCATGTTTGCAGATATTTAGTATTTTGTGTTGCCTTATTCTTCTCAATATTTATAAACTTAATTTGAAAAACATCATGGCTGGAAATAATTTTGATCACCCTAAAGAGTTTCACATTATGATTTTTTTTCATATGCTGAGATAATCTTGACATGTGAAAAATGCGTGCACTGACACTTTTGAAATATGGTGTGAGTGTTTGTTTATTTTGTGGCAAGTACATAGGTCAAGAAATATATGCTACACAACAGAAACATTGCTTGAAGCAGCTCTAAGTCAGCAGTCTCCCTTCAATAGCAAGATCACCTTTAATATTTTAAATATGGCCAGGTAGAAAATTTTGGTTAACACCTATTCGTTCTGTATGATCTTTATTTTACTTAGTGAATGGGGGACCTTGGTCTGGTGAAGCTCCTAGGCGCAACAGCCATACCTTTAACTGTCGGATGTTGGTAAAACCTTTAACTGATTCTGAAGAAGAAGGCCATGATAACCAGGAAGCACATCAGAAATATGAAACTATGCAGTGCTTTGCTGTTTCTCAACCAAAGTCCATCAAAGAAGATGGTGACGGTAATCAGAAAATATTTTATGTGGTTATTTTATGTTCATTCTTTCCAACACCCCTCCAGACAATTTATTAAGGCTACTTTAACCAAACTTGCTCTGTCTAAATTAATAGTACTTCGCCTTTGTCTCTAGACCATTGCTAACTGTTTATGTAAAAATGTGTAACTTCTGACCCCCTGCAAAGTATCTCATTAGCAAGTACAGTAGTTGAGCTTCCTTTTTTTTGAACTACATAAACATTGGCATCATTTTGTGCAGATTGACATATATACTGTTTGCTTCTTGCTTATCAGAAGCATGTATTGGAAGTGAATGCATCTAAACTACTTTGGTGTGACCTGATCTAAATCCTGTATATGTCAGTGAGACTTACTCCTTAATAAGTTGCATACAAATTAGGGTATAAATTGTTCAAGTTATGGTGGGATTTGCTGCAGTGAAAACATAAGTAGAATTTGCCCACTGACTTTTATCTGGCAACACTGGGTTGTATTCAACATAGTACTAAGCAGATTGTTCCATCAATGGAAGGATTTCTCCTTGCACAAGAGAATGACTTCTCACTGAATACCCCCTAAATCTGTTCTGGGTTTCCCCCCAACCCTCCAGAGCAGATTTGGGGATTGTGCAGGGTGCTTGCAGGGGAAGGAGAGGGGGAAATTCTTGTTGCGCTAGTGCTAGTGCAGCTTCTTGTTGAATACCGCCCACTGCATTTTTTTCCGTTGGTTTCCTGAAATTATAGCTTTACTGTCGACTAAATTGCTTGATTTCTTTGAGCTTATCTTGAAATATGAGGTGTATTTTTGAGGTATTGCAGCTTTGAAATGTTTCAAGTTTATAAATATTCAAAAAGTGTGTTCACACATGGTACGCACTTTCAGTGAAATATTTAAGCTGGAACATTCCAGATGTATGCTATGCACAGGTGAAAGAGAAAATAAATGCAGCTGCTTATTTTTATAATGGCCTTTTTTCTCTAACATGCTGAAGCTGATGCATATTTAAATATAATCTATTGTGGTTGAAGTGTAAGTGAGGTATGCAGGACACTTTCACTATGAGCCAAGGACTGGAATGGGTTTACCTGGTGTGTAGGCCATTTTCTATCTCCCTGTGATCTACTTAGAGATCTCTTTGGCTTAAGGCAGCTGCCAAACACAGACCTCTTAGGCTTAGGGCTGTTCAGGTACTGCTTGTTAGAAGTCTCTAAGTTTGGTGTTAGAGTATTTTAACAAATCCTGTCTGGAATTCTTGGAAATAATAGAAGGGAGAAGAAAGACAAAGTGTTGCTATGGTCCACCCCCCCACCAAAAAAAAGGTGAGGTATGCAAGGGAGCCATGAAAGGGTGGACATCATTGCTCATCTTTTGGTTGGGATTGGAGTGCTGGAGATTGAATTGGGGATATCTAGATGTAAGGCTCTTTATGTAAAGTTAAGCACGAATAAGACACACATCAGAGGAAGAAGAAAAGTTTTGGGAAGCGTTTTACTGTTTTGGAGATGTCAGAGGAAAGCTTGATTTAGGAATTGCTAGGATCCTCACATGATACTGTTACGTTGAAGTGATAGAATGTTGGGGGACTAAGGAGAATTGCTTATTGCTGCACCTTGTGAGCTTGAGAAGAGATTTGGATTGAGATTCTCATGTGTGACTTGTGGGAGAGAAGGAATAGGTAGAATGGGATAAGATAGGTGCAGACAAGGCTTTTAACACTTAGGTTTCCCCTCCCTAACATTTGTTTAGATTTTTATTGTGTGTTTTGAATGTAATGGAGTGGGCTCCATATAAATTATTCTTAAGGGGTCCCTCAGAGATAGGTAAAACGTTCACTCTACAATAAGATCATATTTTTTATCTTTGATGCCTTACTGTAATTTTTTTTTAAAAAATAATATAACTCAGCATTGTTTTGTCAAACCTTTTCCTCCAATTAATACTTTTGTCACATTTAAGATCTACAGTCTTGTTTGATTTGTGTGGCAAGAAGAGTTCCAATGAAGGAAAGGCCACTTCTGCCCTCATCAGAGACATTTAGCACTCGTCAAGATCTTCAAGGTATCATGAAAGAGCAAGTCACATCTTTTAAAAACAAAACAAAAATAGGTGTTGTTTCTCTTGTAACAATGGCTTTATGTACCATCAGGCAAGATAACTTCACTGGACACTAGTACCATGCGAGCAGCTATGAAACCTGGCTGGGAAGACGTGGTGAGAAGATGCATCCAGAGATTCTATGCACAGCATGAGGGAGATATGTCTTTTGCTAAGAGGCATCATCAGGAGGGTAAGGATCCTCTATGTTTCTTCTAATTGAAATGTTCAAACATTTTGTTTATAGTAGAAAGAAAAGAACACATTCTTTTGACAAATCATAACCCACAAATCATACAGGGGCTTCAATACAAACATGGAGTTCTTGTAAAGGCTTCCCCATTGACTGCAATATCAGGAAACCACTCCATGTATGGGTGGAACTATCCCCTAGATTTTATATATGTATGTATTGCGATGTTTATATCTCTCTTGTCCATAATAAATTATACTCTGTGTGCGTTACAAATAAAAATATAAATCAGCAAACCAATTAAATCAGCATTTCAGTGAATGAAAAAGTTCATCCCAGGCATGTTGAATATCCCATGAATTGTAGATTGGGCTGCACAATTCTTTTCAACATAGATCTATGCGCTGTTGTTGATGAAAACACTGGAATACTTTAAACAGAATACTCAACTGAGGAAGCAAGGAATGTGATCAAAAGGAAGCTGACTGACCCAAATATAAATTTAGAGAGTTTATGCGAATTCAGAAACATTGAATTATGCTTCTCGCCTATACTTCTGTCCTATACTTCTGAAGAATTATTTGGATTAGATAAACATCCAATTTGAACAAGAGAGCTGTTCTGGACAATATATTTAACAAGAGAGTGCTTTGTGTGCCATGCAGCAGCTAACAAAATGGCACATGACACTTTCGCCTGAAAAATGCAAGTTTTTGTCCTAACTAAACATCCTAGTAAAGCAGGGGTGAGGGTTTTGTTTTGTTTTGTTTTAGCCAAAGGTCGCATTCCCTCTTGGCCAACGCTCTAGGGACTGCCTATCGGTGATGGGCTGGGCCAAAACAAGTATTCAAACTGAGCATGGCCATCTCCACTTACATGTGTACATGCCACCTATACATGTGTCATACACACAGAGACTTCCACTCTCTTCTTCCTCCTCCCCCAGCAATTAAAGGCGGGGGGAAAGCATTTTTTATATTTGATCTGTTCTCTTCCCAGCTGCACTGTCCACAAAAAGTTTGCCCGCAGGTTGCTGGTACCCCATCTCTGCTGTAAATCTCTCCCCTTCTCTGAAGGGTTATTTTAATGTTGTGTGTTGTGATCATTTGAAACTGGTTGGGTCACTGGGTGTGATACTCTTATACTAACATAATATAAAATCTGGGGTAAATGTGAAAATTGCTAAACAAGGCACAAATTATGCAAATGTTAAAAAAGAAAAAAGAAAAGAAACAGTGCCATGCTGATTTAAAGTATAATAAGAACTAGATCTTTGAACCTCAAGAAATCCATCTTGAAAGCCCAGCTCATTTTTGAAAGGCTGTGCAGGAAGAAATCTTCAAGTATTCAGTCATTTGTTAATTCAGATTTGTCTTTTTTTGAAAAATAGGATTAAACTGAACATTAAGGCTTGATCCAGGCTCTCTTAGATTAAACCGATTTTCTAGATCCATTTCAGTCAGGGTTTAGGCCCAGTTTGGGCACAAAAACTGCCTTGGATACCCTGTATGATGATCTCTGTTGGGAAAGAGATGGGGGAGTGTATCCCTATTAATCCTCCTTGACCTCTCAACGGCTTTCGGTACCATTTATCATGGTATACTTTTGGAACAATTATCCAAGTGGGGGCTGGGTGGCAGTACTCTGTGGTGGTTCCAGTCCTACTTGAATGGCCATTTTCAGAGGGTGGTATTTGGGAACTGTTCTTCAGTCTCATGGAGTCTTCAGTGTGGGGTTCCACAGGGTTCAATTTTATCCCCCAAGCTTTTTAACATCTACCTGAAACTGCTGAAAGGAATCATGCAGAGTTTTGGAGTTCATGGTCAGCAATATGCTGGTGACACACAGTTCTATTATTTCTTCTTCTCTAGCACTGGATGTGCTAGATTGAGCCTTTCCTCGGTAATAGACTGGATGAGAGTCAATAAACTGAAGCTTAATCGACTTCCGGGAAGGGTGACTTAGCCTGTGCCTGCTTTTGAGACGGGCTCCTGCCTCAAAAGAAGCTTATTCAGATATATCAGTCAGTTTTTTCTTTTTTTTTTGACTGATTAAACTTCTCCCGGGTAGGGAGAAACGAAGAGATTAACCTCAAAGCCTATTTTTGTTGGGACGACCAGATCTCATTAATTTATGGGACGAGGTCCAGCCGACGAAGGTGGGACGGATTTTTAACAGCAAGCTCTATCTGATAAAGCGAACGTTCACCTTATCTTCTAAGAGAGAACGCACTAACAGGCAAGCACCCTTCTTTCTATATTTTTCTTTTACTTGACTTAAATTGTTGCTGTTTAAAAGAGATTTGCCAGATTGATCAGTTTTTGACATCTCACTGGGGAGCCATAACTTCTCTCTGCTACGCACTAATTAATAGCTTATCTCTGTTTTTGTTGCAAAAAGCTGTCCTGGATTTGCATTCTAAAGATATACACAGAAGAGGGATTTCTATTCCAGATTTTTATTTTGAAAAATATTATACTGTTTTGAGACTACTCTCTTTTTGGTCTATTTTATTTTGACGAATCTGTTTCTTGACGATTGCCATTAATTGTTTCGATCCTGGGAACTGCATTTTGTTTACTTAACTATTGGAGAGATAAGGCTGTCTGCTCTGTTTATACTGTGATGTCACCAAGTTTGGAGTATTAACCCAATTGTTGCTGAAATAAGAAGTGGTTTTCCTATATTTTTCTTTTAAAATGGCAATTAAGAAAGTGGCTGAAAATCTGGAAATAACTATGTTTCAGAAAATAATGGATGAGATTGAGATAATGAAAATTGAATTGAGTAAAATGAAGCAGGAGATTAAAGATATAAGGGTCCCTGTGAGAGAGGTGACCCTGGAAGGGGTCCCTGTGAGAGAGGAGGCCCCGGAGATTGGAACAGGGGTCCCTGTGAGAGAGGTGACCCTGGAGACTGGAATAGGGGTCCCTGTGAGAGAGGAGATCCCGGAGATTGGAACCAACGTGGAACAGGAACAAGATTTGGAGTCTATGGACTTTAGAAATAAAATCTATTGTTTGGAACTCAATGTTATCTCTGAAGAAATGAATGAAGATTCTAGAGATAAAGTTATCAATGGCATGGATAATCTTCTGGACTGGAATGATGTGATGGAGCCCAATATAGAGAAAATCTATGGAATTAACTGCAGCCATGTGACAATGGAAAAACTTTTAAGAGATGACCCAGTGTATTTTGAAAAAAAGAACAGAGATATGATTTTACAGCAGTATTTCAGCAACCTATTCAGAATGGATGGCAAGAAAATATTTGGGATAGAGGTAATCCCCATCAGACTCTTACTATATGACTATGGCTTTGACAGCAAGATTATTATGGAATACTGATAATGGAAGATTGGATATTGAAATTACTGGACTTAACAAGACTACTGAAGATGGAAGATGGAAAATGGAACTAATAGAGATAATAGAACAATGGCTACTGAAATTATTGAACCTAACAGATTCTGATGTGATGGATTAATTGAAATGTTTATTTTGACTATGGTTATGACAATAAGATTATCATAATTAGTAATGAGATGGATTAATCGATATGCTTATCTGGAAAAAAAAATTGATAGATATATTTCTTAAAGAATTGAAACCTCTCTTTGACTTTTTGTGGAAAGAATAAAGTAATGTTTATGAGATTTGATGATTAAGTAAGATAACTACTGGAGGAAAGTGATTTTATAATATGACTTAAGAGACAGGATTGTTATATATTATAGACTTATAACTGATTTGATCTTTGACAAATGGGAAGTCAATATTTTACTCTTTATTTTTTATTTTTGTTTTTTTTTTCTTTTTTTCTTTTTGTTTAACTATTTTTGATTTTGTTTTTTGTCTTTGAATGTTTTATGATTTTGTCTTGTATGTTTTATGAAAATCTGAATAAAAATTATTGAAAAAAAAAAAAAATAAACTGAAGCTTAATCCAGACAAGACTGAGGCACTGTTAGTGAGTGATTCCCCAGACTGGATTGGTGGGGCATGGCATACTTTGGATGGGGCTACACTCCCTCTGAAGGAGCCGCTGCGTAGTTTGAGGGTACTTCTTGATCCATTCCCGTTGCTTGAGGCTCAAGTGGCCTCAGTGGCACGGAGTACCTTTTATCAGCTTCAACTGGTGGCCCAGCTGTGCCCCTACCTGGACAGAGTCAGCCTAAATTCAATTGTTGACTCTCTGGTAACCTGTAGGTTGAATTACTGTAATGCTTTAAAATGGGGCTGCCTTTGAAGATGGTTTGGAAACTGCAGCTGGTGCAGAATTTGACAGCCAAATCGTTAATTGGCTTAGGACGGTTGTAACATATAATATCCATTCTGGCATGCCTGCACTGGCTACCAATTAGTTTCTGAGATCAATTCAAAGTGCTGCTTTTGTTGACCTATAAAGCCTTATGCTGCTCAGGACCCCAATACCTCAAGGACTGCCTCTCCCCACATGAACCAACTTGCATTCTTCATATGAGGCCCTTCCCTGTGTGTCCCCTCTGAGGAAGGTGTGGAGGGTGGCAACACAAGAACAGGCCTTTTCAGTAGTGACTCCCCACTTGTGGAGTGCTTTCCCCAGGGAGGCACGTCTGGTACCATCATTATCTATTTTCAGGCGCCAGGCAAAAACCTTTCGTTTTATCCGGGCTTTTGGCATCAATGGCCTCTTTTCATGTGGCACGTATTGCAAGATCTGCTTTTATTTGTACTGATATGTTTTTAGGTTGTGTTCTGTTTGTTGTTTTAATGGGTTTGCTATATTGGTGATCTTGTTGTAAGTCCCTCTGGGTTGCTTTGCAAGGAACGTAATTGATGATTAATTAATAAATAGCATGAAGCCTCATGGTGAACTCTGTCAGTGCAGTGGAGTTCTTGAGCATCTTCTTTCCTGAAGTTGCACTTTCCTGTGCTGGCCACCAAGCAACACCAAAAATTTAAAGGAATTTTCAGAAGCTACATTTGACACACTATGAGAAGCTGCTGCGAGGAGAAAAGATGAAAGCATATATACTCTGTTGTTTGGACTGCAGCCTAAATTTTGGAGAAAACGAATTCTTTCCTTCCATATTGTTAGCACCTTCTCTATTACAGTAGACTATACAGTAGGGCCCTGCTTCTCGGCATTCCGCTAATACGACGCCAGCACTACAGCTGATCTTCTCTTCCGGTGCTGTCAGACCCCCGCGCTCCAGCTGATCACACCAGAGGAGGGAAAGATCAGCTGTAGCACGCTACAGCTGATCTTCTCCTCCCCTTGCGCGATCAGCAGGTTAGGTTCCAGACCCCCGTGCTACAGCTGATCTGCTTTTCGGCGGGGGTCTGGAACCTAACCTGCTGTACGAGTGGGGCCCTCCTGTGTATTCTAAGAAGCTAATTTAGCATAGACATTGCTGCTTTTGTCATGAAATGAAAAGGATGTATCTCTCTACCACTTCATGTGGTATGAACATGAAATTGCCACGAGCTCCAGCACTGTGAACTGTCAGCCCATCAAGTTTACACCAATGTTCTGTTAACCTTAGGGCTGAAGCATACACAGACAGTCATTAGGACTCTAGCTTGGGATGCTAGGATGAATTGGGAAGATGGCAAGTAGGAAGAAATAAACCTCAGGTCAGTGCCAAAAAACACTTTGAAGTGCTTTCTGTCATTTAACTTGCAGTGCCAAGTGAAAAGTCTATCAAGCACAGTCTTGGGAATAAAATATTTTTCCGTGGTTTTAACAAGAATCTGTTCTCAGTCATAAATAGGACATGTAATGCTTCTCCATATAATCATAAATTCCACACAAGATGTTATGCTAAGTCCATATTACACAAAACTAAATCGAAATGCTTTATTTTATTATAGTGCATAGGTGTAAGATGCCCTGAGCATATGTCTTCTTTTAACCAGGCAAGCTGTATATTTTATCACATGACTTTTTTAAAAATTCAAACAAAAATCCTAAAGAAAATCTGTGGGCACCCCACCCCCCCACTGGTTTTGAAAATGGATTAACTGTAGCGATTATAACATCAGAGCTGTTGACAAGGGAGTGCTGGAATTTCCTGCTCTGTACTAAAAGCACTATTGCTGCGGAGAGTTCTGCCCAAAGGTTAGACTGAAACAATGACATACCTTCAGTGTGAAATTTTACTTTACATTATTCCACAGTTAACAGACTTTGTTTTTCTTTGCATTCTTGCTCTACATAAACTCTTCTGGTTGTTTAACTTGTGTTTCCTGTTTTCCTTTGCCAAAATAATAATTTAAAATGCAGTAGCATGGTAGACAACTTGAAGGCAGGAACAGAGGAAAAATCCTATCATACTAGTGTTGCAAGTTTGGAGGAGGGGGAAAAACTAGTCTAGCATTGTCAAAGTCTGACTGTCTCTTGATATACGACACGACTGACACAGGAAAACGCTTCATGGGTGAGCAATAAAAATTGGGGACCAAAGGAAACAACAAAGATGTTGTCAAAGATAAATCCTTTAAAAAATTAACTCTTGTTTTTTAGCATTACTTAAAGTACAAACATTTGGTATGTTTTCAATATATGGAGAAGGGAAGGGAGAAGCTTAAAGATAATTTCATAGGATAACCATAAACACAAGTATGAAGGTGTCCATTCAGAAAAATGAAGAATTGAAACCAGCTTATGAAATTTCACAGTGAAAAAAGGATTAAAATAAACAAGATAGAAATAATCAGTGTTAGCCGAGCCTGGGTTTGGCACTGTATTTATTCAGAGTATTCAGTTGCAATAAATAATTATTTCTATTTAATAGATGGGACAGAACTGAAGCTTCTAATCTGGGAAAGTATGTGGGTTTTAGCAGAGCTTGAAAGGGTCTTCACTTATCCTGATATTCACATCCTGAAAAAACAGATTCAGGAGAGATATGCAAGGAAAATGCAGTTTTTGTTGAGCTTTTTGAAATTATATGTAGATTCGTGAAAATAAAAGGGTTGGGCACTAAGCAGTATATCTTCATGAAAAGACTGAATGGTAAGAGTAGCAAAAACAACTTGCGATGATCTATTTATATATATATCCTGGATGTTGCCTCCTGTTCGTCTGATCAAATCTATTTATTTTCCCAAATAATTTCTAGCCAGCTATAGGTATTTGGCTTCATAGGTTCATTTCAGAATTATACATTGTGCTGGTTCACACAACACAAATGGTTTCACATTACAAAAATGATACTCATGCTTGCACTCTCCTCCTTCTCCTGCTTTGATCCTGGTTTGTGGGCAAACTATGGTTTAAGCACACCATAATTTGGATGAAACCACATACCATGTTTTGCTGAGAATCTCAAAGTAAGATAAGAATTTGTGATGCAAGGGAGGGGGAGGGAGCATGCAAGCTCAAGGATTAAGCCTGTTTATAAAAACAGTGTCAAACCCAGACTTGATATTATGCCTGAACTGACTCATCTGATTTGCCTCTTAAGTCTGGTGCATGAAGCACTGTCTGTCCCATGATTGGGAAAAGGCTATAGAATTTTGCATCCTCTTGCATCTAAATTCTCCCCTACCTTCCCACACTGCCCTTAACTATTGTTCAGTATTGTGTCTACACCATCATCACCATTATTTATTGTCTGTCCTTTCCCAATAGGTTCCAGAGCAGGTTACAAAATCTAAAATACAATATTAAAAAGAATTAAAACACGTTTCAATCACAAGAATAGGGTGGGTTCTGAAAACATACATATCCGGAGCCGAAGGCCAGGGTAAAGAGGTGTGTCTTTAGCATTCGCTGAAAATTGTATAGCGAAGATGACAGGTGCACCTCTGTAGGGAGGGGAATTCCACAACTTAAGGGCTGCCACAGAGAAAGCTCTCTCCCAGGCCACCATCCCCCAAACTTCTGAGGGTGGTGGAACTACCAAAAGCCCCCTCTGCTGATCTTAACACCTTGGAGGGTCCATAAGGAAGGAGATGGTCCCTGAAATATTTGGGGCCTAAGTCGTTTAGGGCTTTAAACACTAATATAAGCACCTTGAATTGGGTCCAAAAATGAACTTGTAACCAATGCAACTGTTTTAGAATAGGAGCTATATGAGTTCTAAGAGGAACCCCAGCCAGAAATCTGGCTGCTGCATTTCAACCAGTTGAAGTTTGCGAGTCATCTTCAAGGGCAGCCCCACATAGAGTGCATTGCAATAATCCAATCTGGAAGTTACCAGAGAATGGAGTATTGTTGCCACATCATCTCTGCCCAAAAGGGGCCATAGCTGGCAAAGCAGCTGAAGCTGGAAATAGGCACTCCTAGCCACTAGCATCACCTGAGCCTCCAGTGGCAATGGTGGATCGAGGAGTACCCCCAAGCTATGAACCTGCTCCTTCCAGGGGAGTGCAACCCCATCCAGAACTGGCTGTTTTCCCATCTCTTGGACTCAGGAAGTTGAAACACATATGTCCTTTCTGGATTCAGTTTCAGTTTGTTGGCCCACATCCAGCCCATTGCTGCCTCCAGACACCTGACTGGCACCTCAGCTGCCTTTCCTGATTCATATGGCACAAAGAGGTGTTCATGTAATAATATACATAAAGGGAACAAATCTTACCCAATCCTATTAAAAGGATGAGCAATAAGAGACCACAGATGTAATTAGTTACCCTCCCAATTAGAACCAAAATCGTGGGTAAATAAAAATATTTTTGCTTGGTGCCTACAAACAGACAATGAAGGCAGCTGGCATCCTTCCCTGGGGAGAGTGTTCCACAAGTGGGGAGCCACCACTGAAAAGGCCCACTCTTGTGTCACTGTACTTAACACTTTCCTCAGGACCTCAGATGAAGAATGCAGTGTCTGTTAGTTCATGTGGCAAAAGGTGGTCCTTGAGGTATTGGGGTCCTGAACCATATATGGCTTTACAGATCAAAACCAGCACTTTGAATTGGGCCCCGGAAACAAATTGGTAGCCAGTGCATTTGTGTCAGCACTGGTGTTATATACTCATACCATCCTGCCTGGGTCAGCAACCTGGCCACTGAATTCTGCACCTGCTGCAGTTTCCAAACCCACTTAAAAGACATTGCACTGATCTAATCTAATCTAGAGGTTACCAGAGCATAAACAACAATAGCTAACTATTTTTGTCAAGATACGAAAAATGAAAGCAAGGAAGAAGTCATTCAAGTAGGTTACCTGTTTAAGTATTAATTAATTATTGTAATACTTTTATTATTTTATTATTTATTGCATTTATCAATTACTTCATACCGAAAAAGTCTCAAAGCAGCTTGACAAAACAAAATACAACACATGAAAGCGAATGCTAACTGCAACTACCTTTGGCCCTGGCAAGTTAGTTTCAATTGTGAGTCCCTGTCTGCTCTGGTTGGGACAGGTGGAAATAATTCTTATTTTAGATTATTGTCCAGAGAGAAAATTAAAAAAAAACTCAGGTAAGTGCACAGTTTTTCCAATGTTGGCACCAATGCTAACTCTTTCAGTTAATACTTTACTGCAGTTGTACTTTGCTCTTAATCTGCAAAACATTAGCTTTTAACACAGCCTTGCTGATTTTGCAAAAGGAACTGCAGATTCTTCTTGCTTTCTAAAGAAGGCACTGAAAATGGGTTGAGTCCACATTTTCATGTGGATTATCCTGCAGCACCCTGGGTTTCTTGCTACTTTTTTCTTGTTTTTGTTTGTTTACAGTGCTGAGGCAGGGACTAGCATTCAGTCCTGTCTATCGATTTTCCTTGTCTGATGGCACGATAGTTGCTGCCCAAACGAAGAGCAAGCTTATCCGTTCTCAGACTACTAGTGAACCTCAGCTTGTAATATCCTTGCATATGCTTCACAGGTAATTTGTACCATTTTTATTATCTTTAACATCTTCAACTCCACTTCGCAGCAAGAGTACGGAATACATTATTGTGATAGCCCTTTTAGCTGTGTTGGCTCTAGCATGGCAATGAAATAAAGTTGATTTTAACTGTTTCTGTTTTCTAAAGAATCGTCTCTTCATCCTGAATGCTTACTTGTAAGTAAATCCCCATGATTTGAAGAGACCTTTCAACCAACCAAATTAATTTGGGACTGCAGTCAAAGATACAGATCAGTGTTTAAATGCTGTTTTATCACTTTTGAGATCTCTATCTACTTTGGCCATACTTAATTTTAATGTTCCTCATAAAAAGAGTAGTACTTCATCTAGTACATTTGGGATGTTAAGCTCATCGTTTTGTGTACAGGCTTGCAGTGACAGTTGCATACTCAACTCACTCATATAACTAAGGTTGGAGGTTGCTCTGTACATCTGGAACAGATCTATTGGATCCACTAATGATATCATTTTGTTAGATACTTTATAAGCACTTAAGAGAATTGATTAGACAATACAGCTCTGTTTCAAAATATGTGAATATTCATCATAGTTCCAGATCATTGCCTCCTAAATGGCTAAAATACTTTCACTCTTCCAAGAGACATCATTATAGGGCAAAAAAACAGACAAGGAATGTAGATAGATGGCAATGAAAAGTTTCTCCCAGAATCTGCAGTTCCCATTAAGTTAAAACAAAAAGTTTTGTGCTTGGTCGTTAGAAGCAATTGCATATTTGTGTGACTTAATTTTGGATTATAATGCATAATTTTTAATAAGAGTACTCTTTCATTGTTTATCCATTAGCTACTGCGTATTGCAAAAAAAGAGTTAGAGGGCTTAAACAGTTGTGCTGCAATTACTGGCTTGGACTACACCTACCTTATAAAACATTGGTGTTTGACAATTCAGAACTGTTTTTGTTGGAATTAGAGAGACTCTTGATATTTCATGAGTGGCTGATGAGGCAGTAAGCTAAATAAGAAATGCCAGACTACAGGTCACATATTTACAAGAAAGTTAAGTTTTTCCAATTAGAACACAATTCAAGAAACATTCACATGCATTTGTGTGTGTATGTAACATAATTTCACCTTTCATTTTTTTCATCTCTTGGTAGCAAGAATTGACTGGACAGTTTGTTTTTCTCCGTAGCTTTTCTTTCTAGTTCTCATGCCACTAACAGGGCAAAGTTTAAATGTTTCAGCTGTAGAACTAACAGTGCAAACGCTGCAAAGGAATGCTATTAGATATAGTTCATGAAGCACTTTTTCTTCACTATTCCTTCAGTAATGTAGCAAACTTTTAATTTTTCAGAAACCTGGGGGAGGATCATTGATAGCCCCCATTTTTTAAGTCTTGAGAGAGGAACTGACTACACATTTTTATTAAATTTTAATAGCAAATTTAATAAAGAAAAAATAACTGACTACAGATGTTAGTAAGTGTAAATTTACAACAGAACAAAAACCTTATGTGCAAAAGAAAATCTGCAATGAGAACTAAATTTGGATAGTCTTCAAAGAGATTTCTTATACACATCTTCTCGTAAGAAATGTATTTCCAAACAGCAACAGCTGAGAAATGTGATTCTTCTCTAGATAGTGCTACTGTGTAGAATGTGATTCCCCAAATAATGTATATACCTATATGCTATTGCTCTCATAATGGTGATGAGAGAGGTAGTGCAGGGAAGTACTTTTGCTCCCTTGGATGCTCATGCATGAAATTCAGTCCAAGAAAGCGGAAACTTACTATGAGATTTTAAGCAGAGGCTCCAACTAAAGGCACAAAGCAAAGCTTGTGTCCCTCGGCTTCCATAACAGGCTCTCCTGCATGAGATTTAAGGCATCGCCAAATAGCATCTACTCAGTCTGTCAGACCTGCAACCACTGAAAAGCTGAAGTTATAGAAGATATGGGGGCATGTCTCCCCCTTTTTTATAAACTTCTTAGGTATATACACAGAGGAGAGAGAATATACCGTCTTCAATCATACAACCTCCAGAACCTCTGAACAGTGTGAGAACCTCAAGCTAGTCAAATGGTTCCTACAGTAGGGAGTGGGAAACAGGTCGTATATTTATTTTCCCATTGCCAGAAGCTGCTAGAATAGCCTGAGTTCCCCACTCCACAGAATCATTGGATTGGAAGCTTTGTGCTACCTGTGTTCTTCCTGCAATACACATTTAACCTGCTTTTGTTTTAAAACAAAGTTTTAGAGAGGGAGGGAAGGTAGTAGTACATCTATCTCCTCCCCTTCCCACCCCAGGTCATCTGTTGTGTACATATGGAATATCATGCTGTTACTTCTGTGATTATCCTACAAGGACCAACATTTGGTTGGAGTGTATGTTAGCTGTGTAGGAAAAACTTCCCACTCTCTTCTCCCTCCCCTGTCTCTAATATACATGCATCAGCTTGCATGTACACACAATCCTCTAACTATCTAACTGTGCTGTCTCATTCTAAACTTGTTTGCAGTAGAGGGTTTGTTTATTTATTTCATAAAGCACTGTTGTAATTTTTTTCTGTTCTTTGAGGTGACTTTAACCCTCATGCAGACCCAGCAAAAAATCACACTGGCTGACTTTGGGGTATATTTGGACCCCAATGAGATTTCCAGTGAAAGGATGGAGTCACTTTGTACCCCAGAGACCTTTTTTTCCCACCACAGGTGTGCTTGACACTACTAAAGCACATTGAGACAAAAACACTTTTTCAGAGGATGTAGAATTTTTCTGAGCAGTATTTGTTGGCCCCTTCTCCCTGCATATTGACTAAACTGGGGTATTTTTGGACTCCAGTGGTTTTGTTTCCAGAAGGAAAAGGGTAAGTGGCAACTGGCTGAAATTTGGAGGCGTTGTATGGGTGACAGTTTATTACAAGGTCCTAGAAGGACAACTCTGTAGATGTACAGGGGCTTTTGCTGGGGTATTTTTGGGCCCCATTGGTTTTTTTATTGCCAGAAGGAAAATGGTAAGTGGTAACTGGCTGAAATTTGGGGACATTGTACATATTAAAATTGATTATAGTGTCCTTGAAGGACGTCCGTGTAGGTCTACTTATGTGTAAATTACACAATGAAAAGTGCACCTGAAGTAGAAAAGTACCCCACAAGTCTACATGAAGGTTAAAACCGTGAATTTTTTTGCTTAAGCCTTAATACTACAGTGGTTTTAGGGCTGTACAAGGCATGCCCTTAGGTTCTTTCAAAATGTCAATACCTATCCTCTGTCTTTCTTTCTTAAGTGTATTTGTCTGATTGTCTTTCTTACTTGATGTAAAATAGTGAACATTTCCTTTGCTGTGGAAAGAAACTTGTAATGCATTACAGGATTATATATGAAAAATATAAACATAGATAACTAATTAGAACTTTCTGTCTTATATAATATTAAGATAGCTGTTAAGACAGAAATGAACCTAGGGAACATAGGATCCATCTTCAGCTGTGGACTCATTTAGGGTCCTTGCCAAAGTCAGTATCTTTGTCACCGTCAGTGGTGGCTCACTGAGACAGTTTGCTGAGACTACAGTTCAGTTGTGAATGCTGACCTCAGGAGAGGTCAGGTGAAGCAAGAGTAACCTGGGCACCTACATGTAGGCTAAATATACCATGAGAGCAGAGCTCAAATGTTGCTTCAGCAGCAGTCATTCTAAGGCTCACCCTTAAAGTTGGGGCTGCAGTTCTACCACAGTAGGTAGCTCCACCTTTGCTGAGAGGAGCCTCTTCATTTAAAGGGCTGAACCTGCTTTAGCAGTCATTTACTCTGATGGAGCAGGGGAATTTCTGGTTGCATTAGGACTTCAGAGCTGGAGTCCTCAGAGGAGAGCAACACGACATAAGAACATAAGAACATAAGAAGAGCCTGCTAGATCAGGCCAGTGGCCCATCTAGTCCAGCATGCTGTTCTCACAGTGGCCAACCAGGTGCCTGGGGGAAGCCCGCAAGCAGGACCCGAGTGCAAGAACACTCTCCCCTCCTGAGGCTTCCGGCAACTGGTTTTCAGAAGCATGCTGCCTCTGACTAGGGTGAACAGCACAGCCATC
Source organism: Rhineura floridana (assembly GCF_030035675.1). Lineage (NCBI taxonomy): Eukaryota > Metazoa > Chordata > Lepidosauria > Squamata > Rhineuridae > Rhineura > Rhineura floridana. The sequence continues at coordinate 268,898,959 of NC_084480.1, read as the reverse complement.
ATGGCTAGTAGCCATTGATAGCCCTGTTCTCCATGAATTTGTCTAATCTTCTTTTAAAGCCATCCAAGCTGGTGGCCATTACTGCATCTTGTGGGAGCAAATTCCATAGTTTAACTATGCGCTGAGTAAAGAAGTACTTCCTTTTGTCTGTCCTGAGTCTTCCAACATTCAGCTTCTTTGAATGTCCACGAGTTCTAGTATTATGAGAGAGGGAGAAGAACTTTTCTCTATCCACTTTCTCAATGCCATGCATAATTTTATACACTTCTATCATGTCTCCTCTGACCCACCTTTTCTCTAAACTAAAAAGCCCCAAATGCTGCAACCTTTCCTCGTAAGGGAGTCGCTCCATCCCCTTGATCATTCTGGTTGCTCTCTTCTGAACCTTTTCCAACTCTATAATATCCTTTTTGAGATGAGGCGACCAGAACCGTACACAGTATTCCAAATGCGGCCGCACCATAGATTTATACAACAGCATTATGATATCGGCTGTTCTATATTCAATACCTTTCCTAATTATTGCTAGCATGGAATTTGCCTTTTTCACAGCTGCCGCACACTGGGCCCGGTGATTTGTCAGTTTTTATATTGTCCATTAAGCCTAGAACTTCCTCTCTCGTTACCACTATTTGTCTCAGTTCCTCAGAATCCCTTCCTGCAAATGTTAGTTCAGGTTCAGGGATCTGCCCTATATCTTCCACTGTGAAGACAGATGCAAAGAATTCATTTACCTTCTCTGCAATCTCCTTATCGTTCTTTAGTACACCTTTGACTCCCTTATCATCCAAGGGTCCAATTGCCTCCCTAGATGGTCTCCTGCTTTGAATGTATTTATAGAATTTTTTGTTGTTGGTTTTTATGTTCTTAGCAATGTGCTCCTCAAATTCTTTTTTAGCATCCCTTATTGTCTTCTTGCATTTCTTTTGCCAGAGTTTGTGTTCTTTTTTATTTTCTTCATTCGGACAAGACTTCCATTTTCTGAAGGAAGACTTTTTGCCTCTAAGAGCTTCCTTGACTTTGCTCGTTAACCATGCTGGCATCTTCTTGGCCCTGGCGGTACCTTTTCTGATCTGCGGTATGCACTCCAGTTGAGCTTCTAATATAGTGTTTTTAAACAACTTCCAAGCATTTTCGAGTGATGTGACCCTCTGGACTTTGTTTTTCAGCTTTCTTTTTACCAATCCCCTCATTTTTGTGAAGTTTCCTCTTTTGAAGTCAAATGTGACCGTGTTGGATTTTCTTGGCAATTGGCCAGTTACATGTATGTTTAATTTAATAGCACTGTGGTCACTGCTCCCAATCGGTTCAACAACACTTACATCTTGCACCAGGTCCCGGTCCCCACTGAGGATTAAGTCCAGGGTTGCCATCCCTCTGGTCGGTTCCATGACCAACTGGTCTAGGGAATAGTCATTTAGAATATCTAGAAACTTTGCTTCTTTGTCATGACTGGAACACATATGCGGCCAGTCTATGTCCAGGTAGTTGAAGTCACCCATTACTACCACATTTTCTAGTTTGGATGCTTCCTCAATTTCATATCTCATCTCAAGGTCTCCCTGAGCATTTTGATCAGGGGGATGATAGATCGTTCCCAGTATTAAGTCCCTCCTGGGGCATGGTATCACCACCCACAACGATTCTGTGGAGGAGTCTGCCTCTTTTGGGGTTTTGAGCTTGCTGGATTCAATGCCTTCTTTCACGTATAGAGCGACTCCGCCACCAATACGTCCTTCCCTGTCCTTCGATATAGTTTATATCCAGGGATAACTGTATCCCACTGGTTTTCTCCATTCCACCAGGTCTCGGTTATGCTCACTATATCAATGCTCTCCTCTAAGACCAAGCACTCCAGTTCTCCCATCTTGGTTCGGAGGCTCCTAGCATTAGCGTACAGGCACTTGTGGTTTGGCCTGTGGTAATTTTGCTCTTCTGAATTGATATCCTGTGCCCCTGCTCTCACAATGCCTACTTCTAGGCCTACCCCTTTTAAAATTTACTCAGCTCCTGTTGGGTTTCCCCCCTCAGTCAGTTTAAAAGCTGCTCTGCTACCTTTTTAATTTTAAGTGCCAGCAGTCTGGTTCCATTCTGGTTCAAGTGGAGCCCGTCCCTTTTGTACAGGCCCGGCTTGTTCCAAAATGTTCCCCGGTGCCTAACTAATCCAAACCCTTCCACCCGACACCATTGTCTCATCCACGCATTGAGACTGCAAAGCTGGTCCTGTCTGGCTGGTCCTGTGCGTGGAACCGGTAGCATTTCAGAGAAAGCCACCTTGGAGGTCCTGGCTTTCAGCATCCTACCTAGCAACCTAAATTTTGCTTCCAGGACCTCACGGCTGCATTTCCCCATGTCGTTGGTGCCAACGTGCACCACGACCACTGACTCCTCCTCAGCACTGTCTACCAAACTATCTAAACGACGGGCGATATCCGCAACCTTCGCACCAGGCAGGCAAAACACCTTGCAGTCTACACGCCCATCACACACCCCACTGTCTATGTTCCTAATGATCGAATCACCCACTACAAGGATCCCTCCACCCTCTGGAGATATATCCTCGGCACGAGAGGATAGCTGCTCATCCCCCAAGGAATGGGTCCCTTCTAAGGGATCGTTTCCCTCTTCCTCAGCTGGATGCTCTCCTTCCCTGAGACCATCGTTCTCCATGATTTATTTATTTATTTATTTATTTTTATTTCATTTTTAAACCGCCCATAGCTAACAGCTCTCTGGGCAGTGTACAAAACAGAGTTAAAATACAATGTTACAATAAAATCCATTTCAAATAACAGGAGAATTTAAAACATTCACATGAACATTAAGCATTAAACATTAACATAAACATTAAAATGCCTGGGAGTATAGCCATGTCTTAACCTGGAGAGCTATCATCGTTGGAGTGGGACACAGCTATAACGTCCCTCCACACCCCTCTCTGCCTCTCTCAGCTTTTCCAGGTCCGCCACCTTGGCCTCAAGGAAATGAAGTCGTTCCCAGAGAGCCAGGTGCTCATTGCACCGAGAGCACACCCACGACTTCTGTCCAACAGGTAGATAGTCGTACATGCTGCAGGCGGTGCAAAACACTGGAAAGCCCTCACACCCCTGCTGGCTTCTTACCTGCATAGTTTTGTTTAAGGTTTATTACATCAATGGGTTGGAGACTGCGGTTTAGTTGAGGTCAGGGAACAGAAGGGCAGAGTGGGGGGCCCTGGCCTCCTCGCCCTGCTGCCGAACTTGCTCTGCTGCTTAACTCGCCTTGACGCTTCATCAGCTGGGGCTCCCTCTAGCTCATGGAGCAGGCTCCCTCGCTAGGGTGCTCTGACTTTATATGTGTGGCTGGTTCCTCCCAGCTACTGCTGCCAGCCAATGATATGTTACTTGAGGCTGATGGCTCAACTATCAGATGGGGCTTAATTCTTTAGGATTATCTCAGGCTTCCTTCCTGAGCGAGGGGTGGGGCTGTTTAAGCTTTTGGCTGCTTTTAATCTAAGCAAGGGGCTGCGACTTCCAGGCAAGTCTTTTTTGTTTGTTGTTTTCCCACCTAGAACAGCCTGACCTTTCTTTAACCTAGAGAAACAGAGCTTGTGGTTGTGTTTCAGGAAGGCTAAAGCTGCCCTTTTTAGCAAGGACTGAGCTGACTCTCTCCCTGTATGTATCGGTGGACTTTCCTTTTTCCCCTTCTCTCCGACTGGAATTTAGCCTTGTTTACAGTGTCCCCTGAAGCTTTCCTGCTAGGGTGGTGTTGAACACTAGCTTTCTATAGGCTTCCTTCTCCTAGGATCTGTCTCCTAAGATATAGGTTCTTTCAGGATTTCGTTCCTAGCTCAGGGTGACCTTAGGCTGCCCTTATTACTTATTGCTCTGAGCTGTTTTAATTCAATTAAATAATGGAATAAATGGGAGCTACTTACCCTCTTTTCGCTCTGCTGCTTAACTCGCCTTGACGCTTCGTCAGCTGGGGCATCCTCCAGCCTGGAGCAGTAATGGCACCAAAGACACTTCCTGCAGAAGCACTTCCGGTTGGTTAGGTGCTTCTGGAGTTGGTCCTCTGAATCCCATGCTCATCCTCCGCAGAATGGGAGTCAGAGTCTTGGGTCATGACAGCTTATCATTATCCACTGCTCAGTGTTGTTGTGTAAGAGGGGAGGACCAGCATTCTTAACTGGAGGACCTTGAGAGGGGGCATGGGGTTTGTAACACACCACTCTGCAAGTGCATGGCTACTGAGTCACTAGTTGCATCCACCATGGTGGAGGCATGACATAGGGCCTTTAAGTGCTGGCTCCCTTGTGCAGTGGAACTCAGCAATGAATACTGGTAGCCTCCAGCAAATGGTCTTCATTCCTCTGTAAAATGAAAATAGTATTGATGCTTAGCAAAAATGTAATTGCTTCTGTTTGTCCTCTTTCTTTCACTATGAACAAGATAAAGTATTGTAATTAGAGACCCAAATCTTAGGAATATAACAAAATAAAACAAATACTATGCCAAATTACCTTTGGGATTATTAAAATTTTATTTTATTAATTGTGTCTTATTATTTATTTATTTGATTTATATCCCACCTTTTCTCCCAGTAGGATCCCAGGGCAGCTTTTATTAGTGTAAATATAAATTATTTTATTATTTTAAATAAAATTATAATGTATTTTTATCTTAATACCTTGTGGGATTTTTTTCATGTTGCAGGGAACAGAATGTTTGTGGAATGAACCAGGATTTAACTGGACAAGCAATGGGAAAGCCATTGAACCCAATTAGCTCTAGCAGTCCTGCCCATCAGGCCATGTGCAGCGGAAATCCAGGTCAGGATATGACTATCAGTAGCAATATGAATTTTGCCATAAATGGCCCGAAGGAACAAATGGGCATCCCAGCGAGTAGGTTTGGTGGTTCTGGCGGGATGAACCATGTGTCAAGTATACAAGCATCCACTCCTCAGGGTAGTAACTATGCACTAAAAATGAATAGTCCCTCTCAAAACAGCCCTGTCATGACACCAGGTCAGCCAAACTCTATGCTATCCCCAAGACATCGTATGAGTCCTGGAGTGGCAGGCAGTCCTCGGATACCACCCAGTCAGTTTTCCCCTGCAGGAAGCTTGCATTCACCTGTTGGAGTTTGCAGCAGCACAGGAAATAGCCATAGTTATACCAACAGTTCCCTCAATGCACTTCAGGCTCTCAGCGAGGGGCATGGAGTCTCTTTAGGGTCAACCCTGGCTTCACCTGATGTAAAAATGGGTAATTTGCAAAATTCACCTGTAAGTATGAATCCTCCCCAGCTAAGCAAAATGGGAAGCCTGGACTCTAAAGATGGCTTTGGACTTCATGGGGAGCAATCGGAAGGTACAACTGGACAAACAGAGAATGTCTGCCATTCAGGAGAACAGAAAGAAAGCAATGATAGCATGCCCCAGGTTGTTGGTAGTGAGAGACCTGATGGACAGAGCAGACTTCATGATGGCAAAAGCCAGACAAAACTCTTACAGCTGCTGACCACCAAATCTGATCAGATGGAACCTTCACCTTTGTCTAATGCTATGGGAGATGCTAACAAGGACTCCATGGGAGGTTTATCTGGTTCTGGTTCAGCGCATGGAACCTCGCTCAAGGAGAAGCATAAAATTTTGCACAAGCTCTTGCAGGACAGTAGTTCTCCTGTAGACTTGGCCAAGCTCACAGCGGAGGCCACAGGCAAGGAGCTGAGCCAGGAGACCAGTAGCACAGCTCCTGGTTCAGAGGTGACTGTTAAACAGGAACCAGTGAGTCCCAAGAAGAAAGAAAATGCACTACTTCGCTACTTGCTAGATAAAGATGATACTAAAGATATTGGTTTACCAGACATTACCCCCAAACTGGAGCGGTCGGACAATAAGGCAGACCCTTCCGGTAGCACAAAGCCGGCAGCTATGAAGACAGAAAAAGAAGAGATGCGCTTTGAGCCGAATGAACAGGTAAGAGAAATCTCTTTTTTGTTGGTCATTGAGGAAATTCATTGTCAGGCAGGAGTGTGGAAGCAATTTTTTGGTCATTTTCTTTGATATCCTTCTTCCCTTTACACAGGGTGTCTTTTTTTTTTTTTTGCTTTTTTGGTTGAGAGGGAGGTTACATTTGATTTTGTTTGTGATTGGAGCTATGTGCCATGCTTGCATTGCCAAGACCTGACTGGCTGAAAGATCCAATCTAGGCCACATTCACAACATACATTTATTCCACTATTATTCTGCTTAAACAGTCATGGTTTCCCCCAAAGAATCCTGGGAAGTTATTCTGTGAAGGGTGCTGAGTTGTTAAGAGACTCCTTTTCCCCCCACAGTTACAATTCCCAGAGTTTTCTGGGAAGAGGGACTGACTGTTAAACCACTCTGGCAATTGTAGCTGGAATGTGGTCCTAGTTCTTGCCATTTGGTTACAGTGTGGTTTTGGTAGAAAGTCAGCTGGGCATTGGAGGTGGGAAAGGAATGTGGGAGTGAAGAAGCAACCATTTATATAGATAGCTTGTGACATCCAGTGCCTGACATTTGTGGGGTGGGTACTGAAAGGCATCTTTGAAACTTTTGGAAATGGTGGGATGTGAAGTGTGTGTTCTGTTTGAAAGAAGACCCCACTGAGCAATGTGAAGTGGCTCATTGTGTCAACTGTATAGAAGTGCCCTAAAATTATATGGATGCTTCTGTGCAATAAACAAAAAAAAACTTGCTCTAGAATGAGAACGTGAAAGAATAATTTCAGCTTACAGGAAGTAACTAAATATAGATCAAAGTTTAACCCATTTGATATAATGATAGAACAGAGAATATTCTAAATTATTCTTCTATCTTCTGAATTTTTCCCTTATCCTCTTCTTCCTTCTGGAATCATAGAATAGTAGAGTTGGAAGGGGCCTACAAGGCCATCAAGTCCAACCCCCTGCACAATGCAGGAATCCAAATCAAAGCATTCCCGACAGATAGCTATCCAGCTGCCTCTTGAATGCTTCCAGTGTCAGAGAGCCCACTACCTCTCTAGGTAATTGATTCCATTGTCGTATGGCTCTAACAGTTAGGACGTTTTTCCTGATGTCCAGTCGAAATCTGGCTTCCTGCAACTTGAGCCCATTACTCCGTGTTCTGCACTCTGGGATGATTGAGAAGAGATCCCGGCTCTCCTCTCTGTGACAACCTTTCATGTACTTGAAGAGTACATGAAGAGTACATCTTCCCTCAGTCTTCTCTTCTCCAGGCTAAACATGCCCAGTTCTTTCAGTCTCTCCTCATAGGGCTTGGTTTCTAGTCCCCTGATCATAATTGTTGCCCTCCTCTGAACCTGTTCCAGTTTGTCTGCATCCTTCTTAAAGTGCGGAAACCAGAACTGGACACAGTATTCAAGATGAGGACTAACCAGTGCTGAATAGAGGGGAACTAATACTTCACACAATTTGGAAACTATACTTCTGTTAATGCAGCCTAATATAGCATTTGCCTTTTTTGCAGCCACATCACACTGTTGACTTATATTCAGCTTGTGATCAACAACAATTCCAAGATCCTTCTCACATGTCGTATGGCTGAGCCAAGTATCCCCCATCTTATAACTGTGCATTTGGTTTCTTTTTCCTAAGTGTAGAACTTTGCATTTATCCTTGTTGAATTTCATTCTGTTGTTTTCAGCCCAATGCTCCAGCCTATCAAGGTCCCTTTGAATTTTGTTTCTGTCTTCCACGGTATTAGCTGTGCCCCCCAACTTTGTATCATCTGCAAATTTGATAAGCATGCTCTGTACCTCCTCATCCAAGTCGTTAATAGAAATGTTAAAGAGCACTGGGCCCATGACTGAGCCCTGTGGTACCCCACTCGTTACTTCCACTTCAAGAGTGCTGGGGCAAATGTGTCACAGGAGGTATCCCTATGGTTTCTGGCATGTCATATAGCTTTCGTGTTTTTAAAATTATTTTATTACTATATTGCCCCCTACCTACAAGTCATGCTCCAACAGATGATTGAAGGTAAGATACATTGTGTGTCAGTGGTTCAGAGCTCCAGGATGGTGATTCTGGTCCATGGTATGCTGCTAAATATGATTTAGAAAATGAGATGAGAGGCAGTGTTCTAGATGGTCTACAGTGTACATTCATTCAAAGACCATAAAGAACAAGTACCTTCACATGTATACAGGACCATTTTTTTTTGTCAGGGGTCAGCTCTGAAACCTTCTTTGAATGCTATAATTCAGCCTGGAACCCAGTGAGGGCCAAGATTCAGTGCATTAATGAACTCTTAACAGCCCAAGCTTTTAAGTCCTCCAATTTTAGCCAAACAATGCCTCCATCAGCCTTCTATAAAAAAGTAATTTTGGGGGTGGGGGTTAGCACCACAACAGTCATGGGGCCTAGCCCCATCTGGCTTCCTGTACTTTGAGCATTGTGTGATACAATAAAGAGTGGGAGTGACTGCATATTCCTTCAGTGCTCTGATGTAAATTGATGGAAAACATTAGTAAAGCTGTCCAAGAACAATTCTTGCTAAGGAAAAATGGTCATTGATACGCAGGGAAAACTTGCCTCATTAGCCAGGTTACCTGATGATTCTTTAAATGTGAAATTGAAAATGGCTGCCCTGGGTCTGATTCTTCACATAACATTTAAACAGACTGATTCATGCAGCAACATCATGTCAAACGTTTAATTGCCTCCACTCAACATTATTGTCTGCCGGGCAGGGGGAAGGATGGGGAGAAACATGTGGGTGAGAAATTATTCAGGATGGTAAAATACCTAGGAGTCAGTGAAAAGTTCCATACTCAGTACTTGGGTCAAATAATGATACATGCGATTCAACGTACATAAGTGCAAAGTGATGCACATTAGTTGGATAAAACATACATGTAGCTTTACATACATGCAGACAGACAGTTCCAGAAGTTTTTTCTACGTGTGTGTCTACCGTATATAGGAATTTATATTTCCCTTGTTTTTGCTGATGCCAAATCTCACAAATTACTTACTCAGCTGCTTATCAGTTTTTTGAAAAAATCTGTGACAGTTTAAGCAAATACACAAAAAGTTTCCTGTTTGCACAGGACACCTCCAACATTTTATTATACAAAGGCCATACAACATTTTAATTCTAACAAAGTTCTAATACTACTTACATTTTTCCTTATCCCCGTTTTTGGATTCGAAGGTAAAATAATAATTCACTTAAAATTTACTCTTCTATTTTGGAGTATTGATTTCTGCTGCCAGCGAGGCCCAAAAGGATTATTTTGTATAAGTTGGGGCAGGTAATGCTATTTCAGGGAATTAGAAGTAATTAATTGCAGTTTATTTTTGTAACTACACAAGAGCTTTAGAAGTCTTCTGGTTTGAAAATACACAACGCCCCCAAATTATTAGTTGACCTCAAAGCTTGAGCATGTGAAGGTTGTTAACAACATATGTGCAAGGATCATGGGGAAGGGTTTTTCAATGCTACAGAGACTGAAAATGTATTTGCTGGGGGAAACCACTGGTCATTATAAATAATTTTGCAAGGCTGCGCTCCATCTACCATCATAAAATAAGTTCCTACAACTATCTAGAGGCAGTATGGAAGGTTATGGAATAATCTGGAGTAGTTTACATGTGGCCAGTTTGTTGCATTGTTGCCTTACCAGTACAGAGAATTGTACAAAAATCTTTTCCTTGGGTGGTATTCAACAACACTTTTGCACAGCAAGGGGATTTCTTACCCCTCTCTTACCCCCACACATGTCCCACACCATTCCCAAATCCATCCCTTGTGCTGACGTAACTATCTTAGCACTATGTTGAATACAACCCTTTGCATTCATGATTAAGCTTTTTTTAGCTCTGCCTTCACCTGGCCACCTTTAATTTTCTGAAGAATTTTTGAGTTGGCTAGACCTTTTCTCACTCCATAAGACTTTTTTGCTTCCTGAGACGTACACATTGGTAAATTTCTCTGATCCTCAAACCAGTAATGTCATGCAAGTTGGGAAATTTTACATTTGTTCAAATTAAGATTCCAGCTATGCAGGATGATTTCTCACAACATAGAAAAAACTTCTGTGTGTTTTTAAACTGCCTGTACTTTTCTGCCTCGCCATGTAGAAGTAACTATTCTATAGAATGTTTTAGCCCTGTCAAAAGCAAGCAGCAATAGTGACAGAGTGCTGATTTCTACTGAACAGAGATTCTTTGTTTCCTCCATGGTAATCTGCAGCCCTTGGAGACGTCTCTCTGCCAATTCATGGCTGGGTTGCAGGGAGAGAAATATTACCAATTTACTTTTAACAGAGCACTTTAATTGGTATGCTTTGTGCTTTCAGAAAGCACAGTGATAGGGAAGCTTGAGGTCTTTGGGTGCACACACATAGCCACCATTTCTTATATACCAGATCAAACCACCCTAGACTTTTCTTTATAGGAGTAGATCCCAGACACCACAGTGATAAAAGCTATGTTGAATGCTACTGGTGCTCATTCTTTTTCCTTGTATTGTGATTATCATAGGTGGAGAGCTTGTCCTCAGTATGAAAAATTCATGTTTTCTTATTTCCCTTTCATTAAAGCCTGGCAGCGAGCTAGATAATTTGGAAGAAATTCTAGATGATCTACAGAATAGCCAGTTGTCGCAGCTTTTCCCAGATACACGACCAGGTGCTTCAGCAGGATCGGTTGACAAACAAGCCATCATCAATGACCTCATGCAGATCACAGGCGAAAATAGTCCTGGCACACCTGTTGGAGCCCAGAAACCCCAAATGAGGATCTCTCAAAGCAGTGAGTCTGAGCTATTACCAGGTCATGAAAGCATGCAAAATTATTGTGATTTAAAAAATGTAGGCTTTGCAACAGTCCCTCTGGGTCTTTCAGACTGTATGCATTAAAAAGTGTGGTATTCAAACAGCACCATCTGCTGTTCTGATCCATAGGAGTAGCATTTTGAAATAGATGTGGCGCCTCAAACAATAATATTGTACTACTTAGGAAGTCTGAGTCACTGTCAATTTAAAATATGTACTTCTTGCTGAGAAATTTTTACTTTGTTTCTATCATTAATGCATAAGATTGTCACCCATTATTGACATTAGACATTAACTAAGTTGTCCCAAAGGAATAATATATTTTACACTAAAATAAAGAGACCTCAGTCCAGAAAACCATGAAGTCAGTAGTGTGCCTTTGATCCCAGTTTTCACTTGATACTGGAGAGTAGAAGCTTTTCAGAGTCCTTCCTATCAGTAAGGTATGATCTGTATAGACAGTACTTCCACCCCAGACCTGAAATGATATTTACCTTTCAACTAACCACAGACGCTTACAACATATAGGTGTTGGGTTTTTTCCAGTAATATAGTGTGTTCAGCAGGAGTATTCTTTATATATATATAAAAGATATCCCACTCGTTTTGGATACACAGGGTAATATATATATATATATCCCACTCATTTTGGATACACAGGGTAAGATATATATATATATATATTTGGATACACAGGGTAATATATATATATATATATATATTACCCTGTGTATCCAAAACGAGTGGGATATCTTTTTTGCGGGGTGAGAGGGAATATCTGTTTCCAGTCGTGACATTCTTGTATTTGTTTCTGAGAAATGAGCCAAGCAATTATGGATCATTCAGCCGTTCAGATATCATATAGAGACTTTCTTTTTAATCCATCTCATGTTGCCTGTTTATGCCCTGCATTTTCCCACCAGACTAGCAACATATTATAAGCTCCTCAGGGACAGGCCTATATCCATTTTTGCCTGTGAAACTCTCAAAGGTCCCGTGTTACACCAACTAGGGGCATGTCAGGCTCACCAGCAACATACATCTACCCATCAAACTTCCTAAAACATCCAAGTGGCAAATTCCTTATAGGAGTACGGTGATGCTGTCATAAATACAAGTTGTGGCAATTACAAATTATCATTCCTAGATAATGCTGCTCTAAAAATTATCAACTTCACCAGCTATGAGTATTATTGCAGTGACAACTGAGCTACACAGAGAAGGGAATGATGAGGCCTTTTCCCTGTCCTCTGCCTTGGATTGGTTATCTAGTTTCCCACACCTCCACCTTCGGGGAGAATAGATAGGGAACTTCTCTAAATCCAAGTTCCTTAATGATGATAGCCTAAGATGTTTCTGGGGAAAAGGTAGAGAATTCAAAGGAATACATGTCAAAGGTGTCTTTATACTTAAGCTACAATAACAGTAAGATTAATATGGAGCTTTTAATTGATCAGAGCATTTCACATACATTGTTACGCTTCAGTCCTGCAAGGTAGGTCAGTGTTATTTCCCCCTCTTGCAGCTGGGAGGCTGAGATAGTTGCTTGTCTGAGGCCACTAATAAATTCATGACAGTGGCAAAATTTGAAATTCCTTCTTGGTTCATAGCTCATTCTCTTAGCTGCGGTTCTGCATTGGTGTGTGTTTCTGCAAATCACTTTTTAAGATATTGCATATACTGTTTTGAAACATCTTTAAACATTTTTTTAAAGCGTAGTATACTTTTATTTAGAGAATATAAGTTTCCAGTGTCAACTATTTTTCATCTGTTTAGCTTTTACTAATGCAAGGCAAGCGCAGTTGGGAAGGATGGTACCAAACCAGAATTTACAACTTGACATCACATTGCAAAACCCACCAGGTGCTGGAGGTTTCCCACCCATAAGAAACAACAGTCCATATTCAGTGATACCTCAGCCCGGAATGATGGGCAGTCAAGGAATGATGGGAAATCAAGGAAATCTAGGGAATAGTAGCCCAGGTAAAAATAACTTGCATTTCTGTTTCCTTTCTGTTTTCATTTTTCACATGGCTTCATGGACTGGAATTTGTAGGAACGGCAGTGGAGAGGGACATTATTGGACTCTGAGGAGTGGTGTCATTATCACTTACCAGGAAGAGAGGATGGTCAGTGTTGTGTAGCCACACCAGTGGGAGTACAAGATTGGTTCTACCATTGTGCCTGCTTAGCACTAACCTCCCTGCCACCTCACCCCTCTTCCTTCCAGTAAGCAGTGATGCTGCTACTGCGAGGTCAGGTGCACATTGGCACCCTTCCTCACCAATTGCTCCTGGAAACTTTTGGCTTCATTAGAGCAGAAGTTTTCTATTGATGGTGGGAAGCAAGATCTTTCAAAGGCATAGGAAAGAGTAGGAAGAGTGGCTGTATCTGGCTATGATATAATTCACCCAGCAGTAAATGCAAGCTGGCATCAAGTACAGTAGCTGGTATTTGGGAGATTAAAAACCCAATCCTGTGCATGTTTACTTGGAAGAAAGTCCCACTGAGTTCAGAGTAGCTTATTTCCATATAATTGTGCATATGGTTGCAATCGTAAAATGCAATCCTAAGGGCATTTACCTGGAAATAAGTTCTATTATAGTCCATGGGATTGGACTGATACTTCCTACCAAAAGATATTTTTTTAGAGGTTTCCTAGATTCAATTTGAGTACAGAGATTTCTAGAACATATTGTCAGATTTATGGTTAATGGATCATAGATTCCCAGGATTATTTTTCAGAAGCATATTCTTTTCCCAGCATGAACATTTCATCCAAATCACACTTGTGTCAATACAAGAACCTCTCACATGAAATCAGATAATGGTCCCTGTCTACTCTCACCAGGCTTAGCTCAGATGAAAAATTTGCCCTACACAATTGACATTATCAAGCTGTAATCCAAAGAGTATATTGGAGTGGAGGAGCTGTGGAGGAAGATGTTGCATTTGAAACATCATCTGATTTAGTATACTACTTTTAAAAATAATTTTTCACCAATAACATGCTTAAAAATTATCCTTGGTTCATATGACATCGGTTAAAGTACAGACTCAGTTTAGTGCTTTTCTGGATACTTAAGTTAACTCTTCTGTGTTCATTTTAGTAGGAATTATTGGTAGTAATGCTCCTCGGCCTACCATGCCCTCAGCAGATTGGGGAACACAAGGTGCTGCCGTGAGGGTGACATGTGCTGCAACAAGTGCCATGAATAGGCCAATCCAAGGAGGCATGATCCGTAACCCAACATCTAGCCTTCCTATGAGGCCTAATAGTCAACCTGGTCCAAGGCAGATGCTTCAATCTCAAGTCATGAATATGGGTAAGCTGGAGTTTCTACATAGTTCTGATTTTAATGAGTTTTGCATGATACTCCTAGAAAGCAATGATAACTAGATTTAATTAGACGCAAATACAGCTGTTCAGGAAATGAGATCTTGACAAGACTTTTTGTAAGGAATTTTGTATAGTTTTGTAAACACTGGAGCAGATCTATATTTGCTTTAGGAGTTATCCAGTTGTATGTTATCTGAACTGCATAATTGGACTCAGTCTAGTCCTACCATGAGCATAGTGTTCATATACAAAGATGTCCCTTTAGGGTATTTTTAAGGGGGAAAATGTCCTTCGTAGCAAGTTTTACCATGCAAAAGAGTGGTTACCGATTCCACTGAGCTGTGATGTATCATTGATTTTCCCCCTTCAGGGGCTTCTGAACTGGAGATGAATATGGGAGGTCCCCAGTATACTCAGCAGCAAGCTCCTCCAAATCAGACAGCTCCATGGCCAGACAGTATCTTGCCCATAGATCAGACATCTTTTGGTAATCAGAACCGGTAAGTCTTTTATTTAATGCCCATTTTTGGTATATTATATCTTTAGAAAAGAAAGATTTTTCAATTTAAGCTCTATGTCCAGGTAGAATTCTGCTATTTCACATCTGTAAGCTCTATTATACACTTGCTTATTATGTCTTGGCTGCTCTTACCTAGCATTACAGCACAGAACTAAGATAGTGGAAGTGGGTAGGTGCAAGCAATTAAGTAGACACGTTTAGAGGAAAAAGTGGTATACTACTGTCATCTGGATTACTGATTTTATTCTTGTTGGATTTAGCTATATATGAGCTTTTAATATAAGTTCAGTTTCACTAGCAATTCTAGATGGTGTTAACATTTCACCTGGAGCTGTAGCATTGTATTCAGCCATAGCACCTTTATAATAAAGTTGATTAATACATATTAATAATTGTATTATTTTATTATTTGTTCATTAAATTTATATCCCACCCTTTCTCACAGTAGGAGCCCGTGAATGGTGAACAGCACTTCAAACATTCTTACACATTGTCAGTTTAAAAGCAAATCAATATAAAGTGGAACTCAGAAAATGCAATCTGTTATTAAATGTTTAATTTTAATAGGGAGGAATAAGTAATAAAGGTCCGATTAGAGTAGTGCAAAGCTTAAAATATACCTTAAGATAGCTCATGAAAAACAGGAAAATAATATAAATAATCTGTAATCATAATTGTTGTTGGGAATATAAATTGATGGGAATTATTTAAAAATAAGTGTTTAAGGCTTGTTTGTAGTATGTTTTAGTCTTTTTTGCTTATTTGTCTTACAATGTTTTCCAGTATTTCTGTAGTTGTGATAATATGCTCAAAATACTAGGCATGATTAAATCAGTGGCAACATTGCAAACTAACTTAAGATTCACTGCTGAATAATTGAAAGCTTATTGTTGCTTATGTTATGTTCGTATTTATTTTGTGATTTTGAGCTGCCTTTAGGACCTTGTGTTGGGCCCAAAGGCAGGAAGAAATGCTTTTATAAATAAACAAACTGGGGAAAGGAGCTACAAGTCTTTTACTGACTGATGTCCCGCCCCAGGGCGGCCGCATGTCCGGATCAGGAAGCGGGATGGGGCACAGCAGCGGGTCCAAGCATTGCTGCCGGCGTCCTGGTGATCCTGGTGTCCCGGAGCTTCTCCCACCATTGCCTGCCTTGGATCCTGGTTGTGATCACCCTGGCAAATGTCCTGATCTCAGGAGCCTGCTGCATGGGGCTGGCACTTGCCATCTCCCTCACTGTTGTCAACGGTGGCCATCAGCTCTTTACCGGTTGCAACAGTTCTGCCCTTCCAGCTGATGCCCGCACTGTGATAACAAACGAGTGCCCTTTTGACACTACCCGCATCTATGACACAGCACTGGTCCTCCGGCTTCCTTCCTTGTTGATGGCAGCAGCGGAAGCTGGTTTGTCTGCCTGGTGTTGCACAGCCTCCCTCTCTCTCTCTGTGGAATTGGCCCCTCTTCAGCCTCCTACAAAGTGGCCGTGCTTCAGGCAGCTACCCCACAGGAGGTGGCTGCAGAGGAAGGCTCTGGAGCCTCACCATCAGCCTCTGGTTGAAATGGACAAGGAAGAGTGCTGCCTTTGAGGGTGGAGGGAAGAGAGCTACCCACTTTTGCTGCTAGATTGTCCTTCATGTTCTTGAATGGACAGATGGGCTTGTGTTCAAGGTCCAGAGATGGCCAGGCAGGAATCTCCCCCAAATTGGTTTTTTTTAAGTGTTTTTAAATTTGTATATTTGTTTTTAATGTTTTTAATTGTTGTAAACCACCCAGAGAGCTTCAACTATGGGGCAGTATACAAATGTAATTAATAATAATAATAATAATAATAATAATAATAATAATAGTCTTACTACTCCTTGCTAGCAAAGTAGAATGAAGACTGTTCCATTGTGGCCTAGTGGCCCTCTTATTTGACCTATTTCAAACCAAACAGGAAGAATGAACAGCTAGCTGCCTTTGCTCATTTATATCAATAAAACTTTAGATTTAATGCCTGTGCTGATCTCAGTATTTTCTATCCTGACACAAGGAGAGAAGTAATCTCTCTAGCTAGTTCTCAGCCATGTTCAGTTTGTAATGTTAGAATCTATGCCATGAACTCCTCTTAAAAATCTTTGGGGGTAATACTGGCATATCAACTAGTTCTGTGTACTGACAGGTACTTGGCTTTATAGCAAGACATATACAAGCAATCTTTCAATTTGGTTTGTTTTGCATGACTGTGCAAAGGAAACTACTGCAGATTGTCTACGATCATTAACTTTGATCATAGGATATTTAACTTTGGCTTGCTTTCTCCTGTTTTGCAATTTGGACTGCAGGAGGAAAATAATCTTTTCCGTGTATTGTGCCATAGGAGAATATGAGGGAGAGGAATAAATTTAAACAGAATCAGATTAATTTTTATTGACAATTGAAAACTGTCTGCCACACCTAGTTCCTACTTTAAAAGGCAAGATTATCTGGCAGATTAACCTTAAAAACAATCTTTTAAAAACACATTGTATATATTTACTTTACATTGTTTATATGCTGCCATCCCCAAAAAAGCCCAAGGCAACATATAAGCCTGCTGCAAATTTTAGAACTGAAACAATATCTAAATATAATAATAAAAAAGACTATATAAGCAAGACAAAAATAACACCAGACTAACAAAGAAAACTAAGTGGAAGC
Organism: Rhineura floridana; assembly: GCF_030035675.1. Taxonomy (NCBI): domain Eukaryota; kingdom Metazoa; phylum Chordata; class Lepidosauria; order Squamata; family Rhineuridae; genus Rhineura; species Rhineura floridana. Next base: position 268,881,628 of record NC_084480.1, on the reverse strand, counting down.
CTTTGTGAAAGTGAAGACTCTGAAAACCAATGTCCCTTCTGAGTAACTGAGGAGAGAGAGTGCAATTTGCAATAGAAAAGTGGCAGGTAGAAGTAAGGATCTTCACTTTTCCTTTGCCTGCCACTTCTATTCTCCTTTTCTCCAGACATGTTTGCTGCATCAATTAGAAGAAAGGCAACTATAGAGGGTTGCAAGAGAAAACCAGCAAGTAAGAAAAATTAGGTATTTCACAAGGCCAGTGGTGCATAACACCAGTGTGCTTTATTGCTTCATTTCAGAAACTCCATTATTTTGTGAATTTTGCATTTAATACTGAGTGTTTCCCTTACCATCCATTTATTACTCCTATTGCTCTAATTAATCAAAAAGCTAAATAATTATTCTGTGCATGTGATTACCACAGGAATTGGCTTTTATTATTTACCATTCTCTTCTCACAGGCGTGAGGTGATTTCATCACCTGATGACAAAGCCTGTTCTATTTCACTATCTTTTGTTTATATGTTATCAGGAACAGGCAGTAATCTGTATATGGTACAGAAAAAGGAAGGGAACTGTCAGTTTTGGTGTTATCTGAATTCAAATAATCTGATTAGGGTTATCATTAATCATATAACTTGTAACAAAATTAAGCTGTCAGAACAGAATATATCATCATGAATAAGAACAGAATGTATTGGTGTAAATCAGTACAGTGGCTTAGTACTGTAATTTCCCAGATTAATTAATAATAATAATAAATTTAATTTTTGTGTCGCCTATCTGGCTGAAGCCACTCTAGGCGACGTACAAACTAAAATTCAGTAAATTACAATACAATACAGATAAAATACAATAAAATCAGAACGATCATTAATCACAGCAGCATGAAATCAGTTAGGGTGATCAATAGATAATAAAATATCCCAAAAAAGTTAGCCCTCCCCAGAATTCCTGAAGGCCTGTCCAAAAAGCCAAGTTTTTAATGCCCGGCGAAATATATCCAGGGAAGGGGCATGGCAAAGATCGAATGGGAGGGAGTTCCAGAGAGTGGGGGCCGCCAATTGAGTTTGGCAAGTAGAGTCATCATGTGCCAAAGGCTGGAAAGGGAAAATGGCACCTTCATATCTTCTGAATGAATATGTAAAACTGTATTCAGGTTTATGACTGTGGAAAACTTAAGAAAAGATGGTTTGGTTTTGTGTCTCTAGGTTGCTCTTGGATTATTATGACTACAGAAAGTGTGTTCCCATTTCTAAGCAAGCTTTAGAGCAAGAATGGGGATCCTGTGGCCTTGCAGATGGTGGTGGACTCCAGCTCCCATTAGCCCCAGGCAGCATGGCCAATGAACAGGGATTATGGGGCTCGTAGTCCAGCAACATCACAGAAGGCACAGGTTCCCCATACCTGCTTTAGAGCCTAAAGTTTAGAAAAACCTATGAGAAAAGTTGGGTGCAGTTAGAATTACTTGCTTGACAAAATTGACATACCTAAAATATATAAATTCCCAAAATAAATTCGGCACTTCTGGATGGTGAGAGTTCTTTCCTCAATAGCTGCTTACCAAGGCACTTGTTTTTCTTTTCAGGCAACCATTTGGGAGTTCTCCAGATGACTTGCTGTGTCAGCATCCTGCATCAGAATCTCCAAGTGATGAAGGGGCTCTCCTCGACCAGCTTTATATGGCACTAAGAAATTTTGACGGTCTAGAAGAAATTGACAGAGCTCTTGGGATACCAGAACTAGTCAGCCAGGTATAGCTGCTATGAAATATTTCTGAAAATGTATCTATTGAAGATATTTCAGTAGTAAGATGTCTTCGTCATAAGGACTTTAAATGCTAACCAGATACTATAGGTATAAATAACTTTTCATGTATTAACACTATAAAAGTGATAACACATTTGATAATGTCCCCTTTCATTTAATTTGAGAATGTCCTGCATGTTCTCTCACTTCCAGTCCCAAGGCAAGCCATGTCACAGAGAGACAAATATGTCTTTGATTATAACCTGGCCCTACCCGACATGTATGGGAACAACATATCCGTTGCTACACACATGGAGTAGAAGGAAGTGGGGACTTAAGAGCTTCCAAACAAATGTCACTTGAAATGGTGGTGTAGTCTCAGTCTGCCTCACTTATCTATAGCCTGACAGACCAGAAAGTATGGTCAGTATAATATTGCTTCTAGGATCCCAAGTAACAATGGCCTTATGGGCCCCTTTCAGCTCTACTATTCTATGATTCTGTGATGCATAGTGCTCTTACCTCATCCCTACCCCTAATATATAATGTTTTTATTATTGTAATGTCACTGCAGAGGGTGGTAGATCAGGGCTGCCCCCATGAGTAGATGGACAAGGCTTCAGCATGGCAAACAACTTACAAAGTGCTTTACAAAAGGCTTCTGAGAGAAATACTGCCCTGCATGCTCTGTACCACTGCTGACCCAGTTCAGATTAAAAATGTATACTAAGCTTTTACATGTTCTCCTGTCAAGTTCATCAACAAAGATGTTCTGGAGCGATATGACCAAGCATTCCTAAATCCCTGCATGTATGAGGGACAAAGTACAATTTAGGAGATCTTAGAAACTGAGGGAGCAAAACATATAAGAATTCCTTTTGTTTTATTCTAGGAAACAAGTTAGGGCTAGGGATGAGGGAGTGATTCAGTTCACACTTCTTGAAGCAGTACACAGCTTGCATTTCCCAAAACAATACACAAACTAAAATGCAACTACCCTTCAAAATTCACATTTTTCCAAATTTTAAAAAATGCTCATATATTATGGGAAATGAAATGAAGCAAATCTTTATTGCTCAGAGCCATAGGCTACCACAATATAATATGGAACAATGTGCATAAAATACATATATCAGTGAAAAGAACATTCTTCTTCTTTTTCCTCCAGCAAGGCAAATAGCTGCTTCTTTTTGACTGAGAAAATGGCACTGGGATATGAGTTAAGCACCCTTTCTCTGATCAAAGTGTTAGATCATTCTATAATTTCTTGTAAATAAATTTTAAAAATCAGAACATTTGGACATCTGATCATGTATTTTGTGTAGTAATGTGTCCCTGATTCATCACTGCAAACTGAACCAAAAGGGGAAAAATGACAAAATTTAAAGAGAGAAAGGTATGAATCCTTTAGAGCAGTGGTTCAGAAACTTTTTTCCCCTCAGACCACTTGAAAATTGCTGAGGGTCTTGGCAGACCACTTAATGATTTTTTTGCCTATTGTAGTCGTAATTTGCTGTGCTTGATGCTGTATAATTTTTAATTCCTTTTTTATATTGTATTTTCTTGTATTGCAATGTGCATTCCATACAAATCGGATTATAATACAATAACATAAAATATAAAAAATTAAAGAGGCAATAAAAATACAATTAAAAATCAATATGAATATTTAATGCAGACATGCCATGGGCCACCTGACTAATATTCACGGACCATAGTATGGGAACCCCTGCTTTAGAGCAGAGGCTCTTAAACTCTACCAGTACAACTGTAACAGGAAACCATGGTTTCCTACTATATGTATCAGCAGCATTGAGCCTCAGTCTCATGCACTCTCCTCTGTCCTCCTCTTTCACACTTGCAAAGAGGGCTTCAGAAGATTTTGTATCAGATTTTATACAAACTACAGTATGCTATACTATCTGAACTCTGAAAACTGTTTAAACTTTGGTTAGTGAGAAAAGCCAGGATCAAACTGTGGTTTCTTCTTATCTCTGTGAGTAGAAAAGAAGAGGAGAAGAGTGTGCAAGTCCCAAACTCATCATGGCCTGTCCACACAATGGTTTCCTGTTGTGTCCAAATCAGGACTGCGTACATTAAATAGTTTTTCCCAATTAGTGCTGAATGGTCACAAATACTAATAAATAATAATAAAAATTCAGAATGAGTTAAAGCAAATAAATATACCTTCACACCACTCAGTTTTTTATCTATTTTGCTTTTTTAAAACATATTTTTAAATAAATGTTTAAACATTTGATGTTCGTGTAAATGTTTATGTTTGTGTTCTTAAGCAGAGCCAAGCTGTAGACCCAGAGCCATTCTCAAGTCAGGAATCAAACATCATCCTTGAACAGAAGGCACCCATTTTCACACAGCAGTATCCATCTCAAGCTCAAATGGCCCAAGGCAACTACACACCAATGCAGGACCCAAACTTTCACCCAATGGCACAGCGACCAGGTTATGCAGCACTGCGAATGCAGCCTAGGCCTGGTCTGCGTCCTGCTGGCATAGTGCAAAACCAGCCAAATCAGCTGAGGCTACAACTGCAGCATAGACTTCAAGCACAGCAGGTATTTCATGTTTTTATGCTCTCTGGTGTTGCTTTTACCAGCATCTTGTTATAAAGAAGCACATTGGATCAGTGGATCTCAAGACACTTGATTTCACATTTGAAATAAATGCCAGTGTGATGGTACACGTTGACTTTGTTTCCTAATACAACATATTGAGCTTTATTAGAGTATTGAGGTTTGTTACCCTTGTTCAAAACAATAAAGATCTCTTCTAATACCCACTTTTGTCACACAGGCTGCAGTGTAGGTCACACATTTCTTTATTTTTTCCAGATACCCAGCAGTATTTCAATGCTTACATCTCTGAGTTCTGGCCGAGTATCAAACAGGAACAAACGTGTGTGTTTAAAAACAATGGCAGAAACATAAGAAAAACTCCCACCCTTAAGGTGGCAAATTGATCTTTCTCAGCAGTTATTTTCTAGGGATGCTACATGTTTCTGCTTGCTATCCTTTAATAGCTATTCAAACTCAGTGCTGTACACATCTCCCACTGATTAAAATACTTACAGTTCATGAAAGAAGCAGAGTGACACACTGAATTATCATCTTCCACATGTTTTGCTGCAAGACAAAACCATTCTTGCTTATTATGATCAAAAGGTCAAATAGAATCTTCAAATCACAAATGTGTAAAAAGACATGGAGCGCAATAAAGATTTGCATTCAGGCATGTAGGAGACACTGGCTTGATTCAAATAATGTCAGGCTTACGTGCTCCATCTTCCCCACGCACATTCAGATTTCCTCTCTGTGTTGATCATAGTTTGCCATTATGTCCAAACCAACCAAACCATTGTTTGTTCAATTTGGATTTTAACTGTCATTCACTGCTAAAGTTCACTGTTAAAGAGGAAGGAAGGCAAGGGAGGAGGGAGCTCACAAGCCTAAGGCACATTCATCTACTACAAAAAAAAATGGTTTGGCCTTACACCTGAACTGAGCCATTATCTTCTCAAATTGCCTTAATAATGAATAGTATAGCCAATGCTTGCAATCAAATTAGAATTCTTTCTTATAGCACCTTTATATGTTTGATTCCTTTTCCCTAATTTTCCCCCTTTTGTCCTAGAATCGCCAGCCACTGATAAGTCAGATCAGCAATGTTTCCAATATGAATCTGTCTCTGAGACCTGGAGTACCTACACAGGTGAGGGAACAGGTACAGAACATTTTTTTCTATTTTGTGAGCTTAGTAGTATATAATTTTTCTTCAATTATACTGACACTATTGGAGCCATCATCTCTACCATTGTACGCATTGCCACTGTGAAACTCTGCTCTAGCTTTTGGTGAAATGACTAATTCCGCTCTGTCCTCCATAGACATCTTCAGAAATATTGTAGTCACAGGATTATCTGTGGAGCAGGAAATTGTAAAGCTTCTTCATCCAATACCAGAAGGTGTATGTTGCTGTGACTGCTTCTGTGTAACTTTCGGAGGGAAGGAGGATTTCTTTCCCCATGTTCCCTAAGCAGGCCATATGAAAACTGAAAGCTGCCATTCTTATTATATATTAATTTGTCCTTAATAATAAGGGGTAGGTAACATAGTGCCTTCCAGGTATCTTTGTGCTAGATGTCTTTAAATGAATCCAGATATTCTAAACAGGATGGCATAGATTTCTCTTAGTCTTAAAACTGTGTTTCATGATGTCTGAACTGAGCTTGAAATGTCAGAAACTTTTCTTGAGAGAACTTTAAAGCCAGATTTTCATTCCAGGGGATCTTACTGACATTTCAGAGGGTCAGCAGGCTGTGTCAACAGATGAAAGCACATCAGCTGTAGACACTCCCCCAAATGGGCATGTCTGTGAATTTTTAATCAATAGGCTTCTGAATCTGTGAGATACAAGATGCAACTTGAACTTGCTTATTGTTTCAGTATATTGTGGAGGTTTTGCACTTTTTGTCTGAAAAGTGTGACTTGGGAATATTTTTGACTTGAGAAAGAAAGCATGGGAGCTATTTTTAATTTGGGTGTTATTCAGATAAGTGTGGCTTATTTTGTTCGATTTGCAGATGTGACAAGTGCAGAATCGGATTTAGGCAGTGGTGTGGTTAGGTAATTTTACACTCTGGACTTAATTGTGTGACAGAGCTCCCTGTTTTGAGATGGCAATATGTTTTACTTCACGTACTTTGAAATGTGGTAACCAAGCCCTACTGCTTTTGGGGGGCCTCCTGCTCATTCTGCTGAATGGGGAGATGGTCTTCAGCCCAAAGTTCTACCCTGTCAGCAACACAGGATTTAGGAATATACTGGATACCTGTCAATATTCTATATTCTGTATATAGTACACTATAAATTATAATCCCTGCAGTCAGCACACTAGTATGTATATATGTATGTTATGGTTATTTCTATAATTACCACTTTATTTAGCCAACTGTAATTGTGTATTTTTCTCTATTTTGTGTTATATATACACTTTGATATTTCAATTACAGTTGTGTGTTTTGTAGCACTTATTATTCCAGTGGTAGAGAATATACTTGTTTTGCATGGCATCACAAGTTAAAAATAATTTTTACAAAGGATCTGATACCTGGTGATGAGAGAGACCTCTGCTTGAGAAGTAATCAAATAGGCAATAGAGGGCTAGATGGACAGATCGTCTGTCTGACCTGGTATGAAACAGCTTTGTTCACTGCCAGAAACATAGTTGTTCAGGCTCCTGGAAATGACTTACTTATCACATGTGTTGATACATTTTTGTTGTTTTCCCTAAAGGGACCCATCAATTCACAGATGCTGGCTCAGAGGCAGAGGGAGATACTGAGCCAGCACCTGAGGCATAGACAGATGCAACAGCAAGTGCAACAGCGAACACTGATGATGCGAGGACAGAACATGAATATGACACCAAGTATGGTGGCCTCTGGTGGCATACCAGCAACAATGAGCAACCCACGGATACCCCAGGCTAATGCCCAGCAATTTCCATTTCCTCCAAACTATGGTACTTGCTTCAGCACCTTTCATCCATCTCACCATCATAAAATTCTCCACTTGTGGAACACAGTTCTTCTCTTACAGTGATTTGCATGTGTCCCAGAGGAGTCTCATTATCTGGGAATGGTGAAAATTATGTTGAAGGGGGTGGTACTATTTAAACTTGTCACAAATCTCAAAATGTGAGACAGTGTGTTTCATTTATTACAAAGTCACAAAAATATAGTTTTATTAAGAAGTCATACGTCAGGATCAAAACAAAGTAAGACTGTAAACTTTATCTCATTTTCCCTTTCAGTATCTCAAGAAAGATCATTATATTAGTCTTTAATATGCATTTTCTTCAGTGTTGCTTATTAACTACCCAGTCCTTTAACATATTTCAGTCAACTAAATGTGAATGTTTAGCTTCTTCTGGTTATGTTCAAACTTGATAATTTTTGTAAGCTGTTTTTTAAAGCCAGTCTGCTTAAAACTAGAGATCTCTTTGCTTTTTTAAAGTGTTTTAAGTGGCAATTCCAAAATATGTAACCTTATTTTTCTTTTTGATCATACTATCATTCGAATATTTTGAAACAATGGGCCTGTTCAGACATTTCTTAGCCAATGGGTTCTACACGTGATAATACATGATGTGGGTGTCAGGCCAATGAGGGTGTTGGGGTTGGGTAAGAACTACCCTGCAGTATGTCATTTGGTGAAGCAGCAGAAAAGAAGAAATGAAAAGTTGGCTTTGTTTTGTCCTTGTCCAAAAAAGTCCCTTTAACATAGATTCCACTGCTGCTGTATGCATAGTAAAGGTTATTCCATTCGATGCCATCTAAACTGCCATGTGCAACATGTTTAAAATGCCTGTACTGTTTTCCAGGAATAAATCAGCAGCCTGATCAAGGCTTCACTGGAGCTACCACTCCCCAAAGCCCACTGATGTCCCCAAGAATGGCTCATACCCAGAGTCCCTTGATACAGCAGTCTCAGGCCAATCCTGCCTACCAGTCCTCTACAGAGATGAATGGATGGGCACAAGGGAATATAGGTGGAAACAGGTAAGTTTATAACTTGGTTGTGACTCACAGCAGGTCAGTTTTGGCTGTTGTCATGTAACTTATTCATAGCCTTATTCAGCAACCATTCTACAACGGATTGCCTCCCCATGACCATTAAGAAACAGGTGCAGTCTTTGAACCTGGCCATTCACAAAACACAGCAGCTCTGCTGCCTGACACCAGAATCATTACTGGAAATGGCCATGGGGAAAGAAAGAAAGAAAGAAAGAAAGAAAGAATGTAATCAAACTAGATGTACAATACATGCGTTTTATATGAGGAGACATGTCATAGGAATTGTACATTCTCTCATGGAGCTACAAGGGTGTACCCAATGCTTCATAAGCAGAGTTCCACTTGTACAACTCCACTTGTGCAAGCTGCTGTTCCACTTGAGCAACAGACAATGGAACTTCCCCTTCATCTCCTCTCCCTACATCCCCTCAAAATCTGCTCCTTAGAGCAGATTTTGAGAGTGCATGGGGAGAGGAAGGGGAAGTTCTATTGTCTGTTGCTCAAGTGGAACAGCAGCTTTGGATATAACCCATAATTTAGATTTTTCTTCCATGCCTTACCAGCTATATCTTGATAGGATGAGTTTACACATAAGTTTTTATGGGGACTTCTCCTTAACAAGTAAGAAATTCCATGATGAGCCAGATAGAACTACAGAAAAGAAGCTAAAATTTTTCATTAGTAGAAATCCTGTGATTATATATTTAATCATATAGAAGTATTTTTTAAAAAGCAAGTAACCACAGAAACATAATGGGAATTCCTAACTTTCTGATGAGATTTTTCCTGTATACTCACCTTATTACCACCAAGGACTGTATGTTTGTAAAGACAATCAATAATAAAATACATGTAATGTGTATTTATGACCCATGGGCTAAAAATAAAAACCGTGCTTGTGAACTCTCGTAGTCCAACCTTTGCATTGTCTACACAGAAGTTAGTCCTGTGGAATTTACTCCCAGGTAAACATGTATAGAACTGAAACCAAATTTTTGAAAGAATTTTCATTTGTAAATCCTGGCTTGTGATCATGTAAGACTGCTGTTTTCCTTAGTTTTCTAGGATCTTGTTTGTTACAAAAACAACAAACTGAACTACTTAGTTTTGCAGGGCCTTGAAACTTCTGCCTACTGACAGACAGCTAATACAGAGATATACGCTTAGATATATCTATCTGTCTATATATATACACACACATCTATGTCACAGCACTGGTTTCTGTTTATTTATTTTATATACCACCTCATAGCCGAAGCTCTCTGATGGTTTACAACAATTAAAAACAAGTATACAAATTTAAAATCATACCAAATTAAAACCCATAAAAACCAATACACAAGTTTAAAACATGCTATTCAATGCTGTTAAAAAACACCTGGGAGAAGAGGAGAGTCTTGACCTGTGCAAGCGGACTGCCTGCTCTTGAATGAGCATGACAACTATGTTTAGATGCCCTAAGGTCAGTTCAGAATATTTTAATTGTCTTTTTATCTTGGTGGTGAAAGATAAACAGGAAAAGTTTCTTCTCCAAGATACTGCTCTTTTACAGATGCTGTATCAGCCTTTCCCAACATTTGAGCCCCCTGGTGTTGCTAGACTACAGTTCCCATCATTCCTGATCATTGGCCATGCTGGCTGAGACTCATGGGTGTTGTAGTCCAAAAGTATCTGGGGATCCAAAAGCTGGGAAAGAACGCTCTATATGTAGCACAACCCAATTCTGGCAAATTGGGGGGGGGGGGGTTGCAGACCTAATCCCATTAATTATACAAGCTGAGAAAGGTGTGTGCTTTGTGTACTGATATCAGGCTCTCCTTAAGGAAAGTGTTCCCAGCATGCAGTAATCCTTTAATCCGTTGAACTGTTCAGGAATATTTGAGGCCTGAATGACTTGTAACATGATCATTTTGATTCTTACTTGCTGATGAGTACTTCATCTTGTAGCATGTTTTCACAACAATCTCCACCACACTTCGGACAGCAAGCAAACACCAGCATGTACAATAACAACATGAACATCAATGTATCCATGGTGACCAACACAAGCGGTATGAACAATATGAACCAGATGACAGGGCAGATCAGCATGACCTCAGCAACCTCTGTGCCTACATCAGGGTTGTCCTCCATGGGTCCTGAGCAGGTGAGAACTCTCACCCTGGTGAAATTAAAAAAAAAGCTTTTAACATTTTTAGTAGAATTTATTGCTAATACTGTAGTAATTTCACTGGATTGTTTTGAAAAGGCAAGTAGGAGCCCCAGTTAGGGAGAATTCAGCCTGTTTCTTTCAATATATATACTGTTTACATCGAGACCTCAAGTACTTGTGTTAACTCAAGTAATATAGATGGACAGGCCTGTTGGCTTAACGTCTGTCCCATGAAAACTGGTAGAAAGTATTATCAAAGACAAATTAACCAAGCATATAGTAGAACAAGTCCTGCTAAAGCAGAGGCAGCATGGTTTCTGCAAGGGAAAGTCCTGTCTCACTAAGCTATTAGAATTTTTTGAGACTGTCAACAAGCATATAGATAGAGGTGATCTAGTGGACGTGGTGTACTTACACTTTCAGAAGACTTTTGACAAGGTACCTCACCAAAGACTTCTGAGTAAGCTTAGCAGTCATGGAATACGAGGAGAGGTCCTCTTGTGGATCAGGAATTGGCTAAGTAGCAGGAAGCAGAGAGTAGGAATAAATTTACAGTTCTCCGAATGGACAGCTGCAGAAAGTGGAGTCCCCCAAGGATTGGCGTAGGGACCTGTTCTTTTAACTTGTTCATAAATAATCTAGAGTTAGAGGTGAGCAGTGAGGTGACCAAGCTTACTGATGATACTAAATTGTTCAGGGTTGTTAAAACAAAAATGGATTGCGAAGAGCTCCAAAGGACCTCTCCAAACTGAGTGAATGGGCTGCAAAATGGCAAATGAAGTTCAATGTAAACAAGGGTAAAGTTATGCATATTGGAGCAAAAAATCTTAATTTCACATATAGACTCATGGGGTCTGAATTGGCTGTGACTGACCAGGAACAAGACCGTAGGTTCGTGGTGGATAACTCAATGAAGACGTTGACCCAATGTGCAGCAGCTGTGAAAAAGGCAAATTCCATGCTAGGGATCATTAGGAATGGCATTGAAAATAAAACTGCTGATATCATAATGTCGTTGCATAACTCTATGGTGCAGCAGCATTTGGAATACTGTGCACGTTCAGACACCTCCTTTTTGAGGAGTGGTGATCAGAAAGGATACTGTAGAGCTGGAAAAGGTTCAGAAAAGGACAACCAGAATAATCAAGGGGATGGAGCAACTCCCCTATGAGGAAAGGCTGCAGCATCTGGGGCTTTTTTGTTTAGAGAAAAGGCGAGTCAGAGGCGACATGACAGAAACTTATAAAATTATGCATGCCATGGAAAAAATAGATAGAGAAAAGTTTTTCTCCCTCATAACTCTAGAACTCATGAAGCTGAATGTTGGAAGATTCAAGACAGACAAAAGAAATTACTTCTTCATGTGACACATAGTGAAACTATGGAATTCACTCCCGCAAGAGGCATTGATGGCTACCAACTTGAATGGCTTTAAAAGAAGATTAAATGAATTCATGGAGAATAAGGCTATCAATGGCTGCTAGCCATGATAGCTGTCTCTATCACCATAGTCAGCTGCAATATGCTTCTGAAAACCAGTTGTCTGTAGCCACAGGAAAAGGGTGTGTGTGTTGCGCTCAGGTCCTGCTTGTGGGCTTCCCATGGGCATCTGGTTGGCCACTGTGAGAACAAAATGCTGGACTAGACAGGCCACTGGGCTGATCCAGCAGGCTCTTCTTATGTTCCTATGTTAGAAGGGTACAGCAACAAAAAGCTATTATGTGGAGCTGGGTTTTTTACAGGAAATGTTTATGTAGCTTATCTGTAACTTACAGTAGTGTGTAGACTTTTTGAAAACTTAAATTTGAGTTAACCGGTTTGTACTTAAGTGTTCCCTCTCCAAGACCTTGGATGGACACTGATTGACACACACGTGTGCACACACACGTCTACTTCTGGTTCAGGGAGATTTTTTTTTAATTGCCCACCTACATGGTGCAGCTTTTAATGCCACCTTGTACTTGTAACCAGTACTTAGTTTAATTTAAAAAATTTCAACAGGAATTACCAAGGTAACATTTTCTCTGGAGAAACCCCCCCCCCCTTACAGTGACAAACTCAAAATAGGGCAAGTCAGCAAAATGTCCACAAGAATGACAATGTAAGGAAAGGAGGGGTGTGGGGTTGAGCACATGCATGTTAAGACTGCTGTCTTATTTCTGCTGCTTTCTTTATCACTAGAAAGATGTATATGCATGCAGGCTGCATTGTAGTTCATTAAAAGACACCTTTAATTTCCCTGACTGACTTCTTCTCCGTGCTGTAGGTTAATGATCCTGCTATGAGAGGAGGCAATCTTTTTCCAAACCAGCTACCTGGAATGGATATGATAAAGCAGGAGGGAGATGCATCACGGGTAAGAAACCATTCATGTTCCAACCTTGAATCTTTTAAAGAATACAAATAGATGCAATTTTCTCTGGTCACAAGAGATGGGAGAAGACTTCCCTGGTGAATTTATTCTTGAATAAGCTTCTTTGGCACACATATGTGCTCAGTGAGTTATATCCAAAGCTTTCTGTGTGCAAACAGAATGGACTCTCACTTGCATAACAGGACTTCTCCTTCCTTGCTTGCCCCTGGAACCCCATGCATTCTCAAAATCTGCTCTGAGGGTTTGGACCCTTCAGATCAGATTTTGGGGGTATATGGGGAGGCTGCAGGGAGGAAGAGACGAAGGTGAAATCAACTCTGCAAATTGCCATTTTTAGAAAGCCAAATCACTGTCTTAATAATTTTTTCACAGTACCTTGGATCATATTTATTTATTATTTATTAAATTTGTATCCTGCCCTTGATCCCAAAGGAGCCCAGGGCAGCAATTTAAAACAGTGCAATTTAAAAGCATATTTAATTTCATGGTTGCCATGACCAGTATCTCTCAGCCAACAAATGTCTGGGTAAACAGGAGTGTCTATATGTGTGTCCTGAAACTCAGTAATGAGGGAAACAAGCACACCTCCCCAGGCAGGCATTCCACAAACAGGGAAGCACTGCCAATAGGGCATCCCCTTCCAATGGTAATACAGTGTCTCCAACTCCCAACCTTTGGAATTGTTGCAGAAGGACACCATGGTCAATGGTGTCAAAAGCCACATAGAGATGGAAGAAAATTGCCACCCTGGGCTCCTACTGGGCAGAAGGGTAGGATACAAATTTAATAAGTAATAATAATAATAATAAAATTTTATTTGTGAGTCGCCTATCTGGCCAAATCAACGGCCACTCTAGGCGACATACAATATCATGATAAAATACAATATAACCAGAAATATAATAATTAAAATTAAACAGCATTAACAACATTAGAAACTGACCTATCCCCGGAGACCCCATAGGCCTGCCTGAATAGCCAGGTCTTTAAGGCCCGGCGAAAACCTGTCAGGGAGGGGGTGTGGCGAAGATCGAAAGGAAGGGAGTTCCAGAGGGTGGGGGCCACAATTGAAAATGCCCTCCCTCTGGTCCGCACCAGCCTAGCTGTTTTAACTGATGGGACCGAGAGAAGGTCTTGTGTGGCAGATCTTGTCATGCGGCATAATTGGTGATGCTGGAGGCGCTCCTTCACATAAACTGGGCCAGAACCGTATAGGGTTTTAAAGGTCAATACCAACACCTTGAATTGGGCCCGGTAAACAACTGGTAACCAGTGTAGATCCACTAACACCGGGGTGATATGATCACGGCGACGGCTGTTCTTAATCAAGCGCGCCGCCGCATTCTGTACCAGCTGTAATTTCCGGACCATTTTCAAGGGTAACGCCACGTAGAGCGCATTACAGTAGTCTAAGCAAGAGGAGACCAGGGCATGTATCACCCGTGGGAGCAGATGTACAGGAAGGCAGGGTTGTAGCCTCCGTATCAGATGTAATTGATACCAAGCCGCCCGGCTCACTGCTGAAACCTGAGCCTCCATAAACAGCTGGGAGTCAAGAATGACCCCAAGGCTACGGACCTGGTCTTTCAGGGGTAATCTTACCCCGTTAAACATCAGGTCTGTATTCCCCAACCTTCTCTTGTCCCCCACGAGCAACACCTCAGTCTTGTCGGGGTTCAGTTTCAGCCTATTCCTTCCCATCCATTCACTTACGGAATCCAGGCACTTGGTCATGGTATCCACAGCCGACTCTGGTGAGGACTTAAACGAGAGATAGAGCTGAGTGTCATCTGCATATTGGTGACACTGCAGCCCAAATCTCCTGATGATGGCTCCCAGCGGCTTTACATAGATATTGAATAGCATGGGGGAGAGGATAGATCCCTGTGGCACTCCGCAATTGAGAGGCCAAGGGTCTGAAACCTCATCCCCCAATGCCACCCGTTGATGTCTGTCTGAGAGATAGGAACGGAGCCACAGTAAAACAGTGCCTGCTATCTCCAGTCCACCCAGGTAATCTAAAAGGATACCGTGGTCAACGGTATCAAAGGCCGCTGAGAGATCGAGGAGGACGAGGAAGGTATATTCTCCTCTATCCAACGCCCTCCTCATATCATCCACCAGGGCGACCAAGGCTGTTTCAGTTCCATGTCCAGTCCTGAAGCCCGATTGGAATGGGTCAAGATAATCTGCTTCATCCAAGTGTGTCTGTAACTGTTTGGCCACCACGCACTCAATCACCTTGCCCAAGAATGGCAAATTAGAGACTGGGCGAAAGTTATTTAATTCTTGGGGATCCAAGGAGGACTTTTTCAAAATGGGTTTTATTACTGCCTCCTTGAGGGCTGTTGGCATTGCACCCTCTTCCAAGGATGCATTTACCACCACCCTGATCCCTTCGCTCAGCCTCTCTTTACAGCTCATAATGAGCCATGAAGGGCAAGGGTCTAGCAGACAAGTGGTTGGCTTCACAGTAGAGAGCACCTTGTCCACTTCCTCAGAAGGAAGAGGCTGAAACCGATCCCATCAGACCGGAATGCTACTGACCGCCTCTGGCTCACTTCCTGTGTCCACGGCGCACGGAATCATGCTCTTCAGTCGTTCGATTTTATCGGCAAAGTGTTTAGCAAATCTGTCACAGGAGGCTTTTGAATGCTCCATGGGTTCCTGAGCAACTGGACCGACCAGGCTACGGACCACTTGGAACAGCCTCCTGGGACAACACTCTGCAGACGCAATAGAGGCAGCAAAGAATTCTTTCTTTGTTGCCTTTGTTGCCACCTGGTAGGCAGCTATTGCTGCTCTAACCAGTGTCCGATCGTCTTCAGAGCAGGATTTCCGCCACCAGCGCTCTAGTCGTCTCACCTCCTGTCTCAGGCTCCGCAACCGTGGCGTATACCAGGACGCTGTCTGAGCTCTGTTCAGTAAATAATAAATAAAAATCAACAGAGTCACACTTCTCCTGTCTCTATGCCGATAGAGGTAATCAGTCAGGGCAAATCAAGGCTGTTTCACTGCGAAAACTAGGCCTGAAGCCAGATTGAAATGGGTCTAGATAATCTGATTCTTCCAGGTATACCTGCAGCAGACTGGTCACACCCCTCTCAATACCTTGCTCAAAAATGAAATATTAGAGACTGAACAGTAGCTATTTAAAATCTCAGGAGCCAGGATAGGCCTTTTCAAGAGGGGTCTTCTCACCACCACCTCTTTCAAGGCAGTGGTTATAACACCCGCCCGTAATGAGGCATTAACCACTCTCTGGACCCATCAAGTCAATCCCCTTCTACTAGATTTTATCAGCCATGATGGGAGGGATCAAGAGGGCACATAGTCAGCCTGCTGCCATGAATGTCCTGTCCCCTTCAGGCTGCAAAAACAAACTTCTCACAAATTGGCAGTGCTTCCAGGACATCCACTGAACCTGAACTAACTGTGTCATCAAGGATCCAAGTGATTTTGCCCTCTAAGTGTTTTGAAAATCTTTCACAAAAGCTCCTCTGAAAACCAGGGGCTTCCCAGACTCCCTGGGGCCAGAGAAGGCACTTAGAAGCTATCCTGTTGATTGCCGCCTCCATCTCACCATTCCACAGTAAAACTAGAGCCTTGGCAGGAGTGCCAGTCATGCTGCGTGAAAAATTCCCCAGAGCATTCAGATATCCCTCAGGTTCCATCCATCTCTTGGGGTAGACCAACTTAACTGATTTTTAACCTTGCAAGGAGAGCTAGTCACAGCCAACCAAACTTCATCAAGAAGTGATCTGTCCATGACAATAGGGTGATAATTACCCCACCACTGGATCCTTCCCAATCCCTCTATGACAAAATCCAGATCTAAGGTATGATGTGTAAGGTGCATGAAGTACTACAACAATTCCACGATTGTTACAGCAGCCATGAAATCCTGAGGTGGCCCAGACAAGGTGGAATCAGTACAGATATTGAAATCCCCCAGCACTATTGTCTTAAAAGATGTTCAGTTAAGTATTACTATTAATGCCTCTTTCTTTTTGGTCTTCTAGAAATATTGCTGACCCTGAAGATTGCTCATTTCTTAAACTGGCTTGGGTTCCCCAGCCCAAACCTCTTGCCAGTTTGAAGAGCTGCATACGTTTGGTTTTGCCCCAACTGTTCTGCCAGTCAGTTCTGCTGGAGAAAGTAGAGTTTAGTGCTGCAAACAGAACAACACCACTCTGAGTTGAATCAAAACCATTGTTGGTGGAAGAGCAGTCTCTTCTTTGACAGTCTGAAGCTAGCGTACAGACAGTTGCTCAGTCTGTTCACTGCATTCACCTTAGTGCAACTTAGATCTCTCCTGCAAAGTAAATGTTGATAGCCAGTTTTCATAAACCGTGTCAGATTGAATGTATTTAAATGTATGTATTTAAGGAAAACCAACCATGCTCTCATTCTGTTCTGTTTTTAGTTTTAGATCTTGATCTCTTTCTTTGTTTTCCTTAGCTACACAGTCTAGTGCAAAGGATTCAGTTCCATCTGGAAATCAGTGGTTTAATATTATTACCTCCACTTCAGGAGGTAGGGAGTTAACTGGATGATGACTTCCAGAGCGCTAAATGACAAAATGTGGACAACAGACATCTAATTGTTTTGGGGAAAAGATATCTAGTGACTCAACATCCCATGCTAGAAAACAAAACCAGTCAGCTTTGAATAGGTTTACATTTGTAAACAGGTTAAAATATCCTGTAAGAGGGCTGTTTATAAAGTTTTTTGGTTACTTTGAATTAAATCATGAGTCAAACACATAATTTAAGTTCCCGTTCAATTGATTTCAGCATTCTAAAAATCAACTGAAGCTAGCTTCCCTTTTCCCCTGCCTTCACTCGCCCTTTCTCTGTTTCTTTTCTTATAAGATAGAGAAATGATTAAACCTCCTCATATCCCTAGGCTTGTTACCTGAGTTCTAGGTTGCAGGTAACTAGTTGCTGAATAATGCCTTTAAATAAGGGTGCATCTTTTGGTGATGGAAGTGGCAGGATTGAGGCATAATCTTAGAGCTAAAGGCATCTGATTTAAATGATAAAACTTTGATTTTTCCCATCTCCACAACTGGGAAAAATAATTACTTAAGCTATGGCAGATATCACTACGGAGTTAACCATCATGTGTTCTAATTATTTTGAAGCAGCGTGGACTATGAGGACATTTTGTAAGGTACATTAAACCAGTTTCTATGTAAACAAGCAATAATTTAAGTTGAAGACTTTAGTGTTTTAATTGTATAATTTTGTGAGGTATACATGTTGTGGAGTTGATTTCCAAATGAGGTACTTCAGTATTAAATTAGATATCTTCATAGCTGTGTGTGTCTCCTGGGGGAAAAAGTGTTTTGTAAAGGATCACAATGCCTTGATTAGACCTAATTTGTAGGCTTGAAACTCTTCATTTTTTAAACCTTGCGATTCTGCTCATAAAGTCATTTATCTAACCTTATATTATATGCAGCCATTGTAGGAGCCAATTCTTGACTTTTTTGTATGTTTATATTCTTTCTTAATAAATCTTAGAAAACTGTTGTTCGGCAGCCCACTGTTGCCTGCTGCGGTTTGAATAATATTTTATTATAAGCTGGCATCAGTTTCTGAGGACTTAAAATATCAGGAAACTGATTCTTTTTGACCTCCTGTTTCTCTGTTCCCCACAATCCACACACTTTAATAACTGAACTCAAATTTTGGATGTTACTTAAAATGCAATGCATTTTATATTATCTTAATCATAATTCATGTCTTTGGGAGTAGAAGGTTTGTTACCTTGAAATCTTGTTTGCTTGTGATGAGCATTAAAATATACAAAGAATCTGACTTTGATAGAGTGCTGAAAAAATGTTAAGGAATATATAGAAATCATTTCAACCCATTTGTTTCCTGTTGAGTAATTCTCCTAATACACAGGGAGAAACCGTACTTCTGAGCAGTCACCACTTTGTCAGGTGAACTCAAAAAATAGCTATTCAGACAACTGAGCCATCTGGTGGAAATCTATAATATATCTCAGCCCTGAACTCCATAATGTTAAGAAAATGTATGAATTAATCTAAAGCTAGAGAAATTAAAACTTTTTACTTCAGATGAATTAGTTTACCTTTAAAACACTTTATTATTTCTCAAACATTTTTCAATTGAAAAAGTAGTCAAATAAGTCATCTTTAAATTGGACCCAGTTCAAGGTTAAATCTTTTGCCCATACTTTTATTACAGCCATTCCTTCTTAAATTCATCACAAAAATATTGGGTTCATTGAATTAAAAACAATGAGTTTAGGCATTTTCTGGTTACATTAATCTTGCTAGAGACAAAGGGAAAGATGCCAAATTTCTTTTTTATAATCAGTATTTCTTATTCAGAACACAATAAAGTTGCTGGAGATAGCAACTGGGTTTTATGTTGGAACATGATCAGTGTTCTCTCATAGCGAGTATGAAGGACTTCATATGTCTTAAGTAAAAAGTGCACATATAAATTAACTACACATGGCAAAGCTCCATTCAACTAATTTAGGTAACGTTATAACATTAAATAATAAAGTGAATCTTTTTCAACATCTAACTAGTTAGTCATAAGTTTTTTAAAAATGCCCCCCATCTGTTGGTCTTTATTAACTGAAATCAGTGTTTTTGCCATTTATACAATGCATTTTAATCTGTATTTTTAAAAAATGGAGTTCATATGGGCTTAACACATGAAAAAGGTGGTTCAGCTCTACTTGCAAAACCCAAAGATACACAATCAGTTTTGAAATGCAACTTAAGCCATTAATTGTTGGTGTGACTTTAAAGTTTTCTAGTATTTGTATGGTAGTATTGCTGCCTAAGAGCAAAAGCATTCTCTGCACAAAAGAAAATTACTGTAGTGGCTTTGGTTTTTAATTAGAATTTTCTCCCTGGTGTTTCTTTGTAGACTAAAACAAAATCTTTTCAGTTTCTTACTACAGGTAAAGCTATGTGCAAGAACCTCAAAATGCTAAAATCTAGCATAATGCCTTAGATCTGTTTTTAAGTCTTGTATATTCCTACATAGCTGTCTGATGTATTATATTTGTATAGTGAATTGTGTACAATTTTGAAATAAGCGTATCATCACTTAGCTTTCAGTCATTGAATAGAGATGGACACATTTCTTCAAACATTGACTTACTTTTTTCCTTTTGTCATTTGTGGGTTTTATTTGTACAGTTCCTCATGAAGTTGCATCTGAGATGTGTATGAGTGTGTGTATATGAAAAGATTATACAAGGGTAAAACTAAGCAATATATAAACTATGGTTCTTCAGGAGAAAGCTTACAGTGTTTTCAGGTTGTGATTTATTTTCAAGACTGAATTGACTCTGAACATCACTTTGTTCACCCGCATTGATGTTTGTATTTCTAGTGTGAGCAGTTTATGCAAAGGTAGATATATTCAGAGAAATTTTAAATACATTTATGCAAGTTAATATTGCTTTGCTGATGCTATTTGCTTATTTGATGTTAAATAATGCTATTGTAAATAAAGAATTCTGTTATTGCATCATTTAATAAATTTTAATGCCTTCGGGTTTTACATGGCTTTAGACATAGCAACATTTCTTCTGTTGTGCCATTTGTTGTATGTAAAAAGCTATGCCAGAAGGATCAGAGCATCTTACCTGGTAATGGCTAGGATGGAGCTGAGTTGAATTAAAACAGCAGTCTTCTGTATTGGTCCTTTCTGTTTCACTTTACTTTCTCTAGACCAGGCAAACACAAGTTATTCCACTAACGGACTCTTAGACCTGAATTCAGGTACAAGTAGCACAGCTCTGTGCACTGAATGTGTATTCTTTGGAAATCTGGCCCTTGGGTGATCGACAACTGATCCTGCCAACTGGTATTGCCTGCCTGCCCCCCGTTTCTATATACTCTCTCACTTGTGCCGCATGCAGGATGAGGCGAGAAGCAAAAACTGAGGGGAACATGTGGGTGAATTCACCTTTCATTTCTGGGTTATTCAAAAGCAGCAAGGGTGAGCCCATCTATTTCCCCCCATTATTCCATCCAGGAGTACTATCAGAGCAAGCTTAAAGCCTGTATAATGTAAAGTGGTTGCAAGAAACTTTAAGATAACAGCCACTCCAAAACTTCTAGCTATTTCCTTCTGTCTATGGTGTGGTGAGATCTGCAGTGATATCGTATCTCTAGGCTACCTGTGTGTGATAAAAGATAGACGTAACACAGGGTTTACAAACTGAGTCCCTATCAGCAACTGCTACCCCAAAAACATTTATTTGGGAGACAAACTCAGATGATTAGCACATTAAGAACCACCCATACACACAAATCTGTATATGTTAGCTCATCAGGGTCTCTACCAGTACTATATTCAGTTGCTAAGTAACAGATCCCTTCTACACAGAAATTATAATGACAGAGGAAGAGGTTGCAAGTAAGTGGAGGAAAATAATTCTTCTGTGGTCTACAAACACTGACAGATTTTTCTGAGGAGGTATTGCAACCAAGTAGTACAGAAGGGAGTAGAAAAAGAGGAAGGCCAAACGAGATGGATTGATTCCATAAAGGAAGCCACAGGCCCGAACTTAAAAGATCTGGGTTGTTCATGACAGATGCTCTTGGAGGTCACTGATTCATAGGGTCGCCATAAGTCGTAATCAACATGAAGGCACATAACAGTACTGCTTCAGCTTTGTTGCACAACAGACCAGTATTCTCACTTGTCCTTAAAGACATAGGAAACTGCCTTATACCAAATCAGACCAGTGATACATCTAGCTTAGTATTGTCTACATTGACTGTGGCTTCCTAGGATTTCTAGCAGAAACGGGTTCCCAGCCTACCTGGAGATACTAGGGACCAGACCTGGAACCTACATGCAAAGCCATGTGCTTTGCTACTTGAGCCTTAGGTCTCCCTATCTTTACAGACCACAATTTACTATGTTGTTTGTGTTCCTATGAAATAAACTTGACTGTAGACTTACTTTACACAATACATAATTATACTTACAGAATCCACAGTTACAAGATATGTTTGCACAGGCATAGATGGCTTTAAAAAACATGCTGGGTAGTTCCATCAACTATTTATTAACCATGATAGCTAAATGGAATTTCATTTACCAGAGGCAATACACCTCTCAATACCAGTTGCTGGGGACAAGTAGGAGGGAAAGGCTGAAATATATATCTGATTCCTATTGGATACTGCTGAACTAAACAAACATTCTGATCTAGCAAAGCTCTTGGAAGTTTTTGCTCTGGTGTTTTAAAAGGTTTCCATATTAACTCTCTTTGTTGCATGTTAATGCTTCATTGAGGCCACATTTAAATGAGCACAATGGATAATTATGCATGTCAGGGGTGGCTAACGTTTCTCTGCTGGAAGGCTGTATTGACCCTCCAAGGGCCACTTGGTCAAGGGGATATGGCCAGAATGGAAAATGAATGCCTTTCCTGCAATTGCACCAAATGTATTTCTTTCTTAGTACTTCATTACCAGCACTACCACAATCTTTGCTTTCATTCATTTATTCAATACACTCCTTCCAAATTAATTCCTTTCTCTTAATTGTATTAATTATCCCTTCTTCATTAATCCCCAAACTAATTTTACTTTATCTCCACCCCAAAGTCAGTCCATTTCCTTCCTTCATCCCCCCAAAAGTCATTCTCTTTGTAACTTTACTTTTAAAATATTTTAACTGATTATTAGTGCCTTTTTGTGACTACTCACTGTCAGTACCAGCACCTCTTGTTTCTGCTGCCCATGCCAGCCATTTTGCGCTGGCACTCACCGTATTTTTGTCAACATATGAGATCAGTACCTCATTGTTTTACCAAAAAAGCACTCTTAGTATTATACCTTGTGTGCAGACTGCTTATTTTATGTTTGCACTGCAGAAGGGGGGGGGATCCATTTTTTACTGTTTCAAACCACTAAGTATAATTGAAGCAAGGCATAAATAACTAGCTTGCCTGTTATTTCTCCTTAAAAGAAAAGATGTTTATGAATACAGCACAGATGACAGAATTAAGCACAAGCATTAAAATTTTATTGGATTGGAAAGGATTTTCTTGGTTGGATTAGCTGTACTGTATGCTCACTAAAGAATAATGAATTATCAGGCTTATCTACTGGGGCACTACATATAACTGAGGTACACACCACTACTTAGGGTTATACTCCGCAACCTCTTGGACTGCTCTGCTGTGCTCTCCCTACCCCCAAGTCTCCCAAGTGCTTCATCAACTAACTACTTTTTTTGTGAGCGTTGAGCCATGAAATTGAAGCCTCTCCTATAATACTCTTTTCAGGGCTTTCCCTAAGTGGTCAAGGCGGTCACCAAGGCAGACATTCTGGGCCCCATTCAGTAGAAAGAGCAAGAAGGCCCTCAAACTCAGAAGGGCTAGTTTACCAGGTGAAGTATACACATTGCTCTCTAAAGAAGGGAGGGGCACTGCTTCTGTTTGTGAGATGATCATTCCTGGATGTTTCCAAGTCAAATTCCTCTCTGAAATAAAATGTATCTGATCACCCTGTGGAGGAGGGTCCTCATGTCAGGACCTAGCCTCAGTCTTTGGCGAGGCACAGAATCATTTTGTTGAGCTGCTTTCAGCTTCATACTTAGCATCAGTTTCAGGCCAAACAGTTGAAGAGCCAAAAGGGCAAGTCCAAGTATTCTAAGTACCACCTGCAATAGAAAACCAAGAAGGCACCTGGCTACCTCATCATACCCCAGCTGGCCAATTATGAAGGTGAACCCCCCTTCCCAAAAGTATACACTCCCAGGTGCTACTGGCAAAGAATACCAACAAAATTGCTACTTAACCCTAACAGGTAGGATAATTGCATACTGCAAAATCCAGGAATAGAGAGACCACTGCAGATGGGAGGTGGTGCCAGATTACAGCTTCTATTGACCCACCAATGGGGTTGAGCATCTTCAGCACTCATGCCTTATGCTTCCTCCAGTGGGAATGGAAAGCAAAGTCACTCCCACTCATTGGCCAGCAGGTTTAAATTACATTCTCAACTCCATGGCTGGAGAAGGCTTGTCTTAAGTACAAGTAACACCAGATAGGCTCCTCATGCTAATAGACTTTCTTGTAAAGGGGGAAAAGAGCCACTTGCACCCAGTCTAGATTATCTAGCATCTGAAAGTAATTCTGGATTCAGTTTATTGCTTGTTCTTATCTTCTGATAATTGATTGTCCAGCAATAAGGACTATGCGGACAGCACCACTCAGATATTTTCCAGTCTTCAGAGTTAGAGTCTCATTGAAAGGATGGTATAGGCTGCAAAATGCACCTGCTGGGAGCAACTCTGCTGGTGTGCAGGTTGTGCTTGAAAGGGAAACTGCACTGTTTCTTAGGATACAGGTTGGACAAATTTTTCTCCTTTAGTGATTTCCACTAGCACCTGCTTGATCTGATCTTGTCAGCTCAGCATATGGAGTACAATCTGCTGCATGTATCCAGAAGTAAGTCCCCAACTGGGTTTGATGGGGCTTACTCCCTTGTAAATGACTTTGATAGCAGCCTAAGACTGGAATCCTAGTAGGAAGTAAACCCCACTGAATACTGTGGGAGACTTACATGCTTATGTGAGTATGCACACCTAGGGCACACACAGGATTACACTGTTCATTAAGCTCTTAAGACTTGATAGTTACCTGTCATAGGTTAAACTTTTTGTTTTTTAGCCAGATGGTTTTTGTATACACTTTCTTCATGATGGCAGACAGTAATGAAAGTGTTCCTTTCAGAGTTTTAATTTGAGCAGTATCTCACTAAAGGTCATGCAAGTAAATAATAAAATCAAAACATGCACACAGCGATTTTTGCCTCAATTATACACCAAACTATAGGTTTTTAAGGCTCTGACCTTTGGTCCCTCTCGTTTTGAAGGGTGAAACCTGGTTTGGTTACATTTGGATGTCTAAGGAAGTCGGGACAAACATCATCATACCTTCCTCCTAAGGGCTTCCCACCAAGGCTTTGTTGTAGGGGTAAATACCGCCAACCATTAAAGACTAACAGAAGATGGGTATCTTCACCTTAAAGACGTGTAATTGAGAACATCTCCCTCTAGTGTCAGTAGAGCATATTTTCGCTTGAGTTTGGCTAGGCTAATACGTCATGAAAGCATGTAGTTAATAATCGCCTGGCTGCATATATCAGGGGATTTTTAAAAGGCATTGTTACTCCGTGTCCATTTTTTTTCATTCAGATAGCTTGCACGGGGAAGTCTCTCTGCCATGTACAACCTCTGACATTTGAATGAAGGCGAAAGTGGTTCAAACTAAACAAACGGAGTGAATGCAGGCTTGCAAATGCATTTACACCAGTTACTAGCCTGCCCAGCCATTAGTAAAGACATAAATTAAAAAGCAAATTAAAATTAAAAACTGCTGCTTATGATCCTCGTCCTGCTGTAGTGTACAGTGTACAGGGAGATTTTGTTGGGAAGTTTTTAAGAAAGGCTGTCAGTTTGTAATAACCTTAAGGATGATTGTGTAACGTATTCTCCTGTTATTCAATTTCACTAAAAATTCATACCTCTAGGCAGTGTTCAGTGGCTTCCAATCCAAGTTCGTGTTCTTGGTTCGTTGATTAAATTTTATGTGTAATTTGTGTCCACTGGGTGTCGATTTGGACACACTACTAGAAAAATATCTTGACATGTATAGAAACAAGCGTCGCAGCTCAAACACCCCAAGAGAGTTTCGGTGGCGCTTGGCATCCTTTCAAACAGTTCTTGACATATAAAAAACACTTCACACTTACCAAAGCTTCCGGTCATCCGATCATGACTCCACAGCGAGCCAAGCAAATAATAGACGCGAATCAACACTCAAATCCCTGTGGCATCGTGGAACGAACTTGGGTGGGCGCTGTGGTACCTGCTCCTGGACATGCTGCCCTGTGCGATGTGCAGCGAGGCTTTTGCTTTGCGTCCTGCGCCAGCTTGCTCTAGGCAGCCATGTCCTTGTTCCTTGCCTTTTCCTCCTCTTTCTCTCCCCCTCCAGAACTTCCTGGAGATGTGCAGGAGAGAT
Organism: Rhineura floridana; assembly: GCF_030035675.1. Classification (NCBI taxonomy): domain Eukaryota; kingdom Metazoa; phylum Chordata; class Lepidosauria; order Squamata; family Rhineuridae; genus Rhineura; species Rhineura floridana. Next base: position 268,855,729 of record NC_084480.1, on the reverse strand, counting down.
GGCTTTGAATGGGATTGCTTAAAGAACTTGAATGGACGTTACAACGAGAGCTGATTTTAAAAAAAAAAAAATCTCCGGAAGCGCTCGAACAAATGCAACAATTCAGCCGGGAATCTCGGAGCACAGATTGAACGCAGGGCGCTCTTAAAGGACCTTCCTCTTTTCACCTTCCTCTTTTTGGCGTTTCCGAGTCGCTGAAGCCTTAGATGAATTCAGCACGCCCTGTTCTTTTCAGCGCAGAGCCAAATCTCTTTGCCGAATTTGCCGTCATTAGAGTCAGGCCCACACCCGCCGCTTGGACAGCTTCCGTTGATTGCTGACCAAGTAAGTGCGCTTGCAATTGAAAGCAAAGCCCCATCTCTGGTAGCCATTGTCCCATAAGAACATAAGGAGAGCCTGCTGGATGTAGTCCAGCATCCTGTTCTCACAGTGGCCAACCAGGTGCCTGGGGGAAGCCCGCAAGCAGGACCTGAGTGCAAGTCCCGTCGTTGACTGTAGTGCAGAGTTGAAAACACCTCTGCGGCTTGAGTGTCGGGCTGGCTTCCCCTCCAAGGTCTGCCGAGTCGTTGCAATGAGCCACGCTCCACGGATGGTGGCTGGCTTCCTTCCTTTTCGCCCAGCTGTGCTATCCCGGCGACAAAACCTACCTTGAATCATCTCAGCAGGACGGGGAGGAGTTGTACTCTTAGCTTCCTTCCCATTCCGAAAAGGTGCATTATCGTCTTGCACGTTGAAGGCCCCAATTGCAATACGTGCAGGCTGTTCCAAAGTCGCTTGTCGTGGAACACCGACGGCCAAGGACAAAAGGACAGGACGCCTGCTGCCCCTTTAATCACAGGATAGGAGCGGGGCAGAGGACAGGCGATCGGGCTTACCGTGTAAGCTTCACCTGCTCGAATTCTCTCTTAATGGTGCAGGAGGAGCCCTGCCCTCTTTTCCATCTAACGCCCCACCCCCACCCCCACCCCCACCCCCACCCGGAAGTGAAAGTCCCATAGAAATAAATGGGGGCCTGCTTTTCCTTCTGTTTCTTGCTTCCTTCTGTTTGTAATCTTATCACATTATTTAATGAACGTCACTAAAATATACCCTAACGACAAGATAATAAATTAGTATTGACAGCTTATTGATAGTTTGCATACATTGACTACATTGTGTATGTGTTTTTAAATACATTCTGACTATTAAATATCATTGGGACTTTCTTCCAAGTAAATGTTGTTGGAACCGGGGACAGTGTCGGGATGTAAATAGTAAATATTTAAATGACTTTTTGTGTACACAAATCCCTCAGATATTTTAAAGCCATCCTTTTTATTTGTATGCCGCTTTTCCACACAACAAATTGTACTCAAAGTGGCTTACAAGTCGATTCAAACAACTATCTTTCCAAAAGCAAAACAGACTGATAAAAATGTATGCTTTGGAGGTACTTTGAGCACCAGTTTGGTAGAATTCTGCATGGTTTTTAATACTGAAAGGATCGATTTAAATACAAATAACATTTTAAAAATCTCAGTATGTATCAAGGGGTGGGCGCTGCTCTAAAGGGCACTTGGGATATGGGGGAAGAAATTGTCCTTGGCTTTAAAAGCACCCCTAAATTGTAAATATTTCCCCCGTGCCTGCCACTTCAAGTTCTTTTGAAACTCCACGCTGCTGGTGTGCATGTGTGAAAGAAATAGAAGCCGGATTGAATCTGACTACTCAGAGTAGACCCGCTGGAATCAATGGACTTAAATCCACATTTATTTCAGTGGGTCTACTCTGAGTATGACTTAGTCAGATTCAGTCCGTAGTCTTCAAATGCTCCTGTATCAGATCTTTAATCTATTGGTGGCAAATGCGGAAAGGTGAGTTTATATTTTAATTTCAGCTTTCTTGCGTTTTTTTGTATCAGTGAACACAACTGTCTGAAGCGCACAACTATCTTAGTCTTTCACACACCATTCCCCCCATGGAATAGCGTCCCTCCCTCCCGCCACACGTCTGCATGTATAGAAGTGTTAATTTTATTAACAGGCACCATTCCCTTACGCGATTCCTCCTCTTCCATGATTGTGGACATCTGTATCACGAGGCATTTCTTTCACATTTTGGTGAAAATTACAAGGTCGAGAGAAAGCCTCTTTGCCTGCTCACCCGCCTTTTCCCTTTCAAGTTATAACCGGAATCAGTAACATTATCAAAGGTTTCCTTACCTTTATCAGTTTCATCAGCAGAATGTGAAATTTAGAGGACATCGGTATTTTGGATGAAATTGATACTACTTTCTGTTTGTCATTTTCAACTGAAACTAGACCCGAGCACAGGTGAAATTGACAAGACTTTCCGGAATACCAAGGAATGATGGGCAGAGAATAATCTGCGAACGGTGGTAAAGCATATTCTTGAATGATCCTTAAAATGTTTGGAAAATGCACGTTTTAAATTTTTTTTAAGGAATATGCCTCCGAGATTTATCCTGGGCAATCTAATGTATTATTCCTGCAAGTCTGGGAAGGATCGCACCCCCCCTTAAGTAGTGATTGAAGGAAAGAGGGAAGAATGTAAATCTGGGCAGTATTCCTTTAGGTGCCTTCGAAATTCACCTAATTTCCGTTTAAGATCTGCGGACTCTTTCACTTGGAGATCAAAGGAACAAACTTCGGACTGCGGATATTTTCACTTCGCTAATATCAAAGGGACAAAACATTCTTTCAATTAAATGTGTTTATGAGACAACAACCAGTCAACGCTGGCTTGTGCTGCTTAGGCAGGGTTCTTGCACCTTTAACGGTGGGGGAGGAAACTGAATTTCAGCAGGTGTAATAGGTTACATGAGGAACCGTGCGCACTATAACTCCCGTTCCTAAGCTCAGGCACTTCTTTCTGTCTAGCCCCACGAAGAGCTGTTGGCAAGTATCTCAGCTTCTTCTCAAATTCGAAAGTGTGAACGGAGGGGGGGGGAAGCAGAGGTGGTGAGGAACTATTACTACCTTCGGAGATCTTCCTACCAACTCGTTCTTAGTCTGTTTCAACGGCCCTTTTGCAACATTCCAAGTAGGAAAATAATTAAGGATCGTGGAACGCGGTTTGGACCAGTTATTTTCCCCCCTGATTCCTCCTATTAGTTTGTCATTCCATTCTACTTTTAAATAAGGCTATGTTTAAAGCTATAGAACTGTTATCATTATCATCATCTCTTTCTCTGCTCCAAATATTTATCTTTAGTTGACCTCCATTCGCAGGCGATGCCTGTTTTTCTCTCCCTCCTCCTCCCTGGGGGGTCTCCTCCTAGTGTGCGAGGGGGAAAGCCTCGCGCAGCGCAATTCTATGCGAGATTGGTCAGCAGGAAGTTTAATGGGGCTTATTCCCTGGAAGATGTACGGAGAGTAGCAACCATGAAGTGGGATCTACAGGATAGTCTTGGAACATTTAACAGACGAACGGATTTATTATGGCATAATAAGTTTTCCTAGACTTTTCAACTGCATGGAGAGTTTTCTTGAGTTGCATATGCCTATGGGTTTTTTTGACACGGGAGGAGAGGTATTGTAAAAAGTGAAGTCAGAGGGTTATGACAAACAAGTGCTGATCACATAATTAACATATCTGCTTACATATGGCACATTCCACAGAATCAGGCTCCTGTAATGAGGCATAATTTACAGCTCGCTGTTCGTTCTTGGCTAACGCTAACTCGGCTTCGATCATAAGCATCCGTAGAAGTGGTTCGAAACGAAGGCGCTCAGCTGAGTGGGTGGCTAGACTTGGATGTTGAGGAACTCCTCATGTTTGAGAGGTCTGGAATAAACGCTTTTTTTCTTTCCTAGTGCAAGTGGGCCTACGGATGTTTTCCCATTAAGGCTGAAAAGACCTTTCATTCGCACTTCATGTACCTAAAAGCTGTTAAATTGGAGCTGGTGGGGAGAACGGAAGAGAGTTTGAAATAAAACTGAGCATCGGTGCAGGTTACATCTTAGGTGGCTGTCGCCAAGATGTGGTGCTGGAGAGAGTGTTCTCCACCTCCTCCTCTAAGCCAAGCCGGTCTTTTGACCAATAGCTGGTGCCGTCTGGGCGGGCGGCAGGGGGAGGGGAGTGATGGGCCTCAGAGAGACGTGCATCCCCCCTTCCTCTCAGCGGGCATCTTTCAGCACCATCTGCCCGCAAGGCACGTGGCTCTTCCTTAAGTGGCTGCTTCTCACTAAGTACAGCGTAGATCGTGGCAGCCGGACGAACCATCGCGGCCCTTGAGCAGGGCAGAGGAAGTTGAGCAACTCCATAGTGAGTAACTTCCCCGCCAAACCTGCCTTCCCTGCGGCCTCTAACTCGGGGAGAGTCTAGTCTTGGCTGGGAGGAGTGGAAAGAAGCGCGGGGCGATCCGAACGCCAGCCGCCCGGGGCGGCTCCTGCCGCCCAGAGACCGGAGCTGGTCCAGTGGTTCGCGTGGGAGACCTGACGCCGCTAGCAGGAGCGAAAGGATCCTTCTCTCCCCAGATGTTTGGGAAGAGCACTGCGACCAGAATGGGGCCGCCGGGACCCTCCGCCTGTCCTCCAGGGTGACCCTCCGGTTGAGGCAGCTAAGCGCCAAATGTGCTGCCAAGGTCTGCCGGAAACAACCGCTGCTAGCCCGTTACGCGGCGCGCGTTTGCCAGGCGCTGCATGAGGGTGGCTTTTCTTTCTCTTCCTCTCTTCCCAGTTTTCTGCCCTTGTTCTATGTGGTGGGTAGCCACGTTGTGCAGACCACGAGACTTGTGACTCTTTAAAGACGACATTTATTGCAAGCAGGGAGCATAAATGAGTCTTTAAACTAAGGCACCGGCAACGTCTCTGGGGTCCTTTTTATTTCATATGCATAGATAACTTCCCACTTGGGATCTGAATAGTGTATCTAGCCTTTTAGTGTCTATACTAGGCTTGATCATTCCACTTTGTGTCGGATGTGTGAGGCAAGCAGACCTGTGCGCCACGTCCTACATGCGGCATACAAGTCTACCCAGAAGTCAGCGCTCTCATTGAGTTCAACGGTACTTAGCTCCTAGATAAGGGAATATGGTCTGCAATCCTACGAGTGCATCATCTAAGCCTATGAGGGGATATTCATCGTCAGTTCTCGTCAGGCTAGACCCACTGAAGTTAATAGCCATAACTAACTTTTGTTGTTATGTGCCTTCAAGTCGATCACAACTTATGGCGACCCTATGAATCAGCGACCTCCAACAGCATCTGTCATGAACCACCCTGTTCAGATCTTGTAAGTTCAGGTCTGTGGCTTCCTTTATGGAATCAATCCATCTCTTGTTTGGTCTACTCGGAGTAGGGCTTAGTTGAATATGACCCTAAGTGTGCAGAAGGGTGGCCAGATGCAAAAGAGTCCGGAGCTCCTGTACGATTACTAGCTGTGTAGAAGAGGGCATTAAAGATGCAGGAGCCCTGAACTCTTTTGCGTCTGGCCACAGTGGAGTACGCCTATCGAAGTATTCTAGAGAAGGCAGCACTTTAAGGACTAAAAGATTTGCTGCGGCATAAACTGTCCTGGGTCACAGCTTTCAAAAATCCCTTACAGCCCCGTCCTGTGTGTGTTTAACTTACAACCAGAGTTCAATGGAGCTTATTCTTTAATATGCACAGGGTTCATAGCCTAATCTTATGCAGGCTTACTCGGAAATAAGCTGGTATAGTGTCTTGATCCAGCAAAAATGTTTTGATATATTTATATATGTTTATAGAGAGAGGTTTTAAATGGTGTAAATTATACTACACGAAGCTGATCTATAACGCTTGAAAGACAGCTTTGGGCTTTTTTTCATCTCAGCATTGCTTGGGTAAACAAACTACCAGTCAGCTGGTTTTCATTGGATGTTTTGCCCCAAGCGCTGTAAAAGTGTGGCGGGATGCATTTCAACTCCGTTTTTCAACATGATTGTTTAGCAGTACAGTCTAACAGCACAATCTCTTGCAGGTCTATTCAGAAGCCAGACCCTTTGAGACCAATAGGACTTACCACCGCCTTACTCTTGTCATGAGCCACCAAATTCTCATTTGTACATACAGTTAGTGTTTTCAAGAATCCATGTTGCCAAACGGGAAAAGGTTCAGGAGGTGATGGCAAGTCACGGAAAAAAACCTTGACAAGGAAAGGCTGAAGGGAACTAAGCACGTATGGCGGGTATACAAAAATGGAGACTGGGCTGCAATCCTACGGTGGGAGGAAGATGGCGATCCAATGTGGGAGTAAGTTCCATTGAACTAGGCGGTGCTTACTTTTGAGTAGACCCTTATAGGAGGGCACTGTAACGGCTGGTTTCTGAACACAGACACGGATAGGATTGCACCGTGGTAAGGCATGTTACAAGCTACTACTTATAGCGTCCGCTGCCATCGTCCAGCTCTCCTTTCATGAAGCGCCGCTTGAAAAATACGTCTTGTATAGACATTTAAACTTGACAATACAACTGTCACAGCTGTGGCTCTTGTGGGTTCATGGCTATTTGCCTCCTGGTCCTAGCTCTTGTGTCCGTATGTGGTAGGTGGGTACGCCCCCTTCCCACCCAGGAGAAAGACCCAGAAGGTAGCGGGAGGGTCCTCCTGGGTGGGAACTTATGAAAGCGTCTCGGGACAATAGGCTGGAGAAAGTGCCAGTGTGCTTTATATAAGTCTCTGGGGACAGAAGCTCTCAGCAGTTGAGGTAAACCCGACAGTGCCCAAGGAAAAGTTCTCCTTCCATCAGTTTCCTCACCAGCGTCTTATCCTATGGCTCGTCATGAAAACCTCCTTCCCAAGAAAGTAGCTTCAGCTTCTAGGTTGACGGCGACCCCTTCGTGAAGGCGGCGCGCCTAAGCTCACATTTGTGTCTCGTTTCTCCTCGCAGGTTCCCGCGCTTTTCCTTGCTCCCGGCACTTCTATGGCCGCTTCACTGCCGGGAAGCAGCTCCGTCTCCAAAGAGCCCAGCGGGGGAGATACCGGCAGCGAGTCCTTGCTGCTGCTGCTGCGGAGCTGTCCGGCCAGGCCCGACACCACCTCCTTCCTGCCACCGCCGCGTTTTCTGGAGGCCCTGCCCTCAGCGGGCCCTTTCCAGCCCCGGACCATAACAGCTGGAGGACCGAGTCCCGGCTCGCTTCACCTGGCGCCCTTCCCCTTCTCGGGCCTGCCCGCTGTCTTCGTGGCCCCTCCGCCCGGTCTGCCTCTGCCCCGGCCCTCGCCTCTGCCCCGGCCCTTGCCGGTCCTCGCCGCGCCCTTCCCCGGGAAGCGAGACTCGCCGCGCCGGCGCATCCCCGAGGGAGCCTCGCCCAAGAAGAGAAGCCCCGACGGAACTCAGGACTGCGAGAGGGGCCCGCCCAGCTACCACTTCACCGCCCAGGAGCTCCACGCCGTCCTTTACGGGACCATGCCAGGCGTGAGGCAGCAGCGCGCCGCCTGTGGAGTCGGACACCCTCCCCGCAACCCGGGTAAGGAAGCCCTTCACCACCACCACCCCGGACTCCCTCGGCCTCGGCAGCAAGCGCCGTAGGGCGGGAAGTAGAAGGCGGCGAGGGAGGGTGGTTCGGAGCATGCGCCTTGCTTTGTCCTGCCGGGGGATATAGCTGTATAGAAACTGCAGATACCTCTTCTCAAACAGCAACTGGTTTTCAACTTTTTTGGGGGAGGGGGGGAGGGAGAGTCTTCACTACCCCAAGCCAAATTTCAGTGTATCTCAGGATACTAAAATGTCCAGAAACAAAGACGTGTGTGGTGTCAGAAGAGAACAATTCTTTCTCCCATCAGTCTTTTGTTTGGGGGGAAAGGAAGAATGTGGCATTCCGTTCTGCGATACTTGCCATTGATTGGAGTGAGAAGTACCCCAAATAGCGGAGTCGGTTGAGAGTTTGGGGGATGTTTGAAAAGTCTCTATACGGGCACTTTGCTTCCATGGATCGGTTTTCGCTGGAAAACGTTTACAGATTCTCCCACACGCAGCCCATCAAATACAAGGAATTTTTTGGGGGGGGGGATTTTTGTTCTTCTGGGCACGTTCTGTGTACAGAAAGAAAACTACAAATGGTAAGTGGCCGCAATTTGGAGGCGATATTGTTATTGTGCAGGTAACAATATCCCAGAAGGACTATGGTGTGAGGTGTGGGTCAACTTCTGTGTAAGTTCTGCATAAATAAAAATACACCTTGGGTTGATTTTTACCCCATTTCATTAGAAGAAGATGGGGGGGCAGTGAAGTAGTAGTTCGGTCTATTATTTGGTGAGAGGAATCAATACATTAATTAGAGATAAATTTAAATTGTGGGTTTTTACAAATGGGAGCATTACTCTGGGGAAACTAGAGAAGCCTAATGGCATAGCTGGAACCAATTCATATCTTTATTTCAACCTAGTAGCTTCTTTAGACTATTTGTCTATATGGGTTAACTGCTTTCTTTCAGTGAGGAATTAGTATAATTATTTTATTCTTTTCAATGTGTTGCTTAAATTACGTTTTCAAGGCAAAAACCTCTCACTGGAAAGAGAATTTCTGAATGCTTCAGGAGAGTGTTATGGTTATTTTTCTGTCAACTTTATCCCCCCCCCAAAATGAACCTAAATTTGGCTCACAAGGGTCCCTATTCCAAAATAAGACCCAGATCATGCAGTCCAATCCGTTTGCTAGACAGAATTTTTAACAGCATTCTTACTAAATAAAGTAGCTCCTAACCCAGTGGTAGCCAACATGGCACTCTCTAGTTGTTGGATTCTTGCACTTATCAGCCTCAACCAGCTTGGCCAATGATTAGGGATGCTGGGAATTGTAGTCCAACAGCATCTGGGGGGAACCACATTGGCGATGCCTGCCCTAACCCATTGTAACCATCAATTTCCTAAGCCTAATAGAAGTGGAAACTCTGGACACACACATGCGGGTGTGGAGTTGGTCTCTAATATTGTCTTTCTTACTCGTTGTCGGTATAGAATCAGGGTGTGCGGTAGCTTATTTCGGATTCATTATTCTGGTGTACCCGGGTTTGAGCTTGTATCGACACTTCATTTCCCCTTGACTCGCAGCGCAATTTTATGCGCGTCTGCTAAGAAGTCTCCATGAGACGAATGCTGTCGGTTGCAGCCTGTTTTGTTATACCGTCACAGACCCTGTAAAACTGTAACCCGAACTCTTCCTTTCCTGGGAGTAAACTCTATTGCATTCAGTAGGACTTCCATCTGAGCAGGCATGATTAGGATTGCGCTGTTGCTCCCAGTTAAGGATGCATAAGATTCCCGCCTGAGTTGTTCCCATTCGCTTTCCCTTTAGGCGCAGTTGACGGGCAGCCGCCGCTCCTAGACAGGTCGTCTCTGCAACTCCCCGAAGGTAGCTCCGTTTGTCTGGTCTAGCTTCGCTTTTGAAAGGGGGGGGAATCGCCGGTCCTATTTTGAACTATCCCCTCTTCCTCCAACCTGCAACCCATCTCTCCCTTCCACAGGGCTGACTGTGTTGCAGACTGTCTACCAGGACGGCCCGCAGCTGGGCGTGTTCTGCACCGAAACCCTTCGGAAGGGGGTTCGTTTCGGCCCTTTCCAGGGCAAAGTGGTCAACACGAGCGAGATCAAGACTTACGATGACAATTCCCTGATGTGGGAGGTAACCGAGCTTCCTCCTTTGCTTTCTCTGAGGGGAGGGGCTGGGGCTACAGGCGGGCTGGGAGCGGCAAGCCTTCTGCCTCCCAAACTCGGCTGGGCTGAGGCACCGCTGGTCGCCGCGCTTAGCGGGGAAGGGAGTTTCGTTGGGTTCCCCGGGGTCTCACTCGCGGGTACGTGCGCATGGGACTGCAGAGGTTTATTAAGCTGTTTTGGTTCCTGATCCCGAACTCCAGCGCTGGAGAGAGCGCATTGCCTTCCTTGACCACACAGGTTAAGGACAGCCGGTGATGCCTGGGTGTTTTAGGTAAAGACAGGGCCTGGCGCAGCACGAGATATTACCCTGATTCCTGAGTGTTTAGGGATGGACGTGCTGTTCGTGGAGGAGGAGAAATATTGATTCACCTCGGAGAAAGCGGCGGCGGGGGGAGGAAATCCCTCTCAGCCTTATCCTCACAGGCTTGATCCTCTCCTAGCCCGTCGTGCTCACATCGCTGCGTGCTCCTGTGTAAATAGTGGTGCGATGGGGCAGCTTTTCCTCCACCCCATTTCCTGGCAAAGGAATGTACAAGCTTCCCAGCTGCACAGAAATTCTGTGGCTAGACTTTAGAGCAGGGGTGGGGAACTTGTAGTTCTCCAGATGTTGCTGGACTCCCATTGCCCCCAGCCAGCATGGCCAGTGGTTAGGAATGATGGGCGTTTTAGTTCTCCAACATCTGGAGGGCCGCCACCCCGACCCGTAGAAGAATAGATGGCTGGATACAAAAAGATCCCCGTATAGATTGGCTTGGAAGTAATCCCCGCCGAGCTCAATGACACTTACGCAGAACCAAGGGTGTACATAGGTACTGCAGCTGGCTGAATGCCAGTTTCCCTTCCTTTGAACTGGGGTGGGGAGTAGGATGGAGTGCCGAGAGCCCTCCTGCCGGGAACAGCTGCTGTCTATTATAAGCGGGCAAGAGTGGGTTTGCGTGTTGGTCCCGCAGATTTTTGAGGACGGCCGCTTGAGTCACTTCATCGACGGCAAGGGCTCCTCGGGCAACTGGATGTCCTTGGTGAACTGCGCCCGCTTCCCCGAGGAGCAGAACTTGACGGCCCTTCAGTGCCAGGGGCAGATCTACTACGAAAGCTGCAAAGAGATCACGCCCGGCCAAGAGCTGCTGGTCTGGTACGGGGATTGCTACTTGCAGTTCCTCGGCATCCCCATCAGCCTGAAAGGAACGGCAGAAGGGAAGCCGGCCCAACAGCACAGTGAAGGTCAGTTGGCAACCTTGTAGGCTCAAGAGGAGGAGCGGGAGGCCGCTCTCAAAATCTGGATGGTCTGCTCTGTTCTTATCCTGGCCTTCCCTTCATCCTTTGTAATTTTTTAAAGTTAAAATGCTTCATTTTCCATTGCTGTCTTCTTTGTCTTTAAACTCCTCGTTTCATTGTTTTCTTCTTCTTCCACTCCTTTTATGTGCATCTTTAAACTTGTGAAACTAGCTGCGATAGTAAATAAAAACAACTCTGACGATGGCTTCCTCCCCCCTTGTCGCCTACCCCCCCCCCCCAGAGCCTGTGGAGGGCTATAAATGCGAGCGCTGTGGGAAGGTGTTCGCCTACAAATACTACCGGGACAAACATCTGAAATACACCCGGTGCGTGGACCAAGGGGACAGGAAATTCCCGTGCAGTCTTTGCAACCGATCTTTTGACAAAAGAGACCGGCTGAGGATCCACGTTCTCCATGTCCACGAGAAGCACAGGCCTCACAAAGTAAGGACCGCCTCGGCATCTTTCCGGGCGAAACTAACTCATATCTGAAATATTTAAAGAAAAAGCTAGCTGGCTGTAGCTTTGTCCTAGAATGTGGAGATGAGGAACCCTCCCTGCCCTGCAACACAGCAGGAAATAAGAGCGTTTTTAAGCACGTGCAGCGTGCCATCTCCCCCAACACACGTCTGAGTAATGAAAGCAAGCCCCAGGGAATTAGGGGAGGGCTTTGCGGCAGGCACCTCGGATAGGAGATTGAGGACTGCCAGAGAGAGATATCGAAATTGCATGCTTCAATTAGCCTTGAACAGAGGGTGGAGAGGAGCTGAACAATCAGGGTGTCTATTTGTTTTTCTATATTTTGCTCGTGTGGGATTTTTTTCAGCCCATGAAATTTTTTTTCAAGGCTTTGGTCGTTTTCATAAGGAGCGCAGACAGAGTAGCTTCACTTGGAGTAAGTCCCGTTAATCGCAAATGGGACTTCACTTCTGAGTAAAGAGATTAACCCAAATGAATCTCCTACTGAGACCTAAAACATGGTGTCCCAAATAATGTCCTTGAGAACGTCTGGCGCTGTTGTGTTGTTCACGTGTGCGTGTGTATGAAGATGACATGGATGACGCGGAAGAGTAAAATAGCATTTGTGTCCCGTCCTTCTGGCCAGTGCAGGTGTTCCGCTGGCACTTCCTGCTTTAAAGGGCATGTAGCTTAAGCTGGACCAGATCGCTGCAGTGGAGTTAGGGACCGTTGTCTACGTCCCCCGTCCCTCCAGTTAGAGTGAAGGAGAACTACCGACACACACTCAGGAAGGTGTCCTGTTTGTGCCCCCCTCCGCCTGGTTGGCCTAGGAAAGAGCAAACAAACAGCGCAGAGAGTTAAAGCCGCCTGTCTGTTTCCCTGAAGGAAGTGGGTGGAGCCTTGATGCCGGTTTCTAGACTTCTCCTGAGACTCTGAAAGCTTTTTTGTTGCTGTTGTTACAATTCTTTCTTCTTTGGTATCCATAGTTTGTTAATCCTCCTTTTTTTGTTTTCTGGTGTTGTTGTCCTCATTTTATTGGCTTACTCACGATTTATTGAGCAAATGTTCAGCCTCAACTCTGGAGCACGCTTGTCTGGGAGTAGATCCTATTCTATCAAAACCAATGGGATTTGCTTCTGAGTAAACTTTTTATGACGGTAGTGATCTTCACACAGCACTCTTAAGAATGAAATCAGGTGGAGCAAGTTCTTCAAGCTCTTAAGGTAGTATTTTGGATATATATCACCTGCCAGCTGAAGGGAATTATAAAATTTAGAGCTGTGGTTTTGCATTTAATTGTAACTGCACCACACTTTTAGAAACAGAATCACCTAATGGAAAGGTTATGAAACTTCTAAATGTAACCGGTGGTGTAGTTTGTCTCTCTCTCCCCCCCCTTCTTAGATCCAACTATTCCACAGCACTGAAATGTTTGGTAGTCTCTCCAGTATCTTCAATAGGCTGGAATAATTAAAGATTCTTCAAAGGGGGAGAATTCCCATAAGTGCCATATTTTAAAGAGCAGTTCCCTATTTGGATTGTGTTAGAGCTCTTGGCAGGGGGAAAGGAGATCTTTCATTCATAACTTACAGACTGATCTATCTGTTTTACCTTAAAAGTAAATTATACTGTGTTTTTATTGCAATGTAATTATGAATAGAACTGCAGTCTGAGGTTGCAATCTTAGATATTGGGTAAGTCTAACTGAATTCACTGGGGCTTACTTCTGTAGGAATGTGCTCTTAAATTCTAAACAGCTACCCAGATCAGAGGTGTCACTTGCCTTGAGTTCTATTTCAGACAATAGTTAAACACTACCTATGTTTAATTAGTCAGCTGACATAAAGGTTGGTAAATCTAAATCCAGACAATTGAAGGATTAGATCCAACATGAAAAAAAATTGCTGATGCCTCTGGGTTCTAACAATTTTTTCTTTAAAACAGAATAGATAGTAGTAACAAAGAATTACTTTGAATTTATTTTGTTTTGAGAATGTTTTTAATGCCAATAGCTTTATATTTAAACAAGCAAAATTGTTTCTATGTTATTATTTTGAACATTGCAAAATGCCTTTTCTGTCATGATTAAAATAACAAAACCTCTGCTACCTTTGATATAAATATTCTATAGGTTTGCTTCCTAATTGAGTTTTATTATAATTAAAGTTTTCTTTTAAAGCAGGTTTGTAAACTTTAATATAATCTTGTGACTGTAAAACTGCAAGCATCTTAGTAATAATGTACACTGTATAAAATAATGTTCTATGCATTTTATATATAAGAAAAGCAATTTATCTATCCCCAGGTTAATTAGTCTCTGTTCAATACAACAAGCTTAGGATAGCTTTACAATACTTCAGCTGCATCTTGATTTGGGCCACTAGATAGAGTTTAGATAATCTAAAACCTGCGAGGAATGTCTCAGGAGCACAGTAGGCTCCTTTCTTCACACATTTGCTTTCCACAAATTGGAGGTGGTAGGGATGGGAATGGAGCTAGCACATTAACTTATTAACATCCAGCAACAACTGCTGAAGAAGGATGCATATAGTTAAAAACAAGCAAACAGTAACAACTATTTCTGAACAAACAATATCCTTCCTCAAGTCTAGCTGATCATAAATCAAGGCTTGGCATATAAAGCTGACTTCAGCTTGGTTGCCTCATTCCCTATCCTTTAAATCTGATCTGAGGGGAGAGAGAAGCAAAAAAGAGGTCTCCTTTTTCTCTCCTCCTTTGTGTCCAATGGTTAGCACCCTGGGGTTGCTCCACAGGCTGCTATAGGCATGCATTTTCATCTGTCTGTTAAGTCACAGAATGAAGCACAACTTGGTGGCAATTAAGTGAGTTATTCCCAGACAGTAAGCAATGTTAAAATAGTTGTAAATAAGGTATATTTTTAATTTTAATCAGCTTCTGCTTTAAAAGTATCAAGTGCTTTGAAATGGCCCAATACTAGCAGGCACAGAAACTGGAGTACTGGGTAAGACTATAGCCCTGTGCCAGATGTTGATAAATGTATATGTGGGCGGGGAAATATTATGATCCTAGGCCTTGCTGTCGCTGTGCACCCAAGTGTTCATACATTGATCAAAACATCTTTATAGAGGACATAAAGATTACTGTGTAAACCTTGGGTACACAGTACAAATAGGGACTGCTGCTACAATTAAGTTTTGATGGTCACAGAAATCATCTTCTTGATGTGCTTCATATGTATAAGCTGAAAACTTGTTTATTTCTAAATAAATTGTTCTTATAAAACAGATTGCTTTATCAATTTTGTCTCTCTTATATTCCTATCTAAATGCACATACTTGCTGCACACCAACATAAATGTCTGTAACTGTTGCTACAGCCACAGAACTGTTAAATGTGTTCTCTCTTTTCAGTGTTCCATATGTGGTAAAAGTTTCTCTCAGTCTTCCAGCCTCAACAAGCACATGAGGGTGCACTCTGGAGAACGACCCTATAAATGTGTGTACTGCAACAAGGTGAGGATAACTATGCCCCTTTAAATTCTTTTGAGGAGGTTTCAGTTGCTTGTAGAATGCTATTTTCTGCGACCAGTGCCATTTTCTCTGTTTTAATGTTGCAGTTATTTTTGAGGCCTACTATACTAGATATAATGCAGAAGACACATAGCAGGTCTCTCAGTTATATATATATATATTATTACTGCATGTAGGAAAGCATGGCAGTGCCCTCCCTCATACATATCAAAATTGTACCTCCAACTGCTTCATTCTTTGCAGTGAAAATATGCTATATTCCAGCCAGTGGTGGAAGATGCCAGTTTGACTGGGGAAAGAACCTGACAGTGTTAAGTGTGTGTACACTTGCCGCCCTGGGCTCATGCTGGGAGGAAGGGCGGGCTATAAATAAAATAATAAATAAATAAATAAAATGCCTCCCTCCCAAAACAACTACTGTATTCATCAGACTGAGTGCTCTACAACTGCAATAAAGATTTCATGCGTCTCCCATGGCACATCTCATTTTGGTCTATGCTTATGTAACTTGGCCTGTAACCGTAGCTGTAACCTTTACTTGGAAGTAAACACTATTGAACTCAGTGTGACTTACTTTTGAGTACACATACCTAAGGTCAGGTTGCAGGAAACTCTTAAAGTATCACTTTATAGCCTTGTAAGAAGACTGTGGTTAATGCGCTTAACCATAGTTTGAAATGTGTGCCTGATTGTGATACTTTCCTGTAGAAATAAGCAACCTAGCTTAACTATGCATTTTGTGAGCAAGCAATTACTTTCTCCTCCCTTTGCCACTTGAAATCCAAAAGCAGCTGGGTTAAATGATTTAAGTGCCAAGCTTTATCTTTGCCTTGGTTGGTTATCTGGGCTAGGTTTTTATTTCTAGGAACTTGGGTCTAACTGTTGTTTTTCTTCTCTCCCTTTCTCCTGCCCCTACAATTCCTTCTGTTCACCATCCCCACAGGCATTTACAGCCTCCAGCATCCTGCGTACCCACATCCGCCAGCATTCAGGAGAGAAGCCTTTTAAATGTAGACACTGTGGCAAAACATTTGCTTCTCATGCTGCCCATGACAGCCATGTGCGGCGCACACATGCTACTAAAAAGAATGCCCGCACATGTGCTCTGTGTGGCAAGATCTTTCTAGAGGCAGAAGAATTCCGCTTCCATATGAAGTTCCACACAGGCCTTTAGCCAGCAAGCTAATGGTTGGGTCCTTCCTCACTTGTACATCTATGGTATTGTGTGTTTTGTTTTAAAGAATCTCTAGCTACCCAATGATCTGGAGATGTATGGTTGCATATTTACAGTTTCTCAGGGCATGATCTCTCCTCTTTCTTAGTACCAGGGACTAGGAACCTCCCTCCCCACCTCCTAAGGACCACATTCCCTTGGGCTAACGTGATCAGGGGCCATATAATGGTGTCCCACAATCTCTCCCTTGAACACTCATGCACAATAATAACTTTTCCATGCAGATCAGCTGAGGAAGAAGGGTTATTTTCATTCTCATTGCAGCACACTTAGCAAGGAGGTTTAACCCTCCCCATGTGTTAATGGGCCCTCCCCACTCCTCTGGTGATATGTGCATCTGAGGAATGGGAAAGTCTGCATTTTCAACACATTGTTCCCCCCCCCCAGCCAGTGCACTGCAGTGGGGATGAAAACCATCCACTGGTCCTTGGTTGATCCCACTGTAATCAGCTGGAGGGGTAGTTTTCATACCCATCCTACCTAGCAGGCCACAGTGGGAATTACCCCTCCCCTCACCGAGCTGATTGGAGTGGTTCAGCTGAGAAGTGGTCACTTGCTATTGCAGCAAGCTGGGCCTGAAAACAGCTTTCCCCTCTCAGCTGAGGATGGGGAGGACCTGCCTAGTTTTCACCTTCGTCATGGTATTCAAGGAGGCATAGTGATGGAAATGAAAACTGGGTCCTCCTAACCACCTGAGGAAGTGGGCATGGCTCCAGGAAAGTGCTGAGGGAAAGAGGACTGATGGGCTCAAGGTTCCACATGCCTTCTTTTGATAGAAGAATCCAGTAAATTTGGTCCTGAGATGCCAAAGACTTTTTAGTAACCACCTATACCAAATTAAAATACAACACTCTATTATGGCAAATACTTCGGCACTTCAAAAAAAAAAAGTCTTTTCTGTCAGCTTTTTAAAAAGGCATTTATGCAGTTTTTTCTGGGTCATTTCTAGGATTTTGTGCTGGTGGAATTGTTGGAAGATTTGTTGACTTGAGTTGTGTGTGTGTTTGCTTTTAGAGATACTGGATTGTATCCAGCTGTGTCCTTCAACTGATAAGACTTGCCTCAGCAGAGCGAGTGAAGCAATTTTCAGCTGTTTCTTCTGCCCCCTCCCCCCAGACTGCTCTGGAGCAGGTTTAGGGGTATTGCAGAGGGGAGGGAGAATTGCTGGAAATGGCCTCCTTCCCTGTTCTTGGTTCATTTCTTTGATTTCTGTTATCAGTAGGGAGTGTATCCAACACCACAGCTCCACTCACACAACAGACTTCTTGGTGTGCAATGGAATTTCCTTTCCTGTCTCCTCGAGCCCTCAAAATTGGCAATGGAAGATTAGGGGACACTTGGAGCAGATTTTAGGGGCACATGGGAGGAGGAAACGGAAGTGGTGTTGGTGTGAGTAGAACTCCACTTGCACAGAATTAGATACAACCCCTTCAGTCTCTTTGGAAAATTAGGATTTTTTAAAAATGTTCATAATGTTCTGCTTCAGAGGGAAATGCATGCCCAAGTAATTATTGGTACCTTCACCTTTGGGTGATTCCCTGCTTTGAATTGCTGTTTAGACTTAACAAACCCCACCACCTCACAATTTGAGGGGTTAATGTGAGAACAGCTGGAAAGAGACCTTGCAGGGCAGTAGTGTGGTGGAAAAGCTGTTTATTTAGAAGCAGCCTTCACTTCAAGTCCTGAAACTGCTTTTTAAACAAATACGAAGCTTAAAAGTAATTTAGGAATTCCGTAGGTAGACATTCTGAAAGGAAGCAACACCTGTTATTTTCTGTTTAGGTCCTCATATCTTTTGATGTATCATAACACTCTGTGTGACTTATGCCTTATAAATCAGTGTACTCCTATTTTACTTCTGGTGTGCTAGTCATAGTTCTTTATTTTTTTTATTTAACAAGATATACATACTGCTTATTCATCAAAACCTCTAAGTGGTTTATCTAAAATATGCATTAAAATTACTGATAAAAACAGTTTTAACTTTTTTCAAAAACCTGATTTTTCAAAATAGCAGCAGTTTTTTAAAAACAAAATTTAAAAAATTACATATTAAAATCCATGTCAAATTTACATGTGTGGGTAGGTTTTCCTAAAGCTTTCAACAGGTGTCTGCCTATTATCAATGGGCAGAGAATGAAAATTATGTGGTATTTGTAGTGCCATCTAGAGAGCCAGTGTGGTTTAGTGGTTAGAGTGTTAGACTATGACCTGGGAGACCAGGGTTCAAATCCCCACACAGCCATGAAGCTCTCTGGGTGACCTTGGGCCAGTCACTGCCTCCCAGCCTCAGAGGAAGGTAATGGTATACCAACCCTGTTTATCATGAATACCCTATTCATAGGGTCGTCATAAGTCAGGACTGACTTGAGGGCAGACCCATTTTTCCCCCCATAGTGCCATCTGTGTGAATGGTGCTTCTAAAGAGGAGAGGTCCCTGACCTGAGTAGCTTACAACATAAAATCATCACAGGGGAAACAGAGGAAGAGTTATTTTAATGTTTTAAACTTACAGATAAATATTCTTAAGATAAATTTTGTAAAAGCAAACTTAACTCTGAGCTTGCAAGGTGAGCCTCATGGACCAGCAGCAGACTGGGACAGTGGTGAAGTAAGTGGCAGCTCACAACCCATCCAGAGAGAGAAAAGCTAGGTGTGGTGTGACTAGCTACCATCCTTCCACCCAACTGCTGCTGCTTCACTTGCTGTCTCCCACCTGTTCTTTCCCTCATTCTCCTACTTATTTGCTCTATGTCCGCAAGTGCTCTTGGCTGACTAAGCAATTGGCAGTACAGTGGTGTCCACCTCCCTTCCTGCCCAGTGTGTCAGCCCATCAGTCACTTAGGACACACCCATCTGTCTATTACAGCTGGAGAACAGAGCAGCGAACCCCCGCAGGTATATCTATCTTTTTTCATTACACTTATATTCTGCCTTTCCTACAGGAGCTGAAGGTATGATGTAAATAACCTCTTCATTTATATTCTTGCAATAGCCCTCTGAAATAAGAGGCTGAGAGGCAGTGATTGGCCCAAAGTCATCCATTAATGGGGGAGAGAGAGAGAGACATAGGAAGCTGCTTTATACCAAGTCATACCACTAGTCCATTTAGCTCTGTACTGTTAGCACTGACTGTAGTGTTGCTCCAGGGTTTCAGATGGGGACCTTTCCAGCCCTGTTGTGAGATTCCAGGGATCGAACCTGGGATTGAAAGCAGATGCTCTACCACTGAAAAGGACATTTGCTGGTCTGCTTTGGGTAGTAACATGTCTTGCAGTGGCCCATTCTATAATGAGACAAATGTATCTTGGGTGCTCTACTCACTTTTGTTACTGGCCCCTACCCACCATTGACATATGACCCCCCAGAAGGTTGCTTGGCAGGGAATGCAGCTCTCTGATTGAAAATGCACCAGGGTCCAATTGGTAGAAATGACTCATTTTAAAATGTAAACCGTTCTACCACTTGCTTTTGATTTCAGAACCCCAGATCGCAGGAAGTGCTGAGTCTAGATTGTCGCCATAATGGGAGCATTTAATTTTTGAAAATGAGCTCAATTTTTTTCAATAAAACACAAATGTGAAATTAATCCAGTACAATAGTTGAGAACTACTGAGGCACTCTTGGAGTGACAAGACTTCTAGATAATGCCTTATTTGCACTTTTAAGTGGTGAAGGAAAAAAAGTATGACATGTTATTTAAGCATTGTCTACAGTAAATTGGAATATATGAATTTATGTATTGTGCATAAATATAAGAAATATGGGCTGGCATGTTTGTGGCTATGGTTTGAGAGTTGCCCTGTAAATATGGTGTGATTGTCAGCTGCCATTGGAACTAGAATGCAATTTTTTGTTTGGGTATGCTTGGCTAGTGGATTGCATGGATCTATTTATTGTTGCTCAAAAGTGATGTATGTCTTGCTGTTTTGATGGGTGAAATCCTGTAAAGATAGAGTTGTGTTTTAGCTTTGGATTTTTCATTTTGCATGTTGGTACTTGTTCTGTAGTCTTTAAACAGTTATCATGTACACAGTAGCATCAGTTTCCTCTGGGTTGGGCTACTGTGAATTGGTGTATGTGCGGCTGTCTTTGAAGATGTTTTGGAAACTATAGCTAATTCAGAACACTGTTGTTGAACTACAAATTGGGACTGGGCATTTAGGTCATATCTTGCTAGTGCTCAAATAGTTCCACCAACTCCTAATTCAACGTTGAGCTCAATTCGGACTGCTTATACTTGTACTTGGTTTAGAGCAGGAGTAGTTAGAAGATCGACTGAGTGATCTGCAAGGATTTCTGACTCTCAAATTCTGATAATGCCTACTGTATAAAGATAACTCCAACAAGACACTGGCTTTTTCCACCTAAATTAGGCTGCTAAATAAAGAGCCATCCAGAAATGGACTTCTGTGTGAAGAAGATGAACCAAGTCCAGTTCTGGTAGTGGAAACAAAATATGCTCAGGGGCACCCTGTTTAATTATTCCATCACTTTGCTACCAGAAAAAAAGTCTTCCCCCATGCTTAAAAAACCTTTCATTGTGGTGATTGTGTCCTGTTTCTGTTTTGATTTTTATGAATGAACTGCTATTGATTTTTGGTATGCATTTTTATTTTTATGCAGTGCTGTTTTTGGTTAAAAAAAAAAAGTGAAGTGCTGGTACTCATATATTGATAAAGGTGCTGAGTGTGCCAGCACAAAATGGCTGCCAGGGGCAGTACACCAAAAAAAGAAGTGACAGTACTCCATACCAGTGAGTACTGTCATAAAAAGCGCTGTTTTTATGTATGAATTGTATTCTTTATTTGTGAGCTGCCCTGAATGCTTTTATGCGGAAGACGTGGCATATAAATAAACCAACATTATTTTAAAATGTGATTAGTCTCTGTCTTTTTCATGAGATCAATAGGCCCAGAGTTAATATGTGCTTTTTGCTGCAGAAATGACTTAAGAGCCCCAAAGCTCATCAGCCAATTACACGTGGACTAATATGAAATTTTAAGACTGCAGTTTCCTGTACCAGGGATGTGGGCAGGGCTGTAGAGTCAGAGTCAGAGTCGGGAGCAATTTTGGGTGGAGTCGGAGTCGGTAGAAATGTACCGACTCCGACTCCAGCTTCAAAATAAATTTTGATTGACACGTTTTTTAAAATATAAATTCAAAATGTCAAAGAAGCTTCCCATGAAGTCAGCTGTAGTTGAGCATTTCACCATAACTCAAGATGGAAAACATTTTGTGTGTCAGTGTATGACACAGGACCCAGATGAAGACAAATGCTGTGATGCAAAGATCAGCACATATTCAGGCAGCAATAAAAATGCTCCTATGAGAGTTTCCATTTTAAAAACACATTTACAGCCCTTTCCAGGGCTGTGGAGTTGGAAGCAATTTTGGGTGGAGTCGGAGTCCTAGTCTGAGTCGGACAGTAGAAAAACAGAGGAGTCGGAGTCGAAGGTTTGGTGTACAGACTCCACAGTCCTGGATGTGGGAACCTGTGGCCCTCTATGTGTTGGGACTCCCAGCTCTATATCAGCCCCAGCCAGGTTGGCCAATGATCAGGGTTGATGAGAGTTGTAGTCCAACAACGTCTAGAGGGCAACAGGTTCCTCACTGCTGCTCTGCACACTGAAGTGGCAGTAAGTCACACTGAACTCAATGAGTTTGAGTTCAGGATTTGAACTCAACTTCTACATAGACATGTATAGGTTTGCATTGCAAATAACTTAAATGCAGGATACCTCTGTCACACAGTTTACACACTGAGAATGATAGCTATCCCTGTATAAAGAGCAAGGTACACTTTTAAAATTGACTTCTGTTTAAGGGATATAGGAATAGAAATAATTTAAGTAGTACGTGCATGCTAGAATAACACCCTATCATTTCAACTGGACCTGCTCATTCAATGTTTATACCCAAACAACAAAAAGTCATCTGGAAATATACTTTGAAGTAAACCTGCTAAAATAGCGAGGAACAATAATGTAAAAGTTTTCACGTGCACTTGGAACCAGACTAAGCATATAGAATAGGGCTGGGAAACCTCAAATGTGGCTCTCCAGGCCTTGATCAGACCCTTAGGATTCCCCCTGGGCCACATCCTTCTTTGCACCCTCCTTGAGTGTGTTTGTCTGGCTGGAATATGTCATTGGATTCTAATAATGCCTATTGTGCAATGGTAAAGATAATAATTGCTCTGCTCACTTTTATTACTGCCCCCCCAGAAGGTTGCTTGGAAAGGAATGCAGCCCTCTGACTAAATGGTTCCTCACCCCAATATAGAAGAGCAAGTCTTGCTGAAGAACTGCCATGGTTTCCATGAGGATATGTTCTGTCTCGCAAACCTTTCTGAGAATATCAAGCATATGGACATGGATGATCTAGTCACACTGTGTTTGGACTTCAAAAAGCTTTCAGTAAAGTCCTTTACCAAAGATACCTCAGTAAATCTAGCAGTCATGCGATAAGGGGACAGGCCCCCTCATGATTCAGTAATGTTAAAAAACAGGAAGTAGAGTAAAAATAAATACATCTCAAAATCGAGAGGTGTAAGAAGTTGGGTCCCTTAAGGCTCAATATGGGGAATGTCACTTTAAGTCTGCTGATGACATTGCAAAGAACTCTAGAAGGATCTCTGCAAACTGGGTGACTGTTAAAATGCAGGTGTAATTATTTAATTTATTAATTTGTCAGAATTGCTGCTCAGCATAGAACTACCTTAGCAGTGTACACTAATGTAAAAACATAAAACTATATATATGCAGTTCAGTAATGAAATATATGGCTAGGTAGGTCACACTGCAGGGAAAGCCTGTGTAAATGAAGTATTGAACAAGTGCCTAAAACAATACTGCGTGTATCTATCTAAGGGAGGGATTTCCTCTAGAAGAGGAGTTTTAAAGGTCCTGCTCTGAATGATCAAGGAGCAGACCTTGAGGGGCATGTGGAACAGTCAAAAGTGACTCTCCTGAAGACCTCTGTCACTAGACAGGTCCATATGGCATAAGGCACTCCCTCAAATGAGCTGGTCCCAAGCTTCATATTTATATACCATCAGCAAGACTTTAATGTTGGTGTGGAAGCATCCTGGCAGTCAGTATGGTTCCTTTAGCACTGGTGTTTTATGCTGACAATAGGCTCCTTAAGTCATGGACCTGGCTGCTGTGTTCTGCACTAGCTGCAGTTTCTGGGGAAACCTCCTTAAGGGTAGTCCCACGTAAAGCAATCTAATGAAGATGTGATTCAGCATAAGCAAGTGTGAAATGATGCACATGGGGACACAATACCTAACATTATTTGCTTATGGCAGGAGGGAGAAACAGGATCTGGTCAGAGAGTTGGATATGGAAGTAGCCTACTCTCCATGGGCCACACTTCAGAGTGTACTCCCAACCCTTCTTTTTTAATTTGGCACTGCAGGTTTACCTATCCATCACATGATGTCAGATGACAGACGGGGGGCTTGAATTGGGCCAAATAATTGTAGTGAATCTAGTAAGGCCCCCAGGCCAGATGTTCCCCACCACTGGCTCATGGGGCCTGTACTAGTTTGGGGCTGTGATGGATTGCTCAAATTTCATTTTAGGGATCAACAAGAAATGGGCTGAAAACAAAACTGCCAAAATCATCATGCTGTCATACAAATATGTGACCCAGCTACATGTGGCATACTGCATAGGGTTCTCATTTTCCCAGCTCAAAAAAGGGTTATTATTGGAAAAGATACAACTCCCCAATTAGGAAAGGTTGTAACATTTGGGGCTTTTCAGTTTGATAAAACAGGGAGTTCATGACAGAGGTATATAAAATTATGCAAGATTTGGAGAAAACAGATAGAAAGGTCTTTCTCCCTCTCTTGTAACACTAGAACCCAATGAAGCTGAATGTTGAGGCAACAAAAGGAAGTGTTTCATATAGCACATAGTTGTTGGAGAATTCACTACTATGAGAAGCAGTGATGGCTTTCAACTTGAATGACTTGGGATAAAGTTATCAATGGGTACTGACCATGATGGCTGTGTAGTACATCCAGTATCATAAACTCTGTCTCTGGACACCGATGGCTGGGGGACACAAATGAGGAGAATGCTATTGCAATTTTGTACACTTGGTACTTTCGATAGACCTCTGGTTGGCCCTGTGAGAAGATGTTGGATGGGCCTTTGGCCTGATCCATCAGGGCTGCTCTTATGCACTAATTTTCTTACCAGCGATTCATGTTCATTCCTTACGTTTTAGAGGGCATGCAGGTAAACAGCTTACTAAGTAAGGAGTGATTTCGCCATTCGATACATTTTCATGTTATGTTTGGGTGTTCTGTTTTTCTTCTGAACACATAAGCCTGAAGAAGAGTTAACTGTTAGCACTTCTGAACTTATGAAAAGTGCCTTTCACTTTTGGCTTTGAAAAGGACAGATCTTAATGTCTGAGACCAAAGAGCTAGCCTGCCTCTTCTGATTATGGGCCTCAACAATAATGAACCTCAATTCAAATTAGTCACTTCAGTTAGTCAAATTAGTTCCTTTATTGCCGTAGCTGTCTGTCATAGTTTCCTGCCACATAAAACTAGCTGGATGACATGTTAAGTCCAGTGCTCACATTATGATGGGGGAGTACAAAGATGTCCTGGCCCCCTTTTATTTTTGTGATGGTCCCTTAACTACTAGAAGGCAATGGGAATACAATTTTGTATTTTTGGCTAAATGTGATGGGTGTCAGGGGGCTGGGGATTTCCTTAAGATCCTTCTGTGTTATCTCACAAGTTGAGTATTGATTTAAGTGCACCTGTATAGGGAATAATCTGTTATCAGAGGTGGGGAACCACTTTGGACATGACAGCCGGATCTGAAAGTGGCCAATCCTCAGTGGGCCACATTGACAGATGGGCAGGCCTGCCCACCTGTTAGTCACCTGATGTCATATGACCTCTGACATGGGAAAGTTCAAGTCTCAAGTCAGTTAGTGCTCTCCCCATCATTCCTTTGCAGTCACAGCTTGAACTTTCCACTGCCTGGTGTCATTTTATTTATTTATTTAGATTCTCTCTATGAACTACTTCCCATAAAATATCTTGAAGCAATTTCACGGAAAAATCATGAACAATAAAAAACATTTCAATGTGTAAAAACAAACAATTTTATCTATAAAAACAACTGCAAATCTAATACAGATATAGACTGGGGTAAAGACTGACATACCAGGTGGACATTGTTTTCCTCAAACTGCCTGGTGGACCAAATCAAGAGGCCTGGCAAGGATCACTAGCTGCTTCTGTTGCTCATCTTCTTCATCATTGCTACCATCTGCTTCTTTACTTGCTAGCGGAGAGCCAATGACCAAGCAGGCAGTTATCTAATGCTGCTCCTTACCACCAGCATTGTCTGGGCCAGAACAAGAGGTGGGTGAACAAGCAGGTTGCAAAGATGAAGAAGAGGAGCAGGTTCAGAAGAGTCTCTTGTTAGCGGCTTCCTGCTGGGGTGTAAGCCTTCAGCAGATGGCCAACCATGCCAACCCTTGGCATCAGTCCTGCTTTTAAAGTTGTTAACTTCTTCTGAACAAATGGGGAGGGGTGCTGCAGGGGGAGGGGGAATTGCCAATGATCACCTCAGTCCTTGTTCTTCTGACGGAAGGCTTTGCTGGATCGAAGAGCTATCAGTAGTGGGGCACAAATTAGATGCAATCCCTTAACCTCATAATCAAACAAAACAGGAGTTTGCAGGTGGAGGCATGGCAAAAGATTTATTTTCACAAAGCGCAGGGTTCATGGCAAGAGCTAAGCTTGTAGCAAAATGGAGGCGGCGAGGCAGAATGGGGCAGAGCAAAATAAACTGAAGTAAGTCAAGTCAGGAGTTCCAGATTCATATAAGCACCCTGGACAGCTCCCTGGGGAAGCTCAAGCAAGAAACTTTGTATGAACAAGGCTTGAATGTTCCAGCCGCAGGCAACTGCAAGCCAGGTCTGCCTCCAGTATGACAAGTATATTCAACTAAAGGGGCCTGTTTCAACAATTGTTAACTTGGATGTAGGGGAGACTGGGGTTGTTCTGGAGCAGTGGTTCCCAAACTTTTCTCCCAAGGACCACCTGAAAATTGCTGAGGGTCCTGCCAGACCACTTAATTATTATTTTTCTGCCTCTTGTAGAAATTGTGATGCACTGTGCTAGATGCTGCATTATTTCTAATTTATTTTATTGCTTCTTTTGTTTCTTATATTTTATTGTATTACAACTTGAATTCCATATAACTATTTAGAATTCAAATTGTGTGTTTTTCACAGATAAGCCATGGACCAGCTTAATGAAGCTCCCAGACCAGTGGTGATCCAGAGACCACAGTTTGGGAATTGCTGCTTTGGAGGCTTGGGACTGAGAGTCACAGGAAGCACACAATCTCCTCCAGTTTAGGAGTTGTGATCAAATAGGCTTCTATTGTACTGGAATTTTCAGGGCAGTAGAAATGTCCTGAACTGCTTCTGAGGGCAATTCTTCTTTATCCCCATCTGATGCTTCAAATTCCATGGGTTAATCTCTCTAAGATGGGTAGTTGGCCCCAGGGTCATAAGAGGATCTTTGAGTGTGATGTGAAGCCATGTAAGACCCCCCACATTGCTGAATCCAATCATGTCTGGATCTGGTCAGTGCCTGGAAAGATCTCCCAGGAACCACACATTGGGTTCCAAGGTGGAAGAAAGGTAGGATATATATACATAGTGACTCTCTTTCTCTCTCTCTCTCTTTCTTTGTACATATGTATGTGCCTGTGCATGCATGTGATTTTTCAAGCCATAGAAGGGGAAGTTCTTAAATATAACTTTTACTTCTGTAGTCCTTCCTCTCTGGAAATAGCTTCTCCTGTTTTGTGTGTTTAAATGTCCACTGAGTAATGTTATATGCCTCTGCTGCAGATAATGTCTACACTTGCTTTCTTCAGCCAGAGCAGAGCTTGGAAAAGTTACTTTTTTTAACTACAACTCCCATCAGTCCCAGCCAGCATGGCCACTGGATTGGGCTGATGGGAGTTGTAGTTCAAAAAAGTAATGTTTCCAAGCTCTGAGCCAGAGATAGAAATGCAGGAGACAGCTACTATTGAGGCTGACTCTCTGGCATCAAAAACAGGGTAAGGGTCAAGCTCCAGTGCAAATTTAGCCCCACACATTCTCTGGAATATGTGTTATAGGAAGCAGGAGAGAGGTCAGTAATATAGAATGCTTTAGAAATCTCTTGTACCTTGTATACATCCTGGCTAGGAAAGACTGATGTTTTGATGTATACAGAATTTAAAATAGAAGAATGTGTGTTCTGTCTGTTGAAAGGAGGAGCTTGGGAAAAATTAAGGGTATCCATTTGCCAATTCAGGTGGAAATAGGATTCCATGTATTTTTTCTATGTATACACTTAGTAAGTGTCTGAACTTAAGAGAGGTATGTGTGCCTCCATGTTTACTGTATTTTTTAAAACTGGGTTGATCCCTGAGGGTTACCATAAATTAGACTTTTAGAAATGTACTTTTGGGAAGCACTAACGCTGTTTGTGTTCTGTTGGAGGCAGAATAATTAAGATGGAGGAAAAAGGTAAATTCTCAAAAAAACAACCTCATTCCTCAGAGGACTGGGTCCTATACAATCGTTCTTTGAGCATAACACCTTACAATTATATTTATCATTAGCTAATGCAGCAGCATCTGCAGTTATCTGTTACTGCATTTGCCCTTTCACAGTTCAAGGGCTTGTTCCGAAAGTATGTTTTAGATGTTCTTCTTAAAATTTTCTTCCTCTAATTTTTGTCAGGTGGCCTTTATATTTGTGCCCATTCGGTGGATGTCTTTTCCCATCTGGCCTACTGAAACTAATCTCTCTCTCTCTCTTTCTGTCTCACTCACTCACTCACTCTTACTTTTCATGGTAAAAGCCCTCATAAAGCATGTATATATGAGATATATTTGCCTATATTAGGATGGTTTTCAGTGTTTTTCCATGTTCCTTTAAGCAATATCAAGTCTCAGACCTAATGCACAGCAGTGAATTGTACTGGGCCAAATGAACAGAGGCAGCTGCAGAAGTGGCCATGTTATAATGTGGCTAGAGGGCCCCTGGTCCCCTTATATTTTTGTGATGGTCCCCTTAGCTACTGTTTTTTAAGACAGGAACAGGTGGGGCTGGGTAGTTAATTAATTGGGCAAAAAGTGAGAGAAGTTGGGGTTGCACTTCATACTTTCATAAAGGGCCACATATCACTTCCTCCATAATTCAAGTATCATTCTGCTGGGAAGGTCAGAAGAGGACCAAAAAGTAAGAGTAATAATGATGGCTGAGTTTGTGGTTAATGCAAAGGGCTTCTCTCACTCTCCTACTTTCAGTTTTAGTGGGAATGTTAGTTCCTTTTCAGTGCACAAGTGCCCATGCACCTCATATTCCTCCCCTCCCCCCACATACACAGAGATGTGGTTGGTCAATCACCAATTAATTCAGTTCAGCACTGATGCAGGGAAGCCACTGTGGCTGATTGCAAGCCTGCAAATATTAGATGCTGGAACAGATTATAATAAAAATGGATAATATTCAATATCGTTGATGTATCTCTGGAAAATGTGAGTATAGGCATATCTTTGTATTATACCCAGTTTGAGATGCTGAATATTTTTCTTCTGTCTATTGATCTATCAAAAGAAAAAGGCACCGCGTAAGTCCCAGCAGAAAGTCATCACAATGAATCTAACCTATAGGAAGCTAATTTATTTTCACTGCTTTGCATTATCTCCCTAAGAGTATTTTAAATGCTAAATAAGAAGTCATCTAAGCACAAGCCAGAGGCTCCTGGCAATCCCTTGTTGGGATTTTAAACAGAGGGGAATGTCTCCTTAAAACATGAATGACAATAGAGCAGCTAAAACAGTAGTATGGCCCTTAAAACTCAGGCTTGGGGACTTGCAGCACAACAAAAGCCACCCCAGTGACATCTGGTGCCCTTTGGCTGAATCCAGCATGTCTTGCCAAATGTTCAAATGTTTTCTTCCTCTCTCCCCCTCTCTTTTTCAAATAGTGCTTGTTTTACTGTACTTAATGGGGGTAGGGTGGGTAAGAGAATGAAAGGAGGAGAGTTGCTTCCCTCCATGGAATGGCAGAAAGCAGCAAGAGATTAGTGAGCTGCAGATAATGCAGCAAACAAATATTGATTAAACCAAACTGTTCATTAAACAAGGAAAATCATTCTACCCAACATGCTTCCCAACTCAAGTGCTGGGAGAGATCAGCATTCTCAGTTGGATTCCAAAGGGTTAAATGGAATATGAGTGTTCACTCTTTCTCTCACTGTCCCCACCCCCATCCCAATTTTTGCAGGTATAGGACTGCATGGGGAAAGATTAATTTGAAGTGAAGGGACAACAAGGACACAGAGTCAGGTGCAACCATTTCCATGAACTTGCCAAATGGAATAAGTGAGCCACTATCTCTGCACAGCCCTTCCAGCTCTTAGGGTGAGCCTCTGAAGGGCTGTTGCAAACCCGCTGCATATTACATAAAGATGTCTACTTTTATAAATAGGCAGCCCTATTTGACAGACCCTGAGAGGTCCAGTCCAGGTCTGATTTAAAGAGAAAGAACTATAAGTGACCCATTCACAGTTTAAGAACATAAGAATAGCCCGCTGGATCAGGTTAGTGGCTCATCTGGTCCAACATCCTGTTCTCACAGTGGTCAACCATATGCCAATGGGAAGCCCAAGAGCAGGACCTGAGTGCAAACAGCATCCATCTAGACAAGAAAAGTCACCTGGTCACAGTCTTCCCTCCTACGGTGAGATGAATTGTGTTTCTGTTGAAATCATAGCAGTTATTCCTAAATTTGAATCTATACATTTATTTAGAAGAATGATAAATGGCTTCATCAAAGAGAGTGTAGAAATTAGCATATGCAGATCTGTATCTCTGTTATTACAGTTGCGTATATCCTGCCTTTCGTAATGCAAACTCTACCAAGGTGGCTTACAAGTATCATTCAGTTACATATTTCATAAATGCAATAAACAATATTAGCACACTAACAACTCATTGGATTCATCCTACAGGACAGTGGATGGCAGCACCATGTGAGGGGGGGTGAGGATGGGAGTGTAGCTGGAAGATGCCCTGAGAGGTGGTCTTCATCTCCTTCTCTTTCTTACAATTCTTCCTACAAGGCAGCTTTTGTCCTTTTTGTTGGTGATGCTTTTTTTTAGTGATACATAAGTGGGCTCCTACTGCGAGGAAGCGTGAGATATAAATCAAATAAATAAGTGGCAGTTCACTCTAACTCTCAGAAAATGGCTTTATACAGAGTTGCACCATGGTATTGTTTCAATACAGACAGCAAGATTTTATACAGAAGTCTGTCCCAGCCCAATTTAAGGATGCTAGAGACTGAACCAGGCAACTTGTGCATGCAAAACATGTACTTTACTACAGACAGTAGAGGCTGGTGGCTCCATGTCAGTGGGGCAGTGGAATCTACTCTGGGTTTTAATCCAACCTTTCAAGTTCACACTAAAACCTGGAGCAGATTCCATTGCCCCACTGACATGAAGCCACTAGCTGCCACTGACTACCAAAGCCTATTTTTTTAAAAAGGCAGGACAACCCATAGACTCCCATGGTATATAGCCTTTGGTATTAGGAGCATTATGCCTCAAATCTAACACTCAGCTGTGAGGTACTGTTGGTAAAGTTTGGGTGAGTTTTTTTAAAGATTGATTATTAATGCACATACAACAATGCTAATTATAAATTCCATTTGATACACAGCTTTTTCCCCTTGGTATTTTTGTCCCCCTGCCCTAATCCATTATGCTGGAAATTGAAATTGAAATATGGTTGTTGTTTTTCAATTGCAAGCAGGATTAAGGGGCTTGTCACTGACTTTTCCCTGTTCTGCTGGTATAACGATGAAAGTCAGGCCTTGTACTTCCATGAGGATTTTAGCAATGGTTAGAGTTCCATTTGGGAACATGCAGCTTTGTTTCTGTTACCTGCCAAACCATGAAACTCTCTGGATGGCGTTATTCAAAACAGTCTTTGTGCCTCTTATTAACCTAAGAGTTATTACGAGATTAAATGCCTTGAGCTGCTTGGAGGAAGTAGGATTTCATATGTAGCTAGCAACAAACATTGCCCAGGTGCCACCCATACCTTTATGGTGCATCTCTAGAGCTGTGTTCTAGTCCCTTGGTACATTTTAGCATTGACCATGAAAGCTCACCAGCAGCATGGGATTGCACCACATGGAAGTGACACACACACACTATGTGTGTGTGTGTCTGTGTGTGAAGTGGGCAATAGCTTGGATGCTGCTGTCAGTGCTGCACTCAGTTAAAACAATTCAATATGAATCCGAAAGATCCGAGTTTGAGTGTTGCCACAGTCATGGGTCCATAGCTTGGCCAACTCACTCTTATTCTCAGTTTCCAGCTGTAAAATGGGGATAATATGTGGCCTAGCTCACAGACCTGTGTGATTGTAAAGAAGCTTTCCAATCAAAATTCTATGGAAGTGATTGACAGAAGCTGCAACTCAAAAGATCAAGATTTGAGATTAAAGTTAAGTAACAAGACACATGAGAATTTCCCCAGCTATTTCAGATTATGTCTTCCAAAGAGGAAGAGGCCCGAATGCTTCCTAAACCCTTCTGAAATTCATGATACATGTTTTGATTCTCCAGCAGCTCATTGGACAGAAGGTCATTTCCCCCCTTTGGTTCAAGGGAAAAATGCAGTGGTGCTCTGTGAGGTGTCCAGCCTTTGTGCCATCTCTCCAATCCTGGGGCCAGCTGGGGCATGCTGCTGCTCCCTCAAGGAGCTTCACTTTTCAATGTGTTTGACCCACAGACTCTAAGTGGCTACCTGTCAGTTTCCATTTCATCCTTACCTTACTATTTACAAGAGTGCTGACCACTGCCTGACATATTACCTGTATTGATTCTCTAATAGCTGTCAAGGTGGAGAGAGAGAGAGACTATTCTAAGACAAAGCTCTTGAAGCTCTTAGCCGAGTGGGATCATAAACGCCCCCCATTAAAGGTTCCATTCAATAACAATCTTT